>NW_013525180.1:2086876-2204759 GCF_000836215.1 Papilio polytes
TTTTTGAGAATATTTTGTTTTTGGTGTATTTTGTTTTGTTTTTAGTGCATTTTGTTTTATTTTTCGTGTATTTTGTTTGGAAGTCGGTTTTCTTTACCTTTAATCAACGAAGGAGGGGACACTTAAAGGGAAATATTCCCATACTGTACGTTCGTTGGACAAATTCAGTTCCCCTTTTCATGTTGCTTGTTTATAGGTAAATTTTAGAAAAATTGTAAACTATGTTTTATGAAAAGTTTTTTAATTCATCAGCAATGAATGAAGTAAATGAAATTTATGGAAAAGTCACTTTTAATAATATTTTTAATACATCACGTTTGTTTTTAATTTCATATTCACAGATAATATAATTTTTTGTCGTGATAGTAGTAGGGAGTACTACGGCTGTCCGATCAACTCTAAACATAAAGCGTTATTAGAGTAGGTTTACATAGCAATAGGATAAGGAATCTTAATACGATCTCCTTCACTAACGTTAAGACTAAGAGTGTGCGCACATCTCAAACTAAACTATCGCACAACTGTTTTGTCTCGCTTTGATTCTTATAAGCTTATATGGAGGTGCGCACACTATTCGATTTTCAGTTGTGCTATACAGTCGAATAGGCTGCGAAACATTAGTTTATTCAAAGGAATGCGTCCGCTCTAAGACAAGTAATATGTTCGTCAATGGATATCCACGGTTAAACGTCATTACAGCATTAAAACAATTTAAAAGTTTACGCCACATATAAAATTGTGATAAGATCTTTCGTACGTAACATCAAAGTGCGGTAGTCTGAATGCTTTCGTTTTATTTAGTCCGTTTGAAGGCTTGTTAATATGTTTATCTGTTGACGCCTGTCTTCTCATTCTGAGACAGATAGAGATCTGATCAGGTACACTCCAGAACGAAAGGTTTATTTATTTATGTTTAGATATTTGCAATCAACATGTCTGTACAATCGTGTAAAAAAGTGTTTTAAGTCGATGGAAGTACAATTTTTTTCCTAGTTTAATTTTTATTTTGCTCTTAATTTTCCCTTGTCTTTTTCTGGCAAGATTTTAGAACCTTACTAATCTTTATATAGCGTGTTTACACCTGAAAATAACTATCGTACAACTGTGTGATTGTCAATTGTTTTGCAACCGATTCAACTGTTTACTTGTACAAGTAAAATTCGTGAAGTGAGCGCACCATATAAGCTACAGTAATCAAAGTGGGACTAAACAGTTGTGCGATAGTTTAGTTTCAGGTTTGCGCACGCATAGACAATGTACCAAACTTCAGTATTAACTAGAAATCGATTATATACTAATATTATACAGAAGAAAAAATCGTGTTGTTAAATTTCTGTGTATTGAAATAACTCAAAAACTATGGGGCCGATTTTTTAAATTCATTCACCATTAGAAAGGTAATTTGTCTGTGAGTAACATAGGCCGTTTTTTTTTAATTTTTTTAACTTCACGCTGGCGAAGTTGCAAGAAACATCTAGTCGAATAATATTACTTGATTCAGACATTTGGATTTAACCTTTTAGGTTCAACTATACCAATAGCCGTAGAACTTTGTATCATTTGACATGTGTCGCAATGTGTCCAAACGATTTGTGTCTGAACAATTTGTATGGAGAGATACGATTGATGGATGTACCTCACTTCGCCCGCGCCTCGTGAGAACAATTTCGATGTTACCTGAAACAAACGTAAACGGTTATAAACGTAGGCTTCTATTGTTTATTTTTAAAATCATAGCACTATCTCGTTCATTATCTTTGAATAAATAAAATAGAGTCAAGTTGTTCGTAGTTAATTCCTAATTAGTTGTTTTGTGAATTGTTGTAGCTTAACGGCCTAGTACTGAAACGAAAGCCATTTCGTGCGGACGACGGCGCGGGCAAAAGCTATTCTATTATTATATCTATTTCCTGAAGTATCATTTCTTTGTATTAGTATAATTTTGAAATATCTAAAATAAGGATAAGTATACGAGTCACGTAAATTCATACCAACACCCACGTTTTTATGTAACACAAATAAAATTATAAAGATGTCTCAATTTCGTTTAGATCCGACGTCCCTTAGAAGTAATCCTACATAATGATAGAAGTTTGATCTCGGAGCTATCGATTGTTGTACAAAGGCTTGTATTGACTTGTAGGATTTAGTATAAAAACACCTACGTATTTGTACAATACTGACATTTCTGTAATTCTTATAGTATAGGAGCTATCTTTTTATCGTGTTATAATATTTAGTTTGAATTATTTGTTTAGTAGTAACATCTTTATTTAACTTTTGATTAACTATTTGTGGATTTTTTATTTGAAACGTTATAGCTTAATGATTTATTTGTCTATCACTTATTGAAAATTACTTCTAGGATTATTTAAAATACATGTATTAGTGCAAGAACTATTTAAGTTCCTACTATACTAATATTATAAAGAAGAAAGATTTGTATTTTTCACTGGGACGATTTCAAAAATTCCTTCAACATTTAAAAGTATCTTATCATAATGTTTTAGTGAGTAACGTAGGCTATTTTTTATTAATATTTTTTAAATTCACTCGGGCGAAGGCACGAGCAACAGCCAGTTTTTTTTAATTTTTGCTGGCAGAATGTATGTTACGTTCTATTAAGTCTTATATTTTTGAGAATAATTTATTAAGCGTTAGCTCTTAGACTATATTTGTATTAAGAAATTTCACCCTAATGCTCAGTAACCTTACTTACCTATGTAGTGATAATATAATGCATATGAGCTTTGTCGACAGTCGCCGTAGACTGGACATGTTTATGAACCGAAAAATCGTCTCTTTATCACAGCATTATTGAATTCGAATAAAATTATGTGTGGGAATTCGAAAGGCGGTTATTCAATGATTTATCGTAATTTTGCTAGAGTTTTAAATGTAGCCGTATTATCCTTTAAGTAGACTCTTAAATAACAAATACTTTCGAACACTTAAGTACGATAGGCTTCTGTAATTAATTTAGATTTTGAAAAAGAAGTTGTTTGTAAATATAGAGCGGACAGAAAAACAAAAAAGAAACACTTTACGATTCAGTGTCTTAAACATTTCCCATATTATTTATTTCGGTTTAGAGTTTGTCTAAATAAATTAGATTAGTTTGATGAATGAAGCATATGAAGTATCGAATTCAATTGGTATGAAGGTAAATGCCGTATTTAATAGACAGGTATCGTAGTGACGAAACAAACATGCATAGCGAACAATTTTGAACTATCGATATTCGGTTTAAATAATTATCGAACTCAACTAAAAGTATTATTTTCTTATTGACTAATTTAGAGGATAATTCTATTATTGATTATTATGACAGAAATAATAGCGAAATCCAATTCGATTACGTACGGCTGTAGTAGTAATAAACATTTATTTACTCTCATTATCTGTTATGGTCATTATTAATTTGAGAAAACAGTGTTTTTATTTATTTCATAGGTAATAACTATAAATCTATCGATTCCAACTTCTATAAGAGTCAAAATCGAAAATTGATAAGATTCATGACTGATTTTACACAACCATCCCTTCTAAATTTGAAGTGAATTGTCAAACTAATCTAAATAATTTAGACACACTATAATACCTTTTCCTTAACAAATCTTTTTAGGTAATAAATATTATCCATAGCGGTACGAACGGTAACTTATCTAACGGTAATAATAAAATTAAAAACTATTAAAATTGCTATATGACGCATATAAATCTTTATCAATCACAAAGGAGCTTGCGGCAGATTTTCGAGCAATTTGCCAGCGAATCGCTCGTTAATTTATAATAAGTAAATCACTATACAAATGATTAACTGCCCGAATGGAATCGATTTTATTTTGCTGCCACCGATATGGGCAGTTATATCAAAAGCACAGAATAACTAGTTACAGAGAGTAAAGAAAAATATTTATATTCTACATTGCGTTATCTAAGTTGCGTAGTTCTTTGTTACTGATTGTAATACTTCTTGTTCTGAGCAAAAATCAAGAAACTATATTGCATAATATTTGAAGAAATAGGTATAATTTAATAGTCAAAAAATAAGAGAGATTTCTTATTAAATAAAACTAAATAATCCTTTTAAATTACTGTAAATGTGGTAATAAGAGACATTTTTTATCATAGTTGTAGAACATTTCCTCTGTTGTTAAATACACTATGTCTAGAAGACACATCTATACTTCATAACCTACAATTAGACCGTCTGACGATCGTCGGGTAATTTCACTAATTTCCTATACCGAACAGTTTGCGTGGCGTGAAACCTTTCCGGGTGCTTTTAAAGTGATGGCTTTTTATTCTCTTTTAGACTGACCTTTAAAAGACATTGTTAAAGCTTTTGTGTTATTATTTTTTAATCGTCGATTACAGTGAGTTTTATTTGAATATGGTAAAATTGTCGTTCAACTCGGGTTTATCGTAAATAATTATAACTAAATGTATGAAGCACTGTAATAGATGTATAATTATTTTTATTAAAATTTTATATGAAATAGTCTAATCAAGTGGTTGTAAAATCCTTGATGAAATTTCGTAGTAATGTTCATAAAGTTTCCATTTTAGATATCGCACTGAGAACTTAACGACTAAATAGTTTGAAATATAATAAATCAATGTTTATTCCTACTAAAGAGTTAGCGGTAGTATGCTAGGCATACGCGTTTTTATGTTCTTAGCGACAGTAATACAGTTAACATTCGATTTTCTTTTGTTTCCATCATCTAAAACGTTCATTCCAAATAAGTCAATGTTAGTTTTTACGAAACATAATCTGGGAAGCATGCTGTGTTCTACGCCGGCTTAACAAAGCGTGCGCCGATCCTAATTATAGATAGCTGAATTGTGATCTTACCTTACCCATCTTTAATGTACTCATTTAAAATATCTATAATAAACGATTTATTTAATGTTGTAGCGATTATTGGGCTAACGAGATTTCGAGTTCCGCTAAGTTGTAAGTTTATTTTTCAAATAAAGGATATAGAACAGAGTATGTTCACGTTATACGACCTGAGGGTGCGTATTGGCCGATGTTACGCGGTGTAATTTAATATGTTGCGTGGCGAGCAGTCAGTACATAGTGTTACGGGGCAATCAGCAAGCAACAAGCCGCCCGATGCGAATTTTTCCCCTTGTAACATTACACTGCGTAACGTCAGTCTTGTCTTCGAGCTAATAGTACAATAATGATGTCATATAGCATAGCCTCTTACCCTTTAAAGGCAAGTTATTCGATAGTTTTTATACACAGCTAGCCTATAAAATGTACGGTACAGTAGCCGTGTCGGTCACGCGCCGATGTCGCTTGTCGCTCGTCGCTGCCGCAAGCACCGTGAAATCGTTTGTCGCTTGTTAACGAATCAAATTACATGCTCTTGGGTGGTAACAAATTCGATTATTACTAACTGAAGTTTACGCTGGTGATATTTTTTAGGTTATGAAAGGGCCGTCATTTATCAGTATTTGTATTTGCAAATAAATAAGCGATTTTAAAACCGGTATTTAGGTCTTAAGAACCAATAGTACCTATTGCTTGACTAGAAATATTAAAAACTCTTGATTTATTGCGGGAACTGATTCCTTAGTGCACATTATAAGGTGATAAAGAAGAAGCGACTGAAGCGCCCCCTGGCAAGGATTTTTATATTCTTTGTTTAACCGTAACCACACTATGTGCTAGCGGTTTGAAAACATATAGCATGAAAGGATTTAAACCCTTTACTATTAAATCTATGTTTTAATTTAAAAACGAGTCGATACGTTTACATCCGTTATGTTGTTATAATAAAAAATCTTGAACTATTAATAATGTAGTATTATATTTATTACCAAGCTAAGCAACTTTCAAAATAATAACCAATCACGTTTTGATAGTTTTTATTAATTATTAATTTATTTTAATAATTAATAAGGCAGGGCTGTGTCATAAATATTACGCACCTGTAAAATGAGGTAACAAATGAATCAAGTTTGAAAGACAGTCCGGTTTCAAAGACTATCTTGTGCGCTTCGATACGATATTGGCATCCCTCTCATTCTCTTTTAAAGAATAAAGACAACAATATTAAACTTCAAAATCATTAATATTATGAATGTCGTGATGAATAGATATTTGTTACTACGTATCTGCAAAACGGCTTAACGGTTTTGATGAATTTTTGCACAGTTGTAGAATATAGTGTGGAAGTTCACATTAGGCAAGTAACTCAGTTTTTTTTTAAATTTCACGCTGAGTCGTGGGTTAAAGATAATATATCAACACAACAGTCACGGTAGTGGAGTTTCTCGTTTAAAGCGGGCGCACACCTTTGGTTAGACTGTCGCATATATTGTGCGATTGTCGACTGTTTAGTTGCACTACTAAAAATCGAGTAGTTAGTATGCGCGCCTACATATATATGTATGCTTATATAGGAACCAAAATGCGACTAAACAGTTATGCGATAGTTTAGTAAAAGGTGTGCGCGCTTGTAGCATGTTTCGTAAAGCTCACGCCTAACCCTCTTTCGAAAGCTAGAAGCGATTTATTATTTCAAATCTTGCACAGGTTTGACGACGTGTTTGCACTGTAAATAAATCATCGTGTTTAATTGAATTTAATTTGAAATGTAGCAACTAAAACGATATTTTATAACTTTACTAGCTTTCGCCCGTGACTCCGCTCGCGTGGAAAAAAACCAAAGTAAGTAGCCTATGTGTTTTTCCAGATTATCCTCTAAAACTACACCAAATTTAATCGAGATCCCTTCAGCCGTTTGGGCTACAAACTCTAGCAAACATCCATCCATCTAAACTTTCGCTTTTATAATATTAGTAAGAATTTAATTCATAATTTAACTGTTTCTTTACTACGATCTAACGGTATTTGTTAGTGAATCATAGATCGCTTTGTCTGAAACTCTTTGTCTTTTCAATGGGTGTTGCGATTTTGATATCATTGTGACTATGATAAGCCTCGTTGTACAGTTTGCTAACCAAATACTCGTTTTACTGTGAGAAACTAAACTTTTTATATAGTTACAGTCACTCATTATAAAAATTAGACAACAATAATCTTCTTACCCCTTCGCTACTGGTGGAAATCCGTAGATGTATGTAGTTGGTCTATTGTCTAAGTGTACATTTTAATGCAATTTCTTGACCACCAGCTCACTTTATATGTTCAATTTGTGGTTAAAGCGAGCTCTTAAGAAGCAGTTTTACTGCACTCGAAAAACGCCAAACCATAAAACCGCCATTTCCCAAACATCGCCATCGATTCAAGGTGACCACAAATTGTACATTTTCAGAAAATACTTAGTGTAAAGCGAACTTTATTGGTTATGTGAATATCACGAAATTAAACCACGCTTCTAAAATGTTAGCTTGGAATATATTATAATAATTCTAGTTTCAATATTCATAAGAGCGTCAGTGGCTCAGTGGTTTAAGAACTTGACTTTTAATCTACAGGTGTTGGGTTCGAATCCCGCCATCTACCAATGTGATTTTTAATGTTTCGAAATTCACATGTAACCATAATTTACCCGACGTTCTTACGGCGAAGGAAAGCATCGTGATGCCTGCACATATCGGCGAAGAAATTCAAAGCTATGTATGTATGAAGTCACTCAACCCGCACTCGGCCAGTGTGGTTGACTATGACCTAGTATAGCTTGGGGTAGGCTCCTAGCTGCTGTGTTCCCGTGACCCAGCCATCGGCGGACCGGAGGAACACCGCTGGGTTTTTAGTGGGTATTCCGGCCACGTCTGTTCCTTTTTGGCCGGCGAGTCCCACATACCCCCCCCTAGTAACGGGGGGGGATGCGTAAATGCATTTTCCAAGCGAGAAAAAAAAAGGCTCCTAACTGCTCAGTGGGGATATAGTGAGTTGGTGATGATGATAATAAATTCGAGTTTAATTTTCAAGTTGTTATTTCGATATAAATGTAAAGGAATTTATAATCAGCTTTGTTTTTAATTTATCGTTTTCTTTTTCAGTGTATGTGTTTCTTTGTTTGGTTCGCTTTCACCTGTCAATTTGTTGCAACCTAAGATCGACAGTGGGTAAGTTCATGAATAAATCAGTTTGTCAAGACAGAACAAACGTAACGCCGCAGTGCTGCAAGCGTGAGGTGATACACTTGCATAATATTAAGTGTTTGAATAAAGTACTGTACTAAGGATTCTCGAACCATTGTCGATTTAATTAATTCACCTACCCATCCACTTAAAATATCTTGGTAAGTAGTTTTCTATCATTATCTGAATTTATGTTTTCTGTGTATTTCTTTGTTTAATTTGTAGATTTAACGTTGCCATTGGTGATCTATGTTCTGAAAACATTTAAAATAGTTCCGATTGTTTGACGTTTAAAACAAAAACCAGTAATATAAAAATGCGCTGCGTTCTAGCAATTCTATGACAGAGAATTACATTTTTCATATTTGAAACACATTACGTGTACAAACGCAACAGCTGGTGGCCACAGTTGTGAGAAAGAATTCACTAATGCGGCATTCGCGATTCGTCACTCACTCGATTATCACGCTCCGTCGCACTTAGTCGAGTGATGGTCCGTGGTAGGGGCGATGCGGAATTTAGCGGAGATGGTCGAGAAAACGGTTACTCTTAGATTCTTATATTCTCCAGTGAAATTTTTGTTGGTTCTTCATTGTTTGATATATCGAGTACGTAACAAATGGGGCTCAGCATAGATTATAGTTGGAAGAGTAACGGATTCTTAGAAATGTTGAATATTGTTTTTAATTTTTTTTTTTTGATAAGATTAAATGTTATTTTATTTTATTTTTATTTTTAATTTAGATTTTTTATCTTTTTTGTTTTTAGTCGACTATGGTCTATCATTAGTTCACTGAATTATGAGGTAATTGGCTCTTGTGTCATGTTTTCTATAGTTGATCTATTTATGGGTTTAAATTTATTTTGGAGTTTGTGTTACTGAGATTAAAATATTTTTGGTTTAAATCTATATAAAACTTTACAAGCGCGAGTAAAACGTTTAAATGTACTTATTTATAAATGACTTTGGTGTGTTTGTGGTGTAGTTACATTTTGCCGACCCTGAGAGAGTTCGCGTAATGAATGCCGACTCCATTTTGCGGTTCCGAAGACCAGTTGTGAGCCCGCTGCAATCTCGCAAGCTGATTTTTTTAGCACTTAATGGCCTATCATGAAAATTCCACAGGTGTGGTTTCAATGTATGTTGTACTCGTACGTATGTTGAACGTTTTAGATTTTTTGTTAGTAATTATTTCATCGTAAATATTAATGTTTCTTTTGAGTTTATTAAATTGATACCTATAAGTTTAAAAATGTTAACGTGCCTTTTGTATTGGCTTGCACTTTATTAAATATTATTAAAGTTATATAAAAGTCTAGTAAAAACGATAGTTCTTTTGATAAAGGAACAATTATGGCATCTCATCAATCATGGTATTGGTTTAGTACAAGACATCTGCATTAAGGAACTGTTTTAGCGATCAATTAAATTCGAGACTTCGTGTTATAGATTTATTTAGACTCTTATTGTCATGGTTCTTAAGGTCGTTATTGCGTTGCAGAAAGTTCAGTTTAAGTTACAAAAAATATCAGTATAAATAAAAGCTAAAAGTACAGTCTGTGGTAGCGTGTACGGCGGTCGCGCACAGATCAAAGCGCAGTAAACCATCCGAAGCTGCAATAAACCGAAACCGCGCCATTCCATCCTGCAACGCGCAGGTAAATCAGAGACGCGTGAAGCAACCGCACAGCTTTGACCTATAACCCAACCACGATACAGTAATAAACAACTCAAATGTCCCAACATTAAGGTTTAAAATAAATTGACGCGATTTATAAACGGCAATACATTAAACTTAGACTTTAATACCTCGCATAAGAATATGCACTCAGTGAAAGAAGACATAAAGTTGACTATCGCTTCTCAATGTTTATAAGAGGTGGTTTTTAGTATAGGCAACTCTATGAAGATATTGTGAGGTGTAATGTTGAGCAGCGGGAGGCTGCAGCTTCGCCGACAATGTATTAACACTGCGGCGTGAGTTCGGGAGCGGCGGCCGCGTGTTCCGACGCTCCTCATGATTTAGGGCTGGTCTTTGCGGCTATAAGTCGATATGACACGGTGAGTGCGATATTGCACTAGCCTGATCGCACAGATTTAATTTATGCCACTATTACATGGTAGATTGTGGCTATACATCGATATGATCGTAGTTTCATGTAGTTATATTGAGATATATTGCTTCGAATCTTTAGTATAGTTTACAACGAACTTTATTTTTAAAAAAACTTTTCAGAATCACTTTGCAAAATGATTAAAAATGTAGAAAACTGTACTGATTTTTAAATCCATGTTAAAGTTTTCAACAGTTTTTGTGGTTAATAAATACAATATGAAAAGTTTAAAAGTAACCATAAATGTAGCATACAGTTGGTCCTTCGAGTCGGATATTAAATTTATTCCGTATTGAGCTACGAATAGCTGTCGTTAAGATTAATAAGCGATGTATACCTCACAGTAGGATTTACAGCAATATTATCTTTATATTGGCTGCAACAGGCGGAGTAGCGTGTAAACAAAGGTGAGGCTGGTCGTGTGGTGCGTGCGCACTCTGGTCCTGCGCTGGCGCACATAGCGCGCAAATCACGCGCCCCCTAGCCCTGTTACCATTCTGTAAGCCCTAAAATGCTGCTTTTTATATTAAGTGTGCAAATAAAAGTATTAACAACTAGTGTTAGTTACATTCTTTTTGTCTGTTACAATAAAGGTTAAATTTGTTTGTTAAATTGTAAATTGTCACTTTGTCAGTTCTTAACTATAATGCCATGTCATTACCAGATCACTGTAGGTTTCCACTGATAGTCAAAGCCTACTTTAAGTTAGTGGTACTGTCAATCTATATTCGATTAATCAAATATTACTTTCTATTGAACTTCAACACAAAATATAACGTAAACGCATTGCTGCAAATTTTGACACTACTTTGATAAACCAAAATAAACAAAGGTTAAATGTAAAGCGGCAAGTTAGAGGCCCGTGTACGCAAGTAGTAACGGACACATTTGCATAACTGAACCGAATCGTACAGCTACGAGTTCTGCCGCTTCTCAGAACGCCGGGACCCGGGTAAATGGCCGCTCTGCCGGCGCTAACAAAACGCCTAATCAGTGTAAATTGCCTCCAGGCAATGAGTAACACCTGAGCGCCTTTAACTTAAACACTTGTTTATTGAAAATCTACTTCAAGTTAACTAAGTTAATGGTTATACATGATAAGATGAATCATATTAAGCTATGTTATTGAACCATGTTTATATTGGATTTGTTACGTGTCTGTTCAATTTATTAGTCATTGTTATGAGCAAAGTAAAGGAGAAAGGGAATTTTACTACACAAGTTCTATGATGTAATGTTATAAAAGAAATTGTAGAATAATACTTAAATGTCTTTTCAGACAAGAGATGAAACGTAAAGGAATAATCGTTTATTTTAACAAAGAAAGGAGCAAACGAGCTTCGACATCAACGAGGTGACCACCACTATCCTATGTACATCAAGAATACCAGAAGAACTATAGAAGTTAGCATTTAAGAAAATAATATGCTTTCTTATTAAAGTAATCTTTTGTCTACTTATGTCTTAAGCCGTTAAAAAAGTTACAATGATTTCATGTCTGAAAAGAATGATTCATGTTAAAAACTTCAACGCGTTCAAAAATCATACTTCATAAGTCTGCATTTCTTTATACTGCTTATTATTTGAGACAGTTCAAGATACAAAATCGTTTCGGTTGAACGTTTGAACAACTATCTCTTTCTAACTATTGAGAGTGAAGAGAGGTCTACAAAACGATTACTTCGATTCAAGTTTGAGATAATAAGTGCATCCGGTTAAGTTTTTAGTTTAGATTTTTCTATAGTTATAAGCCATTGCTGTATTAAAACTGTATTCATATTTAATTTAAAAGGTTTCATTGAATTAATTAACATTTTTAATGCTAACTTTATAACGTGCTAGAATAAAAAATAAAAAAACCATAGTTTTTTTTTATTTTTTTAAAACCTATCAAGCGGATATTTGAATTCGACGAAATAGCAGACCGAAATTGGAGATGGGTTGTCTACCTTTAATTTATGGAGTAGAGGACGTACAGAGAGGATATTTCCTCTCCTATGCGTCCCTTTCTCCGTCATCCGCTTCACTAATACTATACTGTCATTTGGCTATCGTATATCTGTTTGTCTTGTAAATCAAAAATCATACTAATGTAATAATTTCGAAAGTTTAGATGGATGGATGTTTTTTAAAGTTTGTAGCCTAAACGGCTGAACAGATTATGATGAAATTTGGTGTAGATGTAGATGATAGTCAGGAAGAACATATAGGCTACTCACTTTTTTTTAATTCTACGCGGACAATGTCGCGCGCGAAAGATAGTTTCTTACATATTTTTTGTATCCAATTAAATACCATAAATGGATTCTCAATTGCACTGTTGTTAGGACATAATGGTTGCTTGTAATTACAGAACGGAACCGTTCAAACGTCAATCTGGCCGAAGAATGAGCAAACAGTAGGTAGTTGCTAAGCATCCAATTAAGTTGGGATATCTTTAAAAATGTTGCTAGGAATTATTCAAATGTAGTCATTTATTGATTGTTTTTTTTTTTACATTTTGATAAAAATTCTTTATGTAAAAACCGATTATAATTGTGTTTTTTTTCCAACATTATGTTAGCTTTCTTAACTAGATTATTTACGACATAAGCAATGACCTTTTGGGTATTATGAAATGCCTCATTGTAGTTTTTGTCAATAACACAGACGAAGTATAACAGGTCGTACTCAGAGTCATTGAGTAGCTACTAATTGTAGATTTAGTAAGGGAAATGTACATTAAACGACAATATATTGTAGATTAAAATAAATTCATCAAGTCCTTATCGTACAAGTTTTTTCCGTGTGGGTTCTCACCGCGGACTGACATTTGAACGTTTTGCGTCATTCGATTGTTTTACTTTGAAGTCGGAATCAATTATTGCACCGGACGGCCACAAACTGACGGCCGGTTTATAGTCTAAGAGCTAACGACAATATTGAATATTTTAAAAGAACAATATTTGTATATAAAAATAAAAATATACCTACATATTTAGTGCTACTGCTTTAGTGTTATTATGATTTTTTATGAATTCATGATATTATTAAGAAGTTTATGATAGTGCAAATTATTAGCGTCCCCAATGGTAGAATTCTAGTTTATAGGGAAACACAGTTTCATCTGAAATTATGCGCTACCATGCAATTATATTATATTCTTTTTTCATGTTTCTGTCGCTCTTACGTGAATTATGACGTCAATAAATTGGCTTGATGTGTTTCTTCGTACATCGTTTGTTACTTTCAATAAATTGTTATCACGTTATTATTGCTAGCTCTTAGACTATACTTGTAACATCGGTATCGGTCATAGTTCAAGTCCGGCCTCTCTCTGAGCTAAAACAGTGAACGCCTTTGCGGTCCATTTCGCTCCGTGAGTAATACGCTCTTGATCTATCGGTGTTGTACAAACATTTTGACGTGCAGATCAACCTTCGTTTTAAGTCGTTTGCTTGCCATATCTGATAAACATTTTGTTGATGGACGTCTGCTTTTATTTAAGGTTTTTTATTATTGTTTAAGTTTCGTTTTTAATGTTCATTGCTCCACCAAATGGGATCATCATCTTCCTCCTTGTCATAATCCCGTAGTGGCGCAACAGATTTTTTTTGTGACTAAATGGCCACTGTTTGCCTTGAAGAGGCATTTACAGATTCACCGGGCTTGAGGAGACCGAGCGCAGACGGCGCTTAGCCTAAACCTCGTTTATGAGTAACTAAGCTCGAAGGCTCCCTCAGGAGGCTCGGCACGAGCCGTTACTTCGTTATTATTACCGGATTGGGAGGCCACCGGGCGCAACAGATTTTTGTCCTCCACATAACTATCACACGTGATCTCAGTCCTACCTTCTTGATCATGTCACCTTTCACGCAATCCATCTCTTTTTAAGTCTACCTCTACCGCTGTACCACACTCCTAACTAACGTCCTCTTTGTTACAAGCGATCCATCCCATGTAACAAAGGCGATCCTCATAACATGCCCATACGATGCTACAAAATAGGATAACGGAAACTTATTTATAGCGTTGTATACACTCGAGTAATTCACAACCAAAACTCAAAGACAAATTGGAGCGGTAACTAAGGTCATTGTCTTAGTTGTAATACGGTTAAATAGAATACAAGACGTTAAGCTTGAATGAATTTTGAACTAATACATTTGTCTATGTATTTGAAAGTGATATACTATGTATAGACCACGGGGTGTATAACTATAGAGAATAGAATACATAGAAGTGTCATAAAGTCAGATTATATAAAATAGGTTTTTTTTTGTATAAAAACAAATTAATTTTAGTTACAGCATATTCGGTGTTATTTACATATGTTTTATTTTGACGGTGTTTTTTATTTTCCAGTAATAAAATGCACTAACTATATTTGAATAATCAGAATTATAAAGTGATAATTTAATTCTTTTATCAATAAACAATCTCAGAGAAGTAAATAGCACAAGTTGTTAAATTTTGTCCAGTCTTATTTTCCTTATGTCTATGTTTCTCTTTATACATTCTAAGTGAATAATCCATTTTGTAAATTGCTTCCAAAGTTAATAAATCGTGCGTAACGTGAGCTCTTTTGTTTTATGGCTATAAAAGTGTCAGGAATAGACAAACTGGTGATGTTGAACGACGCGCTTTAAGTATAACTATTTGAGCTTGTTTTTTAACATCAAAGAAGTAAAAATTCTTTGGAATCTTAATGATGGTTGTTACGTTGTATTAACCGGATTAAAATCATAGTAATATTTTTATACTTTTAAAAGAAGAATCTTTAAACGCATAAGTTGTTTTCGAAGTATTTACGATTATTGATAGGGTTCGAAACAGTCCAATATTCTCTAGACGTATTACCAAACAGTTCAATTGCTGCAACTCCCTGTTTTCACTTATCAAAGTGTGCGTACCGGAGGCCTAATTTTACTCCTTTTCCCTTTCCATTGCTTAAGAGGAGAGGATGAGAAGGGAAAGTGTATATGACGACGAAGGAGACGCATAGAAAGAGGAAATATTCTCTTTACGTCTCCTCCGTCGATTAAGGGTATGCACCGCATCTGCAGTTACCGAACTCTGGGCAGCGGTCGCTTTACCATTTCGGCGGATTCAGCTGGTCGCTTACTCGTTTGCCACCATATAGTTTATAAAAAAGACAGAGTACTTCTGTGTATTTAATCTGTCTTAAATCTAGTATAGATGGCGTTAGAATTAATTAATTAATTTAGTGTTACGTTATATTTATATAATCAGATTAAAGCAGCGTGGGCGTAGTGATTCCCACGGGAGGAGCGAGTCATGCTCCCTAATGGTATCCCGGGCTACTGCTTCGTTAGTCCCTTTCAACTAACAAATTGATAGTTTGAAGTTTATAGAAAAAAATAGTAGAATTTTTGGATCCTTGGTACTGTTGTAATAAAAATTTATCGTCATTTAATTCATAAAAAAATTATAGGAAAATATGTTTTGTTAAGTGTTTTGGCAATAGAAGCCCACGGTTATGTCGAATTCTAACGAATTCAACAATTCGTTACTTTTACCGCAATCTTACTTGCGGAAAAATCGTACTCTCTCATATGTTTAAAACAGTTTATGTTCAATCGAAAATGTATAGTATGTTCTTTTATTATCTAAACTCTTTAAAAATATCAAAATCGATAAGTTATATGGTTAAAGCCATAGAAATAATTGGACCAGTAAGTACAGTTGTTTGAAAATTTATACATTTAAGTTATTAAAAAGTTAAGTTTAATTTCGTATAAATTCCGTGCAATTGCATTAGAAATAGTTTCATAATGTTATAGACGTATATCAGTCAGAATAATTTACAATACAACTTTTGCTCTAAATATGAGATATAGCTTGTTCGTATAATAATTTTGCTGTTCTGATTAATCTGATATGATAGATATCTTTATAGTTTCTTAGTCATAATCTTATTGATATTATAAATGCGAATGTTTAGATAGCTACAAACTCTAACATCAATCCATCCAGGCTTACATCTGAACGGATCTCGATGAAATTTGGCATCCGGACTATTCTCTACATCTATATATAAAGAATAGTCTGGAAGAACACATAGGCTACTTACTTATTTTTTTTTACGCTGACGGAGTTGCGGGCGAAAACTAATGTTACACAAGATCTAATATATAATTTCATGGTGTTAAATTATGTCTAAACCAATAATCGTTAAAAAGCTTGATTTTAATTAGAAACCGTAAGGGGATAGTGCAATCTTACTTGTATTATAAAGTGACCTTCGCATGCGACCCCATCCACGTGGTACATCGATAAAATTTAGCACAGATGTAAATCATAGTTTGGAATAACAAATGCCAGTCTTTACTTTATAAAGAGGAAAGATTTTAGGTATTTATGTTGGTAAATATTAAAGAAAGCAATTTAAGGTATCAATGCAATTAATTTAGAAAATCGTTTTACTTTTTAAAATTACCTTGAACACAGAATTATAAAAAAAATCCGTATTATTTAATGTCCAAAAGTCAGTCACTATTTTTTAGATTCACCAATAACAAGAGTTCCAACGTTGTATCTATAATTTGCTGAGCATGCCTAGTAAGCATTACTTACGACCGGTAACTTGTAATTTCTCAAAGAAATCGGTGAGTTGTCGGCGTGGTCGGGGCACAATCGATGCTGTAGCCTGTAATTAGGTTATTAAAAGCAAGGCGGTTGCTGCGGGGGACGGGACAACGGGGAAGGGGAGATAATAGCCATAGTCTATAGAACAGGAATTATGATTTATGGATAACGGAAACGTGCACATAATAGTACATTTCGTAAGGTTACGAATTTAACATATTTCTAATTCAATATTGCGAATAGGAAGTATTGCGGAGTTTTTATGATCTGTAATTGGTTTTATTTGCGTAGTTCCTTTGTTATTTAATAAAGCAAATGAGTGCCACAGTCCAATTGGTTTCTGTAAAATCTTTAACATTTTCAATGTTATTACAATTTTCAATTACAAAAGTGAACTTGCAGGGCATAAGTATTATTTCATTCTGTGGTCTCTCTGTATGTTGATCGGTGACAGATTTTTGTAGATTAAAAGTGTGCGCACACCTGAAACTAAATTATCACACAACTTTTTAGTCGCTCTTTTAATTCTATAAGCTTATATAGTGGTGCGGTACTCGATTTATAGTTGTGTTTAACAGTTAAATTGGCTACGAAACAATCGACAAACGCACAACAGTTGTGCTTTTCAATTGTTTTATTTTATAATGTTGTTCTACTGCATGTACCTACACTGTGGCGTAGCGTGAACGGACAGCGGTAGCGTGACGCCGAAACAACGCTAATAACAATATCATCGGAGCGCACTCACGCGCGGTTACCTACCAATTAATGCGCACACCCATTCACTTTTATATCTCAGAGATATCGTTCGTCATTAGATATAGAACGATCAACTTATCCGACCCGGTGGCCATAAATTTAATTAAATGACGATACTTTAAAGCCACTGTCACTGACAAGAAAGTGCAACAAAATCTCTGTCTAGATGTACCTTTTCTTGTGTCATATTTCATTCCTTATTTTATTTTACATATTTAATAGAAGTAACTGCGATGATTGCATCGGGCCAGATATGTTTATCACACTGTAGACTGTGATCGCCTGATTTGTGATCGCCCGCGGCTGCCAGTTCAGTATGGACTGAACTTAACCTGTCAAGTCTTGTCTGGGTTTTTCGGGTATTTTAAATGATGTGTAGTAATTTATACGTATCTATTGTCTATGCTATGATTGCTTGCGAAGCGCGAAGTTTGTATTTCGTATAAATCTAGTATAGAATACAACTCAAATCTAATATTAATAATGTGTAGTTATGGGTTCACAATCGCTAAGTTCTGACAGTTTAAAACTATAGGCAAATCTTAAACTGTACAGTTCTATTGACAGTTAGAACTTTGCCTATTTACTTACAGTTTTAACTAAACAGTTCTACTGATATTAAAGTCTGTAGTAGCCTTTTGTTTTGTTTGTACTTACATTTTAAAGATCCAACAAATCACACATAAAAAACTGCGTTTTTATTGTTTTTGCTACGATTTTCTAGTTATAATTAAGTCAAATAAACATACTATTTCAAATTATTAAAATTAAAGTATCTTTAGTTGACAATTGTTTAAAACAAAGTTAGTTTTCTCTTCGCCATATGTAGTTATATTAGCAAATCAGTATTCTTATAGTAAGTAGATTCCCACATAACTTATTTTAATTATTAAATCGATTAAATTGCTTACTAGGTCACTACATATCAGTCTAGTTATAAAATATGAACACTATGTCTTGAAACTGTATGATTTATACTTGTTAGATAGATTCCAATTAATTCGATATCTACACATAAGTCACGTACTAGGAAGCTAAGATAAATACATAAATACATACGTGAGATTCGATGCAAGAATTTTATGTTTCCGCGATAATCATTCAGAGACACAATAACGTAGTCATTAAAAAAATAATAAACACATACAATTTCAACAATGTTGTTTACCACTTAGTACTTAAGTTTAACTTAAACCACGTAAGTTAACTTATGATCGGTTGCTAAATACATTTATTTTATCATTACCAAGAACCAATAGTGTCAACTTGAAAATAGTTTCAAGGGAGTAAAACTCAAGTTAAGTTCAGAAGCACATATGAAGTTATCGAACCAAAAATACTAACGAATGTTCAAAGTAGCTGGGAAACCGGGCATAGCGTATTTATATATTTTTAAATCAATACCACTCGAATTTATTTTTATTATTAGCTTTAGCCCACGACTCCATCCGCGATTAATTAAAAAAAAACAAAAGCAGTCTATGTGTTCTTCCAGACTATGCATCTGTAACAAATTTTAACGAAATCCGTTTAGCTGTTTAGGCTACAAACTCTAAAAAACATCCATCCATCTAAACTTTCGCATTTATAATATATTATACATGCTTTACAACACTGATATTAGGTATCTAACGGTCGATTATTGTAAAGAATCATAAACTTCCGTAGTAATTGCCGTTTTTAAATTAAGGGATGACAAATTTTTAATGGAATTTAGGTTTTAAGAGAGGGTTCATTTAAGTTGCTATACATATTAAATGTCGTTTCAGTAGTCAGCGTTGTATTTAATATACGCTTATTAATTAATCAATATATCATTTGTACGCAAGCGAGATTCGCATGTCAGTACAGAGAATAAATCACAACGCCGCAGGGTACGCGGGGGGCAACGGCTAGTGTTAATTGTTCCAGGCACGGCATCCCTTCATTACACGCTTTGCAAAAGAGCAAGGCGTAACCTGGATTAGATTGATTCATTTTAAGTTTACTTTCTAACAAGTGTAAGGCTAAATGAAGCATTTAATTATACATACAAACTGTAGTTAGTAAAGTTCATGTAACGCCAGAGGCATCTATGTAAATTTATTTTCACTATTTTCAAAACGTAAGTATAGGTCGAACTATAAAGCTTTTAATGAGATTGCAGATTTATCTGAACAATCAATTTGTTATCCCGCCATGTACCAATGTGATTTCCGATTTTTCGAATTTTTATATGTACTTACCCGACGTTCTTACGGTGAAGGAAAACATCGTGATGCCTGCACATATCGGCGAATAAATTCAAAGTTATGTGTGAAGTCAACCAACCCGCACTGGGTCAGCGTGGTTGACTATGGCCTAGTCACTCTAACTTAGGGTAGGCTCCGAGCCCGGTGGGGACTTATAGTGAGCTGGTGATGATGCTATAACTGAAGGTATAACTGATAAACTGTGCAGTTCTGAGTTTTGCTAATACAGGTTAGTTTTACCTACACATTACAACTGAAAGAATGAGAATGTTTTATTTATGTAAATTGAAATAATACTTATGGCTAGAAAAGCTACAAAATATAACTAAGTATCTTTTTTAAAATGACTTATTAAATGCAATAACAAATAATTATAAAGCACTTGCTTTCCGCGACTCCGTCTATGTAGAGTTAAAAGAAACAAAAGCAAGTAGCCTATGTGATCTTCCATACTATCCTCTACATCTTTGCCAAATGTCATGGAGATCCGTTCAGCTGTTTAGGCTACAAACTCTAACAAACATCCATCTAAACTTTCGCATTTATAATATTAGTAAGAAAATTACAATTAAATCCCTACTAATACATTTTATTTATGCGTATTTTTCTTTTAAAAGATTTATGCCGTTGTTTTATACTTTTGTCACGTATTTTTATTTCTTTTAAAAGAGTTCTAACCGAAAAAACGATTCAATTTTCACCTCTTTTACAAGTGTTGTTGTTAATATAAAGATGTTTGTATGTTTATATTTTTTATCTGTCAGTCAGTCTGTAATAAAAGTACAGTCAACAACACATTTATTATGATAACAAATAACCAGTGGCCGACAGACATTCAAACTTAGTACTGACAAATCTTTGTGCAGAAGTTGACATCGAGTGTACTTAGTCATTCGTAGTCATGTCACCGATCGATCGTGAATACAGCCCTATTGTAATTTTCCTAGAAAAAAATCTTTTACAAACTTACGTGCTTATCGACACTTTATAATTATGCATAATTCGTGATACGATTTGAGAGCCGTTTGGCGATATAACTCTTAACATTTTAACCAGACAAATTACAAACAGACGGTGTCCACAATTTGTCGGTGACAACACTGCAGGCTTTGTCGACCACTCGCCATTGTAGACAAGCGGATTAAGTGATCTTAAGTCTGTAACTTAAAGTTGAATACAGTTATTGAAAACAAACTTTATAATGACGATCTTTTGTTATCAAATGCGTGGGTTAGTATGTTATTAATTTTTGTTTGTTTTCTAACGTTATAAGAAGCTTGAAGCAAGAAGGATAGTTAAAATATAAGGATTTCCGTGTGACACAAACCTTTATACTTCTATACTAATATAATAAAGCGTAAACACACTACTTTGTGGCGTAAGATGTCAGCAATCACAGCATGTTTTTGAATAATTATATATTTAATAAAAACCCCTACACTTCACGCTTTAGGCTATGCATGCGGATGAAGCCGCACGGGAACAGCTAGTCTTTTAATAAATCTGTTTTTACAGCCCGATTTAAGTTCATATACCAATAGGTTTATTATAATTTCATGTTTCTATGGCTACTTTTTTATTTAATTTTCCGGATATAGTCGCGGCAAAAGCTAGAATATAATTTGTATTGGCACCATGGACTACACTTGTGTAAGAATTATCGTCGATAACGATTCATTTCTCAGCCCGTTTACAACCAGTTAACCCGCGTTTCCACTCACTTATTCAATTTACACTTTATTGCTTTGAGACTGCAGTAAAAGGCGCGTAATGAGAAACTCTGGTGTTCAAAGTATGCGCACAACTGCATCTGTTTAAATTGGTTCATTAGATGCACTATAAAATATAATTGAATTCAAATGAAGTGGTTTTGTTGTAAAAGATTTAAACATCGAAATACTTTTACAATGTCAATTGGATTACAACCTGCCATCAACGTATACTATATACTAGCTTTCGCCCACGACTCCGTCCACGTGGGATAAAAAAAACAAAAATAAGTACCCTATATGTTCTTCCAGAATATCCTCTACATCTGTACCAAATTTCATAGAAATCCGTTCAGCCGTTTAGGCTACAAAATCTAACAAACATTGATCCATCAAAACATTCGCATTTATAATATTAAGTTTGATTTTCAATGCAGTGATTTTAATTCTTGTAGGCATGAGATCGATCCCTGCTATGTACCAATTAATTTTTCGCTTTCCGAATTTCATATGCACATTTACTCGACATTTTTACTGTAAACATCGTGATTCCTACTAATCTGTGATGAAATTCAAAGATATGTGAAGTCAGTTATCACTGTGCCATCGGGGTACAGTAATGCATAGTCACCACTAATATAAGGTAGACTTTAAGTCCCTTGCGGACATGAGAATTGATAAGGCTTGTCGTAGATTGGTTAAATAATTGTAGGAGCTGGCACACACCTGTAATGCGATTGTCGATTGTTTCGTAGCCAATTCAACTGTTTAGTTGCACAATTAATCATCATATCATCACACATCACATCACACATATCATCATATAAGGTCATAGGCATCAAAGCGCAACTGTTTATTTATTTATTTATTTATACAAAAAGGTGGCAAACGAGCATGCGGCCACCTATATCCGCCAAAATGGCGAAGCGACCGCTGCACATAGACATCCGCAATTGCAGATGCGTTGTCTACCCTAAATTGACGGAGGAAGAGACGCACATAAAGAGGATATTTCCCCTTCCTATGCGTCTCCTCCACCGTCAAATCCACTTAGCCATCCTTCCCTTATAAGAAAAAGGTGGGACGGGAAAGGGACTAAAAATTGGGCCTCCGGTACCACATTCATCAGACGAAACGCGGAATTTCGTCCACTTCACGCCTGTCTTCTGTGTGGTCGTGGTGTTACACCGGGCGAGCCGACCCATTCGTGCGGAGATGTAAAAGCGGGCTCTACCACTGCTAGCTGTTTAGTCGTGCGATAGTTTAAAGTGAGCGATCTTAAGTACATTGTTGCCAATTATGTCAGATTTGTTTTAATTCTGAATGTAATCTATGTCACTTATAGAAATTATGAATTGCTTAACATTTATAATAAATATTTGAATACAATGATTATTGGCATGTTGGGTATTAATAATTCATATGGGCCGTGTTCTCTCGCGGGCGGCTCGCAAAAAGCCGATTGCGAATCTCCGGTCGGGAGTCGAAGATGTTTTATTAATACAGAAAACAATATTAGATATACCGATAGCCTTTTGTCTTCCTAACTTGTTGTTGCTGAATTTATAACTGTATTACTTTAAAAAAGTATTATCCCTTTGATTCCCTTTATCGTAATTTTTAAACAACATTGTTTTCTCAACTTTATTAAAATAAATAAGAGAGATTCTAATGTTATAAAGGGGAAAGATTTGTATTTTTGTTTGTACTGGAATAACTCAAAAACTACTGGGCCGATTTAAAAATCTTACACCGTTGGAAAGGTAATTTAACTGTGA
The DNA here is from genome assembly GCF_000836215.1 of Papilio polytes. Lineage (NCBI taxonomy): Eukaryota > Metazoa > Arthropoda > Insecta > Lepidoptera > Papilionidae > Papilio > Papilio polytes. Next base: position 2,110,127 of record NW_013525180.1, read on the forward strand.
GTAACATAGGTTATGTTTTTTAATTCTACGTGGACGAAGTCGCGAGCAACAGCTAGTTTATACGTTGAAAGCTGATTCTGTTGTAATACAAAGTTTAAGACAAAAGAAGTGTGTGTTTACGCTTTATTATAATAGTATAGAAGTACAGATATATAGTTTAGATTATTTGACGTTTTAATATGACGTCATCCATTTTATAATTATTGATAAAAGTTTACGATAACTTTAGTAAACTTCAATTTTATAATATTGTAGGATATAATAAAATAGTATGACTTATCGATCTCATTACGGCGTATACGAGACCAGTATTGAAAAATATCAGTTTATGTGAGCAATAAATAATAAGGACATATTCCTATAAAATGCAACGCTACTGCTCCTTGCCGCCTAGCACTAGAGTACACTCACGGACAAAAATATTGTGCCCGATAAAAATTTAAAATCAACTGCAATTTTTATGTGTAACGTTTAAATGCGTTGAATACGTTGGCTATGGATACAGAAAAGTAAACAACACTAGCTGTTGCTCGCGACTTCGCCCGTGTGATATTATTAAAACAGTCAAAATGTAGCCTATGACTCAGCGATAATATAGCTTTTTAATAGTGTAAGAATTTTTGAAATCGGTCCAGTAGTTTTTAAGGTATTTATTTCATAACATACATAAATCCAAAAATAGAAAAATACAAATCTTTCCTCTTAGTAACATTAGTATCGATAGCATAGTATTAATTAAAAAAAAATACTGTTTTGTAACCTATGAAGGAATAACGTAGATTGAATGTATCTTCGAAATTTATGAAAGGAAACTATGTACATAATTTATATAGCGTTACGTTTTTTGTTATCGACTGTACAACGTAATATACAGTGAAATAAACAATTTATCGCCGCTGGTGTGTAAACGCAGTGCGGGAATGCCGCTCCACAGCTTGCAATAAGCACACATTCGAATTTACTATAAGATTTCCGCAACAGATGTCGCTAGCATTATCGATATTTATCGACAAATATTTACATCACTAGTAAGACAATTTTATTTCTTATTATGCGTCATTCCAAAATATATAAAAAAAAATTAAACAAAACATTTGAATGGACACTAGTTTTTGTAAAATAGTGTAATCGCACCATGTTTAAGTGACGCTTTTTTATTCATCGCATCGTATTTACTAGATTTAGGGCCTGTCCTACCACTGGCTGATAGAGGTTCAGATAGCTTAAAAATGACGTCGCTGTCAAATAAGGGAACAAAATCCGTTATTTCCATCACATATTTTACCCGTTCGATTATCAGACAATTTACAATTTGGTGGGACAGGCCCTTAGTTGTATTGTTTACAATGTAACGGCTGTTATTATAAAATTTAAATAATCTATTCATTTGACTAATAAATGGCTGAACAGTTACAAATATATTTCACCATCATTAGGGTGTATTCGCACAGCGAAGGACAATGCATAAAATGCCGCCGTTTGCGATAAGGTTAAACGCATACCGCGAACCTTTATGTATGAAGCCTATAGATTTGCTAGATAATTGACACAGTGTAATACAGAAGTACTATTTTATTGTCTACGCCCGATTTAAGTCCCTTTCTCTTTACCACCCTTTTCTTATAAGGAGTATCCACTCCGAAGGGGAAGTGGATTTGACGGTGGACAAAATGCATAGGAAGGGGAAATATCCTCTTTATGTGCGTCTTCTCCTCCGTCGTATAAGGGTAGGCAACGCATCTGCAATTGCAGATGTCTATGTGCAACGGTCGCTTCGCCATTTTGGCGGATTCAGGTGGCTGCTTGCTCGTTTGCCACCTTATGTTATAAAAAAACGAAGAAATTATTTTTACTAGCTTTCGTCCGCGATTGTGTCTGCGGGGAATAAAAAAAACAAAAGTGTAGTCTGTGTGTTCTTCCAGACTATCCTCTACGTTTATGCCAAATTTCATCGAGATCCGTTGAGCAGTTTAGGATACAAATTCTAGAAGATATACGTACAACTAAACTATCGCATATATATTAGTAGGAAGTAAGATTTGGAGGTAGATTCAAATAAAAACTACACAATTTTACAAACAAAGGAAATGATTATGACTGTTTCTGCTTGTGTAAAAACTTTTATAAAAACGCTTAATTTAGTTTAAATAGAACGTGACGATTTAGAGGTTACTAGCCATTTTTTTTATTTTAATTTGGAACATTTTAATGAAAATAATGTTGTTTCAAACATAATTTAAATAGATCATCTGTGTTCATATACTCTATGACAATATTTCCTACTTGCTTTGTTTTACTGTTAATCGCTCTTACCATTTCAGTTCCTCCGTTTTCTAAAAGCATTATAAAAGACTAATAGCCGGTGTACGGCTCTCTTTGTGTCGAGATTACCTCGAATTGTGCTCTTTAATAATCTGTGTCACGTTTGTAGCAACCTTTGATGTTTAAGAGACAGGATCCGTCCAGAACTCTCATTCATTTCTGTCAAATAAAAATAAACTATAACTTCTAAGCTTTATAAGCTCAAATACACGCAATCTACTCAATGTAATTTTTATTTAAGTCGTTTTAAATTTACTTAATTTAGCATTAACTTTACTCTTCCGACAATTTGCGTTATTTAATTGAACGTCGACTGTTTGTCTAGTCCTTTTCTCTATACTCGAAGGTAAAAACAAATTGTTGTGGACGATAATCCGCATTATTAATTCGAGCCGTGCGCGTCTTCACATTGACAAATCGTCACTTGTCACGCCTTTAACAAGTCAAGTTTGATTTAGGATGAGTAAAGACTCTATTAGTGTATGACTTGTATTTATATAGGCGTATTATTGAATACGCTATGTGTTGACGGTTATAAAAAAGCTAAAAAATGTTCGTGGAATTGAAAGGTGAAACAGATAGTTTTAGTTCGTAATCTTCTTTATGATTCTTCTTGAGTCTAGATCAGAGATCTCCAAACTATTATTTATTCTATGTCGGGTCCTTAAATATTTTACTGATGGATGTTTTTCTTTTATAACATAAGGTGGCAAACGAGCAAGCAGCCACCTGAATCCGCCAAAATGGCGAAGCGACCGCTGCCCATACACATCCGCGATCGCAGATGCGTTGCCTACCCTTATCCGACGGAGGAGGAGACGCACATAAAGAGGATATTCCCCCTTCTTAAGCATCTCCTCCACTGTCAAATCCACTTTCCCTTCCCATCCTCTCCTTATGAGAAAAGGGTGGTAAAGAGAAAGGAACTTAAATTAGGTCTCCAGTACCACACTCATCAGACGAAACATGGAATTGCTTCCACTTCACGCCTGTTTTCTGTGTGATCGTGGTATTACACCGGGCGTGCCGGCCCTGTGCTAAGATGTTAAAGCGGGCACTACCACTGGTATACCGCTTGTGAACTTTTAACTTTATTTTCTGACTGTACATCCTAGACGAGTATTACAAGGAACTCAGGACTACTTTGAGAATTTCCTTTTCTAGATGTACGGATGTATAAGCGAGAAATGTCAGCCAGGATCGTACTAAATGGATTTGCGTGGTCTTGACTTCCCCTCTTGTTGTTATTGTCTTCTAACTTTCATCAACAACACAAGTGTGTATATTTATACTAGCTTCCGTTCGCACGGAATTAAAAAGTAATAATTAGTAAATATCCTATGGACCTATATCTACGGTACATACATACGTATCATCAAGGTCCATTCAGTCATTTAGGCGACAACCTCTAACATTCGTCTATCTAAACTTTCGCATTTGTCATATTAATAAGATTATAAAAAAAAAACACATTATTAATCAAACCAGTTGCACAATCATTGGGGCTCTGCTTCCTAAGCTAGGTGAGGACCTGCATTACAGGATACAGCGCCTTCTCTTAATCTTATATGTGCTATTATATACATGTGTGTATGTTTTTTTTTAATTCACTGCTTGTTTTATTTTGGTATTGCTAAGAGGTTTTCTGTTTGGTAATTTAGTTTTAACAGCCAATGTATCAGATATTAAGATTAAAAACGATATTCATATTAAAGGAATCTCATAAGATAATCTCGACATCAGCACGGTTCGTCGCAGTCGGTTAAATGCCGTACACTAAATCCATATGAAAGTGTGTATCGAAGCGTTTAATAGCAATCATTTTGTACGCTGTCGGCAGCAGATCTGATACATCGGTTTGATATGCACGCTACGCCAAAAGTGTTGGCACATGTAAAACTTTAAATGATCTTTTTAGTATATCTGCATATCGTTAAATCAGATTCATTTCGCGATATTGGATCTGGCTTTGGGAATGGGTGTACAAACAAGGAATACTGGACATGAGTAAGAACATACTAGTATTGTAAAGAGGAAAGATTTGTATTTTTATGTAATTGATTCACGTAAATACTACTAGGCCGATTTTTTAAAATCTTTCACCATTTAAAAGGTCATTTAACTGTGAGTAACATGGGTTACATTTTATATTAAATTTTAATTTCACTCGGAAGAAGTCACCAGTAACAGCTAGTTTATTATAAAAGCAATTTAATTTACCTAGATAATAGACATTCCTGGATAGAGCCATGGTCGTCGCCAATGATCTAGCCTAGGTCTAGATGGGGGGCAGTTATCATCAAAGTGGTCTTATTTATTGCTAAAAGATTACCATTAAAAGTACTGCTTATTAAAAAAATTTGCCGCTTCCAGGCGTAGTAGAGTACTGTTTGTCACTCCATGGCGATGCCTGAATAAAGCCATCTCTCATTCCCGCCCTGTCTCCATTCCGTAGATTCCCGCTACTCTGAAATCCAGAGTTTAATTATGAGCGAACAGAATTCAATGCTTCCAAGTAACATAGACTTCAGTATCACCAGTAATATACCAGGATTACATAATGCTCCCAAACACATTGTGGTTTCATATATCCCTTGCATTGCAAATAAATCAAGAAATATATTTATAGTGACATTATTATTCTTTTCATTTAACTTGCAGTGTACAGTTACTTGTAATACGACCAGGGCCAAACATTGGCCACGTATTTGGTTCCAAATGTTTGTTTCATACGTTATAATAGCCGATATGTCGTTTGTTAGTCGACAAAGTGGTGCTTCTGATTTCAAATTATGAAAGCTTTATTTATTGATAGATAAAGTTCGGTCATGTAATTGGGCAATTTGAGTTTTTGGAATATGACAAGATACCTTTTAAATTCGACTATGTGATAACATGATTTTTTGTTGTTGTATTTTTTTTAATTTTGTTCGGAACATTTAGTTCATATACTAGATTGACAGGTATTTAGACTTGAAAGAGGTTCCATCTTTGTCCTTTATCTATTCCACTAATTAACACAAAACCTGACAATTAACTTATTAAATAATATAGTACAAAACCTGACACTTCTGTAATGATGCTAAAAGGAGCAGTTTCTAGTTAACTACGTTATTGCATTGAATTCTTAGAATTCATATGAAATAAGATTCCAATAGTCCAATGGAGATACTTTGAATTGTTTTTATAACTAACTAACTAAACATTGAATATTTTAAGTTCAAAGTGCCTCTTCGAGTACTTATCTTGAAGTATTGATGAATAAATTATTTATGTGGACAAATATAACTAATATAAGCTGTCAAACGAACAGACTGACAGCCTGATTATTGTGATCTTAACGGTCGCGGTAAAAAATCTAAGAGGCGAGATAAGATAAAAAACTGGAATGAATATTTAATTATTAAAGATTCAATTATAAACGCGGATGTGGATTAGTGAAATAAACTATGAGATTCGTTTACCAAACAGGGTAGACAGAATTAAAATGTTCCCAAATATATATTTCATGGTCATATCTAGGCCCAATGATTTTGGCCGCAAGTGTACTTTAAAAATGTAGAATATTAGCGAATTATTTATACAATTTACTAACATTTTTAGTGAAATAAACATAAAATATGATACAAACTGTCAATCTGTCTAATGTATAAATATTTCTAAAGTCTAGCAGCATAGCTGAAGGTGTTAAAATTCATAAGACTTGTAGTTCAGTTTTTAATTCCAGTTCATAAATAAATATTCTTTAGATTTACGAATCGCATACGAAATACATTTATACAACGTTGAAGTAAATTTTATACCGTTTTAGTGCAGATTAAATTCCATTCAAAGATCAAACAGTGAAATCAACTTATAAAATCTTTGATTGATGATCACGGCCAAAGAGTATGCAGCCGTGTCATAGAGTATAAGAATCAGTAAGGCATTTTTACGCACATTTACACAAATTATAGTTAATTTTAAAAACATATCGATTTTAGAGATTTAAATCATTTCTTATAAAATGAAAATTATTTCGTGGATTAAACTTCTATGATAAATTTTATATCATTTGAAACATCTGAACGAAGCTAAAATTTCCTCAACAGATAACCCTAATAGGCTAAAACAAAACTATATAGGTATCTCTTGATCTCTCAAAAAAACAATACGCGCTGTCGGTACTTTATTTCGACATGATTGACAACGTAGAGTGACATAAGTATACAAATGTAAACGCTTTACATGATTGAGTAAGTTATAGACGGAAAGCGACACAGCAGGGTTAGACAGTAAAAAACATGAACGAAACGAAAGCGATTATCGTTCGATTGTGATTGGTTGAGACACTGACGTCTGACGTCACGCGTTAAAATCTTAGACAGTGACACGCACGAAGGTCGCTTTCGTCTTTCGTCTGTCGTTTTTCGACTATTTCCTTTAAAATTCCTAGACAGTAACACGAAATGACAAACATAATCGTTTTTAAAGCGACACGATCGTTCGTTTTTGAGGCGATTCTCAAAGGTGTCTCGTTTTGCTTCGAGATCAACTGAATCAACTTTAGTTAAATGTCTTTATATATTATTAAATAATAATTTAATCTTCTAAGGTGAAAAATCTTTAAATGGTATATAAATATAACCTTAGACCCATTAGATGATAATGAAAAATAAACTTTATTTACGATCATTTTTATTTCAAAATTAACATAAAAAACATAAATTACACAAGTTACAAATAAAAACTATGTAAATGTTAGATGTTTTTGCATTTGAGACTGCTTATCAAAACTACATTCTTTTCTCAGCCAACCCAAGGTATCGCCCTCCGTGGGACTCGCGCCGTTACTTCTTTATTATAACCGGATTTAGAGGATAAACCCCTAGCGAACCTTGGCTCGCGCCGTTACTTCGTTATTATACCAGATTGGTAGAATGAACCGCCAGCAGAAAAAAAGGAAGTAATGTCAATGAGAAAATTTTGTTATAGCGTCTTGAAGAAGTTTGAGGAATGCTTGTTGGATATTTATTGTATCCCTATCAATCTGGGCTCTGACAGCTTCCCTTGCGTGAAGATTGGTTTCACGCAAGGTTTTCAGCTCAAGCCTTTTTATTTCTAATGCATGCTGCCTCCTGTCAAGGTCGTCCTCCAACTTCAACCACTGTAATTCCGCAGCAGCAAACTCTTTTGCCACTCGATCATACGGCGTCTCAATAGAGGAGGTCCGTCGCGTTGATTTTAAAACGCGTCTTCGTCTGTTCTGCGATGCATCTGTCAATAAATTATGTGTTTAAAGCTTGGTGGAAAAGCTAGGAACAAGAAAGATACAATCTAGAACTGTAGTGTTTCAATTCATATGTATGTTAGTATTTACCTTGACTATGACCAAAATCAGATGTAGGATCAATTGCTGCTGAAGAGGAGGCAGCAGAGACATCACGGCGATTTGTTCGCTGCTCGCCTTTTTACTCATTTTTATGAAATTTTAAACTCCAACACACTTCACTAACTTTTGAATCTCAACTGTATTTTTGACGTGAACATTTTACATTTTTTATACGTCAAATTCAGATGACACAACAGTCATCGTCAGCAGAGACAATAATTAGTTTTTTTTGACGATTCACCTTCGTCTGCACGAAAGTGACTATCGTCTGTTACAGTCTAGCTTTCTCGGGAAAACGAGAGACGCTATCGCTTAGACGAAACGATGGAACGTTTCGTTTTTTGATTTTTACTGTCTAACCCCGCAGATAGTATAACCTATAATAACCTTTTATATACGCGAATCGAAATGAAAATACCAAGTACATATTATCAAAAGAAATCGGAGGATATTAAAATTTCATATAATCCAAATTTTTTTTTAAACTTTGAAATTTAAAATTGAATGGAACTATTTTGGGATTATTTTTGGTGTGGATAGTGGTAAATGGTAGTCAAAATACAATCAGAAGCGAACATTTGGTTCCGCTTAAGTTTCTTCTTTTTACCACCGAAATGCCAGCGAGAGAAGGATGTCAGCTCAATAGCGTTCAAGGGTTAATTAATATCATAATGCGCGAGCCTTATAATGGTTTCACACGAGGTCAGACCAGTAAAACAGAGCAGTAGATAGCGCAGTACTGCTATTCATTGCACAGTTTAATATTTTGAAACTAGTTTGAGGCGCCAAAGGGTTTTGTTTCATGCATTTTTACAAATAGCGTCGTCGTTTCGACCACACCGCCGCGCGGACATGTGAACTTAGCCTTACAATTAAAACTCCATTATTTTAGGCATAAGCATACAAATACTAGCAATACAGTATTGTCCTGTCTGCAGCACTGCCCTCGTGTGAAACTAGCATTAGAGAGCTTTTAGTTTCAAAGATCGATATCTTAAAAGCTTTGATTGCGCGACTTGCTGCGTTGAATTTTTTGTTTACATCAATAATGTATTCGAGATAACCGCTATCATTTAGATCTGTTACGCTTAAATTGAAATGTATGAATATATTTCGAAATCATTTCTATTTGTGAATAACATTTTCAAAATAACGTTTTGCAATCGGTACAATATTTATAAATAACCTACGTTGCTCGCGACTTCTTCCGCGTGAAATTAATAAAAAAAAATAATAAAAAAACATACCCTATAATTTTTAAAAGAAAAAATATTACTAAATCTAGTATAGACTAGCTGTTCCCGTGCGGCTTCATCCGCATAAAATTGTGAGAAACTTTATTTTATTGTTTACATTTTTTAAAATATCAACAGCAAATGTCAAAATGACATGACATGACAAACTTTGACAATCTTGCTTCCTTGAAGTTGGCAGCAACTTATGGTCTCTTTCCCACATTAGGGTTTTTATCCAAAACATTTACCCCCTAAGTTTAATGGCGTTAAAATATATAGCCTAAAGCGTGACGTAAGTGAAGGGCTTTTTATCAAAAAAAGAATTATTCAAAAATAAGCTGTAATTGCGGACATCTTAGGCAACAAAGAAATGTGTGTTTACGTTTTATTATAATAGTATAGATAGATGTTTTTAAACGTTGAAGTTAACATTTAAATACTGTACTTAAAGTATTTCTAAAACTAACTCAGGATCGCAACATCCATAGTATAAAGAGCGAATAATCCGTTTAAATACGAGCAATTAAGTTAACTTTTTAAAAACATAATTAGAGAATCTAACAGCCTTGAACTTGTAACATTAATGTAAACCGATCTTAATGTTGTTAAGTGCTCCTTCATCAGGATTGATTTGTAAAGCGGACAATGGTCAGGTATTTGTAAGAAGCGATGTCTAGTAAACGATGGCCGGCGCACCGCAGCGTATGATTGATGATCTAAATGTTATCTGAACGAAAGTCGGATTCCACATCGAGATACGTTCAACAAAAACATAAAGACGATTTATCTAATCTTTTTTATAAACTACCTTTTGCCCGTGACTTCCTTGGATTATAAACAACATTGGTTACTTTAGAATCCAAACACTTCAACAGTTATAATTGTCAAAATGTAATTTACATACAAACTAACATAGATACACGAAATATTACTATCCTGTAGACAGTCTGTTAGGAATCTATTACTTCATTATGCAATTATTATATGAAAGGGATAATTTTCCACGAGAAACGTTCATATTCTCGGCATTTTAAGTCTATGTTCATTCTGTAATGTTTGTGTGTCTATGTTTCAAATTCAAATCCATAGAGTTGTAGAGTTACCAAACATCGAACGCATTCGCAGTTATAATAGAAAGGGCCAGTCCCACTGGCTGATAAAGGCTCAGATAGCTTAAAAATGACGTCACTATCAGATAAGGACCAAAATTCGATATTTCCATCACATATTTTACACGTTGAATTGTTATCAGATAATTTACAATTTGGTGTGATAGGCCCTAAGTATGATAGTAAATGTGATTTATTTTTTTGTTACGCAATCGTCTTTGCATTTGTTTAGTGTTTACCTTTGTGTTATCATTTAGATCTTTGTGTTGATTACATTTGATGTCATCATCATCAACTTGCCCTTATCCCTTATAGAGGGTCGGCACAGTATGTGCTGCTCTTCCATACAACTCTATCAGCCGTCATATCTGAAACCACTCCTTTCTTAAGATTATCCTCTTTCACACAATCTATATTCTCACATCTATATTTTTTTCGGTTTTCCTCTTCCTTTGTAGCTATCCACATGTATTCTTAACACTTTCTGATTTATGTGTTCATCGTCTTGTCGCATAAAATGTCATGTGCATTTGTTGTAAGAAGTTGGGAAGATGGGTTTTCATTTTTAAACTCATTTTTTGTTCTACTTTGCCTGCGTTTATAAATTATAGTGTTTAGATATTTAACGTTAAGGTTAACTATGTTATGAGTGCTGTGTTTCTCTAGTTAGAATGAAATAAGGGTGCAAACGTAGTAGTCTCCACTACCACTCTAAGTACAAAACTTAGTTCGAATTTCAATATTTTTTAATCACTCACTTTTTTAATATTTTGTGATCATTGTACAGGAAGTTCCCATTCTCTAATTACAAATAACACTTCCTCTAATAACAATCAATCAATTTGCGGTTTGTTTGAGGAAGTTATTAAACGTAATTACTTTGAACATTAGAATTATAAGTTGATATGGTTTTAATCAATTTATTTGACTTGTTAAAATTCGTATAATTTCCTGCTCTTCATCGTGTGTAAGCGAAACATGTGCATAAAAACATTTCATGCTTATAATTTTCTTTTAAATTGCAGATACCACAATATCTTCTATACTAATATAATAAAGCGCAAACACAAACTTTGTGACGTAGGATGTCAGCAGCCACAGCATGTTTTGGAATAATCCTTTCTTTAATAAAAAGCCCTACACTTAAGACACGCTTTAGACTAAACTGAAGGGGTAAATAAATTTTAAAATAACCTTCATGTGGAAAAGAGACCATAAACAAGTTGCCAACATCAAGGAAGCAAGATTGACATGGTATGGTAATTGGTAGTTAATCTATGTTTGGCCTTCGTTGTCATATGTGCATTTGAATTTACACATATGCAATTGAGAATTTTCATAATTCCATGTGGATGAAGCCGCAGTGAAACAGCTAGTGTATTTATAATGGTGTTTTAAAATCTTGATACAGATAGGGCTTAACCACAAAAAACTTACACAAATCAAATACAATTCTGCTTCATTCATCAAATATTACCGCGATTCTAGCGCTGGCGCGAATTTTTGAACGTATAATTAATATGTGACCTCGATATCGGTGTTCAATTAGCGGCGGTCAGATTTAAAACACGTATCTAATTAAACAATGTTTAAATTGATGTAACACAGTAAAGGTTTAAAAAATAAAAGAAAACTTCCTTGAAAGTTAATCTTCAAAAGACCGGTAAATCATCCGTTCATTTCTAATAATCGCCTCGCCTTAACAAGTTACGTATTTTGGTAGCTAACTTTTATTCAAAACGGATATGAGTTCACATAATTTTAATTCAGTGCAATTGATTCCTATGAAATTTCAATACCGCTTTCAATAATCAAATCGCCTTCATTATTTGGTACTAATAAATATATATTTCAATGCTAGAAGTTAGTGAATAATCAGTTATATTATTTCAATCTCGTATATGTCAACATTTTATGTTATTTATTATGTTTCGTATGATATGTACGCAATTACATTCAGCCGGATTCGGATATGGATTATAATTAAATAGTGTTTAACGCGGGCGTGGGTAAGCGCGGTCAGCACCGCTTAAGTCATAAGCGACAGCGGTTACAGTATAGTTAACTGAATAGCGGGCGCACACCTTTGACTGAACTAACTCGCATTGTGCGATTGCCGATTGTTTAGTAGCTAATTCAACTGTTTAGTTGCACAACTAAAAATCATGTGCGACTAAACAGTAGTGCGATATTTTAGTCAAAAGTGCTTGCTTGTTATGATAAATCTTGAATAACCATCTAATTTTATAGAAAAGTTGAAAAATATCAGTAACTAGTACAATGGTTATGTGCCAAGTTCCATTTTGGAGTAATGCCAAAAAATGACATTGAATGGGAAGAGATATTTTAATTTTAGTTTTGTTATTTCAGAATTTGGAGTACTGGGTAGCGTGGCCGAGCGGTCTAAGGCGCTGGTTTAAGGCACCAGTCTCTTCGGAGGCGTGGGTTCGAATCCCACCGCTGCCAATCTTTTACTTTATCATAACAATTTTTATATTTAACTTTTGACACAATAGACCTAGAATTCCTGCGCCGCTATTGACTCATGTTGACATCCTTTTCATTATCTTGGCATAAACAAAGACAGCAATAATCAATATAAATATCACGGCGATAATAGAAAGAATATGCTACCTTAGACAAAGTAATACCACAAATGTATTGAAATATACCTCGATGAGTCATGTGCTCGTCATAATATTATCGATTCTACTTCGAATATTCTGTCTGCGATCTTAATCGCAACATCTTGATACTTACGCCGCTATCCTAAGCACAGTGAGGTCTTCCATGTTGTAATGCCGGTCCAATTATCCCCACAGATATTAAACGTACTTTCTCCGAAGCCCACTAAATAACTGGTTCAATACATCTCATCACACGACATGCTGCCATTTGGTTTATAATACCATTAAATGCTAAGTCGGCGCTTTCAATTTAAACTGAAATCTTTCAAATTTTAACATAATTCTTATTGGAAATAAGAAACTTGTTTCTATTTTATTTGCTAGTAAATAACTTAGATTATATTGCTGCAGTTTAAATGAATAAACTTCAATGTATGAAGAATTTAAAATATATTACGTTATACAAGCAGCGTGTAGGATTTATTTTTTACGACACAAAAAAGAAAAAAAACCCAATCCAAACAAAATAGTTGATTGTACATAAATTAATGATTCTTTAAGAAATGTAATACCAAACTATTTACTACAAACAATTTCTTTGGTCAATTAGTGGTTTGTTTACCCCAAAAACCATTGGTTAGTCATAGCATAGCGAACGCCATGATTAAAAAAAAAACGAATTAAAAAGACAGTTGAGAGCAAAAATATTGAATAATCAGTAAATCGGAAGTATTAAACGATGGATTTTTCCTGAAGTCGTGACAATTAGGGTCAGTACATGCTGGACGTTGTGGTGCGCGTGTCGCGTGACGTCACGCCGGGGACGCGCGACACGCGGCTCATTAGCGGCCGCGACGCTAGCGACATGACACATTAGCGGGGACGCCGTGCAACGGAACCGTTGACCCCCGTGTCGATCGATGATAGTGATGTTATATGACTATTAATTTAGTTATCGATATTTATTTACTGGCAATTAATATTTATTTGGATTTTTATTTATGTAAAAAATATTTTAAATAAAATTTATAAATAAGTCTACTATAGTGCTGAAATATAAATAGAGAAAAAATAAAGCTAGAAAATTTAAATACATTTCAAATGAAAACAGAAAGACAAATTAGTAATTTATAAACATTTCTTTTATTCGCATATAAGTTATTAAAAATTAAAATACAAAAAGTTTTCCCGTACCGGGAATCGAACCCGAGCCTCCTGGGTGAAAGCCAGGTATCCTAGCCACTAGACCATACGGGAGATGATAGTTTACTCCAAATAGCGATTTCAAAGTTATAACTATTTTACTACCACAATCTTTTATTACCAAAATAATCAAGTCATAATTTTTTAATTAAAAAAGTATTACTATCCCAGAAGAACAAAACTAAAATATACTTAGCATCGTAATAGACACTTGGAACATACAATATTTAGAATCAAAATACATTAGAACGATAATCAATTTTCAATTACAAATTTTAATTACTTACTATAAATTGAATTTCAATTTACCGGTAGATCTTCGCGAATCGTTCAATATTTTATCTAATATTATTTCCTATAGTATCTTATAATGCAAAGGAAAATTGATTAAGTTTTCCAGTTTACTTGTACATTAAAAAGCCTTGTATAATTAAATGAAATATGAATTAGGTACTGAGCAAAGTGTGTGAAAGAGGTCACAAACTACTGTATGAGAAATTAAAGCATAAAAGCAAACAGGTATAATACACCTTATCTCAAAGGTGTAAAGTACAAAATTGATTGAAAAATAGTAATGTTTTTAATTCGTTAAAGCGTTCCGTACATGTAGTTCGTTATAGCTTTACGCTCGTACTCGGTTCACTGAATAGTTCTAATTAAAATAGTTTTATTTAAGTGTACTTTGGAATAATTTAACATGCTCGTGTCCCCATTTTAATGGACTTTATTTACAACACTTCCTTATATGAATATTCTCTGTATATCCCTCTTGAACTTGACTAAAAATGAAACTACTAAAAGCTGATTTAATGAAGTACAAAAGGGAGTTTCGTTTAAAACAAACACAAGAATACGGACGTGTATGACTGTTTTGTATAGAATAGTTTTCTTAGCTAAAATGTACCGTAAAATGTCTTGTTTAGTTTTGTCGTGAACGTGTCATTTTTGCCACGCCATTCCAATATGTTTGGACTTTAGAATGACCATGACCTTTTCACTTCCATATATGATAGACAATACAGCATGCTTGTTAGATTATAATCAATTTAAACAATTAGTGAACTCACGATTTTGCAAGACAAGATCACTAAACAATGCGCAAATCCGTGAGAAAAATTGCAATAATTTTAAGTAATCACAAACAATTAAATTGAAACACAATGAATGTAATTTCTTAAGTAAGTCAACAAAACCTTTATCTTGGCCACAATTAAGTGGACATCGTAATTGATACAATATCGCGGTCGTATCGTATGCGACGGAACAAATTGCGCGCGAAATTGATTACAATCGCTGCGACGACAAAGCTGACCAATCAGATAGTGGGAAAATAAACCGCCCTGATTGGTTGAGGGCAACTCACGCGCCACCGCACACAATACGACTGAAATCTGAAACTGCGCTGACGTCCATTTTGAATACCGCATTCGATCTGGCTCGAAGGACCAAAGTTTTATTACCTCAGTGGCCATTGCTATTTTAGAAGCGTGCGTCTTAAATGAGATTTCTTTATTATTGCCTTCGACTGTATTTTCTTTTCAATAACCCCTAGTATGCCAAAAGTGCAGATGAAGACTGCAATTTAAACAGTACAATTTAGTCGTTTTTTAGGAGTGATAACGGTAAGGACCTTTATAAAAATAAAAAATTAAGCAGTGGTTCAAATGCAATTTAGCTTGAATATATTTACTTCCCATCCAATCTAACATCTTCTGCGATTTATTTATTAACGTAACAGTCGTTAGGCCATCTCTTTAACTTGAAGAGTTTACTAGACAGTTAGTTTTAAAATCATCAAAACTACCTTTAAAAGCTAAATAAATTACTTTAACATTCTCTTTTGTTACCGTCATGTTTTATGTTCAAAGTAAATAAACCAATCAATTAGAAAGTCGAACTATAAAATATACTGGAACGGGTTATCTACTAACAATGAGGTGGATTTTAAAGTAGCTACTAGGGCTGTCAAAATTAAACGATGAACATATACATAAGTGTAGACCTAAAGATGTAAAAAACTTAAAAGGATTGTTCCATGATAATGCCATTACAAAACACTTTGCGTCAAAGTCAATCTAAATACCAATATAAAGTATCAAAATTTGTGCATATTAGTGAAAGAAATATCAGGAAAGTTTATCCATATTTTAAACAACAAATTCCATTACCAAGATTTTGTACATTTAAAATTATAATAGCAAAGCTTAACCATAAACGTGCATCACACAAGATGGTCTAAATTGACAACCCTATAAAGGCAAGCTTGCGCAGTACCGAATCAATAGCCAATTATCTCCAGCAGCCATTAGCGGCCGCGCTAGGGTTGAGGGCGCGGGCCACCGGGGACGAAGATAACAGGAGGACAACATAATTGCCTCTATCGCAGAGACTTTGTTCTAGTTACTAGATGCCTTAGAACTATTGTAAAACAAGTAACTAGTAGGTGCGAGAATCATTCTGCTTATTGCGACCAATGAACACTTCTTTATATTTTTAAGGCTTAATTTAAGTCCCTTTCTCCATACCATCCTTTTCTTATAAGGAGAGGTTGTGAAGGGGAAGTGGATTTGACGGTGGAGGAGATGCATAGGAAGGGGAAATCAACGTATAAGGGTAGGCAACGCATCTGCAATTGCGGATGTCTATGAGCAGCTGGTCGCTTCGCCATTTTGGCGGATTCTAGTGACCGCTTGTTCGTTTGCCACCTTATGTTATAAAAAAAAAATCTGATTAGTAGGTACTGGTTATTTTAAGTGTTTTTAGATAGATAACTTTCTATTATATTGTGTAAAACTACAGGCAGATCAATATATTAGTGATTTTTGGTTCCCTATGCGTCTCCCGTATGGTCTAGTGGCTAGGATACCTGGCTTTCACCCAGGAGGCTCGGGTTCGATTCCCGGTACGGGAAATCAGTTTATTTTGCTCACTTCGCATAGTTTTCAATAGAGACAATATTTTTAATTTATATTACTCTTTAGGTTAATATTGTGCAAATTTTATTTAAAAATATTCAATAAAATCAAATATATTCAAGTAACAATTGCAATCGATCGTTGACCGTAAAAAGGTATGCAATAATTTATATCCGTTTATTAATAAGTAAAATAAAATATCGATGTTATGCAAATAAATCGTTCGCGTATCAATGAAGTCGACGATTTAAATTATCATATTTATGTCCCTTGTTGCCGGATCAGATTTTTAAATATAAATAGTATAAATGAGACGCGGTCGAAGATTTTTGAAAGCGTGCTGTGCTTTAATCGTAATCGGTTTGCATTCATTATCGATACTTTATCGATATCGATCTTTTTGTTGTTCATCGATGTTTGGTTGTTGGTTCTTTTCATCGAAAAGAATGCAACGCTAACGTTAAATTAGTTGTACCGTTATCAATTTTGGTTTATAAAATAAAAACGATTTTTTTTTTAATTCCCTCCATAGGTAAAAATACTTTTGAACTCGATACGTGCAATGCATTTAATTATTTCAGGAATTGTTATATGGTAGCGTGGCCGAGCGGTCTAAGGCGCTGGTTTAAGGCACCAGTCTCTTCGGAGGCGTGGGTTCGAATCCCACCGCTGCCAAAAATCTTTTGGAAAAACTCACGGAAAACAATTTTATGCTCTCAATTTCGTGTTAGAAATATTTGTATTGAACGTTATTACTCAAATGAATCAAAATTATGTAAATTATTATCATAAAAGTTTCCTTGGGTTTGTTTTCAATAACAGTAATATTCTACTATCTGAGTGCTTGATATAAATATCTCAAAAACGACATAAGTATTTATCTTGGCTCAATTCCCGTCGATAAAAATAGTAAGATTTTAATATCTTAGATATTATAGTAAGACATTTTAACGGTCACAGGGTCGTAAAAAAATATCTAACAGTGATTAGGACATCGCAAATTTATTAAATTCTAAAACTATTATGAAGTCATTTCTGATAACGATATAAATAATTTAATAATAATATTTAGTTACTTTTTGTAAACAGTATTATTTTACCAATGTTGCTCCAATTTTTTAACCAAATTAATTTGTCCGTATTCATCGTTGTCTTGAAAAGCATTAATAAATCCTTCTCAATGATGTTATTTCTCTTCTCTTAATCATTTGGTCCGGCCACCCTGACCGCCGTGATAACGCCGACCTCTCGACCTTACGTTGAAAAAGCTACTCCTACGTTCGCCATTTGTAACAACTTTGCCCCACGTAGGTGTTAATTAAATGTGATAATCTAACAATGAAATAGTGATTTCTCGTTTTCAACATCAATCAGCGTTAAAATTATCGATAAAAGTTTAAAGTTGTTAGCCCGGGGTTAGTCGATAAAATTTTCGTGTAGAGTCGTTCCCTTAATGGACAAGCGTGGACAGTGATGGGGTCGTCTGTTGCTGTCGTCGCGCGCTTGTCGACGATATGTTTCAATTAGGGTGGACACGGCGCGACCGCCACATTATCGACACTATCGGCCCATCTATCGAACCGGCTCTTTCCCTTATCCCCCTATCTCGTCACCTCCGACGGTCGTGCTTTGTCATTATCACTACGCCCAATTTGTACGGCGTCGGCGACGATTTTTCAATTTAATTATCGACACTATCGATAAGAATTTATTCTTCAATCACTAGCGCTATAGGATTAATGTAAGCAAGAAAATTAACATCACCTTGCTTAGACGAGATATTTTATGTTTCTTAATTAATTTATTTTTATTTAGATTCACATTTAACTTGAAGTTCCTTTATTATTTTCTTGATTTTTTGTTCCTTAAAAAAGAAACATATTCTTAAAATCAATTAATTTTAAAAAAACATATAAATTCTAATAATTCAGTTGTATAAAAACTTAGTTACGTATTCATTATCCTGTCACTATATCGCATTCAATAAACAGTTAAGGGCATCGTATTTATTCTATCAAAAAAATAGTAAACCGTTCAAGTTTACGCAATAGCGTTGGAGAATCCTAACTATGCTTCTCAATTACAGAGAGCTCGCGGTGAATTTTAATTATGATGTAACAAAAAGGACATATAACCGGCTAACCAATGACACATCTACGCGAGTTATTCTTAACTTCCTTTAAAGATGCGTTTTTGTTTGTGTTAATTACAAGAAGCATTTCCTTTACATCTATCTAATGGTTTACTTTGACGTATTACGTAAGAGTTTTTACATCTTACTAATATTATAAATGCGAAAGTTTAGATGGAGATTTGTTAGAGTTTGTAGCCTAAACTGCTAAACCAATATCGATGATATGTGGTGTAGATGTAGAGCATAACCTGGAGGAACACATGGCTACTTACTTTTGTTTTAGTTTTAATTCCGCGCGGACGGAGTCGCGGGTAAAAGTTAGCATTACACAACCCCTAATAAAATGATTGTTTTCTAAGGTCTATTTTACAGATACATTTTTTTATAACAGATTAAGCAAACGACGATCGACACTTATGGACATCTGCAATACAAGAACTGCTGCGATGTCGGCCTTTAAAAAATTGTTTTGTGTAAATATTTTATTAATGAAAATCTACGAGTAACATAAACATAGAAAACACATGACTAAGATTGAAGTTGACAAATAGTGATTTGAACAAACAACTGATTAAATTGAAAAACAAAAAAATCTTCACGGTTACTTAGTTTTTGTGGCGACAGAAACGCATTAGAGATGCACGCGGAGGGTCCAGAGAAAAAAACTGAATTAAACGTTATTGTTTCCTCATGTATGTGTATTGTCTGTATGTGTATGGCAGCTGTAAGCTCACTGCAGCAGTCTAATTAAGGGCGAATACACTTTTGACGGACACTTGTCGCTTCCCAGTGTTTTTTGTCTACCTTCATTACATAAAGGTATTTGTATACGGTAAGCTATTATTTATTTAATGTTATGATTAATAGGTAAATTATCGGATATTTAAATAATTTTTTTTTAATGTTTGTACCTTTTTATTGTGACTCATGAGTATAACATAAACATATAATTATGTGAAAAATTCAAACTTATCCTAACACTGGTAAAAAGGACAACCGGAAAATTTTTAGTACATGCGATAGACAATATTTAATACATAAAATAAACTTTGAAATACATAACAATACTAGTGAAGTTATAAAAGCGAATCAAATATTTTACAATCATTTTTTCAAGTAATTTTATTCGCTTTAATATCGCTTTGGTTGTACAACAGGCTTTACTAACATTAAGAACAATTAGTGATAGGGGTTGACCCACAATGACGTTAATAGCTTATTTGTTTAAAATACACCCTCGCAGTTGCTACCCCTATATCACTGGACAATACAACGATTGACCAAGGGTATTACAACCCCATAATTATAGGCTATTGATGTCAGGATAGTTTATCTTGACCTATCTATTTGTTAGAGAATAAGTTGAAATAAAAATGTTGTTATTTTTGTTACATTGTAAGTTTTTTTTTAAATTTAAATTAGTTAAAAAAAATGTTTTTTTTTATTAGTGTATTCTATGAGAAGCTTTACTTATATCGTTTGTCACTACTACTATTAAGAAAAAATTACGTAAACACTATCAATACCATATTTCAAAGTCTAAAATATTAAGTTGTAATAAATCTTCTACATGGTGTGTGCAAGATTCTTGTCGATCGACCTCTTGTGGGAACCCTATCCAATGTCAAAGGCCAAAAGGGACACATTAAAAACATCCTCATAAAAATTTCTAATCAGGGCTGTCAATTAAAAGTTGTTCGTAATATAAAAGCCAGTACTAGCATCCATCGATCAGCTAGTTGCGATGTTAATTAGAGATAGCCAACAGTACCGCCGATCATAATTCAGAGATATCTTTGTGTCCGAACAGGACTTTCAAATTTGTTGGCTGACAATGTGAGATATTAACTTAGAGATAAACGGCCGAAGACACGGCCCGGTCTGACGCTACTTCTGATTATAGATCTGTGAACAAGCTTTGTTATTAACAGTTGTTGACGGCTATTTAGAAGGGCTAAGCAGTATAAAATTATTTTAATAACCTGGCAAATTATAAAACAGAAAAAATAAGATTTCATACATACATACATTTTATTCAGTGATATCTTTTTGTATTTTTAGAGTATATTCTAAAATAAAAAAAATGTTACACCTAAAATTACAATTTAATTGTTATAAATTAAATAATTTGCAATTTTAAAATTCGTTGTTTTATAAAGCATCCAATAGATGGCGCTGATCCTTCTAGTAAGTTCTTTTATTCCAATGTTACAATGTTAGTAGATTTTTGCTTAATTATTTTTTAGCAATATTCAACTAAGCTCTAGGCTCTTGGATATGGTTAACGACAGCAGACCGACGGGATTCAAAACCCCTACTACGAGATAGGATATTCTACAAGTAAATCAACAGTGGGAACACAACACCAGAAATTATGTAAGTAACAAGGAAAATTCCAAAGAGTAACCAAGTGGTTGTTATCGATGATTGCAAATTGCTTCATAATGGTGCTTGTTCATTGTCACTTTATAACTATTTATAAATTTGTCTCACCTGATCGGAATGTTATAGTTTTACTGCGACAATCGAGTCTATAGCTCTTCCTATGTTTTTCTTATCATTCAAGATAACATTTAGAATGCGGATATACCCATATGGGGAAAGTATCTAAAAATCCTTGTATTTCTTAAATAATGTTGATTAAGGTTATAGACTTTCAAAAGACAAGAGGAGACACCGAATGGACACCGAATGGGTCGGCTCGCCCGGTGTAATACCACGACCATACAGAAGACAGGCGTGAAGTGGGAATAATTCCGCGTTTCGTCGATGAGTGCGGTGCCGGAGGCCTAATTTTAGTCCCTTTCCCTTTCCATCCTTTTCTTAGGAGGAAAGGATGGGAAGGAAAAGTGGATTTGACGGAGGAGGCGAATAGAGAGGGGAAATATCCCCTTTTATTGCGTCTCCTCGTCCGTCAATTAAGGGTAGGCAACGCATCGGCAATTGCGGATGTTTTTGGGCAGCGGTCGCTCTCCATTTCGATGGATTCAGGTGGCAACTTGCTCGTTTGCCACCTTATAATATATAAAAAAAAAACAATCGACCTTATGTTTCAACCATGATAGCTACCACTGTTAAAATTACTGCGATCAATGTAGTGTAAACGTACCTTAATTTCATCTAATATACTAACATCTATTACGTCATTAATTAAAACATAATTAATCTGGCCACTTAGAAATGTTCACATTTATTTCGTACCTCGTTCACTTATGAGCTATCTAGATTTATATAGATCTGATAGGCAATGATAAAACTTAATTGCTTCCTAGATAAACTGTTACAGATTGGATATCCATTAGTTAATAGGAAGTTTCATATTTAGTAATATTAATGGCTTTTAGTCCCAAGCAATTTCATTAATATTTGATGAATTAAATCTTGTGAAAATTACTTTTGTTTGATCAAGAATTTTTTTTTATAACATAAGGTGGCAAACGAGCAAGCGGCCACCTGAAATCGCCAAAATGGCGAAGCGACCGCTGCCCATAGACATCCGCAATTGCAGATGCGTTGCCTACCCTTATACGACGGAGGAGGAGAAGCACATAAAGAGGATATTTCCCCTTCCTATGCATCTCCTCCACCGTCAAATCCACTTCCTCTTCCCAACCTCTCCTTATAAGAAAAGGGTGGTAAAGAGAAAGGGACTTAAATTAGGCCTCCGGCACCACAAACACGGAATTGCTTCCATTTCACGCCTATCTTCTGTGTCGTCGTGGTATTACACCGGGCGTGGTAAGATGTTAAAGCGGACACTACCACTGTTATGTAAATAAATATTCTTTTAAGATGTAGGGCCTGTCCCACCAAATTGTAAATTGTCTGACAACATCCAACATGTAAAATGTGATGGAAATATCGGATTTTTTTTCCCTTTATCTGACAGTGACGTCATTTTTAAGCTATCTGAGCCTCTACCAGCCAGTGGTAGGATAGACCCTTAACCTTTTATGGTTTAGGGGTTATGTTCCGAAATCTTATTTAGAAATATCATTGTTTAAGTGATCACATGTTTGAGACCATTTTCAAAGCCATTTAGTACATGTTAAATATACATATTTTGACTACCTTTATTTTTGAAAATTATGGTTATGTACTCGTAATAAATATCAACAGAGTCGAATACTCGATTAAAATATTGTTTTTTATTGAGCAATTTATTTCTTTACTTATCATTACAGTCGAATACTGAAACAATTTAAATATCAGCGTCATAAATGGTAAGGCCACACTTAACTCCAAATTCCTTTCAAATTTTAGCATATATCAGATTGTAACCGTCGCTTACGAAGAGAGTTATTTAATTTTGGTTTCAGTATTTGGCCGTATAAATTTTAAATAATCTCTTACGATAGTTAATAACATATCTGTAATTGAAAATTCAGTCTATACACGTTCTAATCTAGAGACGAATGATAAAAAAAACAGCAAAAAGATTTATCGTATCCCTAAAGCTCGCTCCAAATCGTGCTTAAAGCATTAGTTTAATTAAGCTAATTAATTGAGATTAAGCTCAGTTGGAGTGAGTGAATTGTGTGCGTCGCCCGCGATGCGCCGGCGGATTAATTACACGATATAACCTATCAATATCAGTCGGCGTGACGAGATCGTTATTTGTCGGATGTTTGATCGATTTTCGATCGTACTTGAAGAAGTCATTATTTATAAGGATGCCCTAATTTTTTATATAAATTCAGCTGTATCATCACTGTAAATAATGTAAAGTTTATACGTAAAGTTTGTTATGGAAGTCTGAACGTATCTAGATGAAATTTGAAACATTCTGGAATAGAATAGGCTAGTAAATCTTTTTTATTAATATCACGACAAATTCACAGACGATTACTAGGTTTATGGTCTTTTTCACTTTAGAGCTCTCCAGCTATTAATTTTTCAAAAAAGACCTAAGGACGTCATTTGTCTTTAATACTTCTTAGAAATATTATGATTGCGAAAGACTATATGGATGTTTTGTGTTGGTAGCCTACACTGATGAATGGATTTCGATGAAATTTGGTATACATGTAGAGGATAGCCTAGAAAAACACATAGGCTATTTTTATTTCACTTGCACGGAGTCTCGAGCTGTACTAAACAGTAAAAAATAGTAGAAATTAAATTAAACAGTAAAAACATTGTGAAAGGGGTACGTGCAGTGTGTGCTTATCGATTCGAACCCGTAAACAATACGGAACTATTAATAGCGAATTCGTGCGTGTAATCACTTGGCTGATCCCACGAGATGCATTCGTGTGGTTCGCGCAGTACTTTCTACTTAGCTTATATATTCTTTGCAAAAAACAGCAGCAAGGTTTTTTGACTTGGCAACATGGTGGTCGGATTTTCTGAAAACTTTCGTACACGGGAACAAAAGCCAAAGAATATTATTACAATAATTTATTTGAGGTTCTTTAGATATATTTAATTAATGCATTTAATTGTCTTTGTCCATCTTCTAGTTTATTTAGACTTAAGTTCCTTCAAGAAGCCACCTCGTCTTCAAAGGCCGACTACGTATTTGCGATTCTTCTGGTGTTGCGAAAGTCCATGGGCATCGGTGACCTCTCCATTACTGTCACACTGCTCATTTTACGTTAATTATATTATGAAAAAGTTAAAAAGACATCTTCTAGAACACACTGAAAGTAATTCTTCAATTAAATGCACAATACTTTTGTACATTGTGAAACTATAAATAGCAACAACCCTTTGAACAGATTTTCCGTTAAATTCAAATATACTAGACTTCGAAAGTCGCATTTCACTTAGAAGTCAGACTGTCGTACAAGTGACGCCGTGTAACGTGAATGACGTCGAGTGACGTCGACTGACGCCGCCGACTGCGGCAGTCTACATCACAACTGAAGAGTGCTGGATTTCAACTTGCCGAGTTATACATGCCACTTGACAGTGCTGAAGCTTTCTTTACATTGAATAAAACTATGGATTTGCAAGCTATTGGTTAGTTTAACTTATACGTTAACATGTAACTTATATTTAAATTCTACATGATTAAATTTTTGTCGTTAATTGTTGCTTAATTTCTTTGGTCGCAAACATGTTTTTTTAGTATAAAATATTGCCAGACGATGCTATCTAAGTAAAGTAGCATTAAAATGGTTAAATTTGAATTAGTTTATATTTATTTTACATTTTTCGATTATCTGTCCAGCTGATTCCCTGTATACCTGTCGACGCACTAGATATCCAGTACTTAGATTTTATATATGTATGTTGTCCATATAGTGTACCGGGTCCTTATCATGTCAGATTTTGTAGCAGGAGATTCAAAGGTAATTTAAAAAGATAGTCGAAGTATTTTTTAACATTTTCCACTTTTAGTAATAAGACAAGCGTTGTTAATATCATAGAATTGCTTGTTATTTCAAGTGTAAACTTTACAGTTATCCAGATACAATGATCATTAAATAGGTTAGGATCAACGTGTTCATGCAATGAATTTGAATATATCAGATGGTGGATCCCCACAAATCAGTACTACCGCGGTACTCCATTACTTGCGGCAGCCGTACTCTGACATTTCCTCGGCTAGGGGCCCGATTTAAATCACCACAGTATCTGCCCGCGCTTGTTTTTATGGAATCGTGCAAACCCGAGATACATGCATTAGTATAAATAGTGAAATCGGATATATCTAAGTAATTACGTAGGGTAAAATATTGTCTAGAATACTATAGTGTTTGAGGTTAATGTTAATTTGAGATAATTTGACATGAGAAGGAAGCAGTAGGAACACGAGGTGATCATCGACTGCCATAGATGGGCAATACCAGAGGAACACCAAAAGCTGAACTTTGAGGTTATAAATTTTAGTCTGTGGTAGCAGTCTTATCTCAAGAATATAGGGTTATAGGTTAAGTGTCACATGCAAAAGTCAAGCTTGATACGAACGTCACAAGATTCAAATTTGAAGCCGACTTGTTTACATACGTAGATTGACGAGCGCATGCTTGCTAAGTTGAGGTCCAGAAGTCCACTGGTGCGGGAAACGGAACACTGTGTACGCCTGTCATCTGTATGTTCTTCTGCTTCTTTGTTTTTCACTGTATACGGTATATTAATTTGGTTGTGAACCTTGAACATGCAATTGGTGTACCTTTCCAATAAATAAATAAATAAATAAAAGAGCAGGTCCGAGCATCTTAAGTCTACGTAGTATCGTGTGCATATTTGAGAGCCATTTGCACTTTATTAAGGTGAAGTTGCAGCTACAAGATAGTATCGATTTTGAACTGTGATTTCAAACTATAGTATTGGCATTCACACAATGCTTTTATAGCATCGAAGTATTGTTAAACCGGCAACTGTATCAATAACCGTTAAAAGTATCCATTTAAATGATAGAGATCGGAGACGTGTCGCGAAGGAACGACCTAAGGGTAATTAAGGCCACGTATCGAACGCAACTATAAATCGGGAATCGTATCTTGGACTATCTAGAGATAGCGCATCTGGGCGGTGGCGGTATTAGGTAGTAATTAATAGTGATGTTCTCATTAACTACGGCAATTAGGGCAGTCCAGATTTACCGGTTAGGAAAAAACATCCGCTCGCTTTTTAGAGCCGCGGAGTCAAGCAAGTTGCCTAATGATCGCCGGACTTCGAAAGAAAATGGCACTTCAAAAAGAACAATAAAATAGTTAAACATCTACGTTCGGTAGGTAAGTGTTAGAAATGGTATGTTCTTTAAATTTTTAAATATATTTATGTACTAGCCTTTACCCTAGATAACGTCGGCTTGGAATTAAAAAAGAAACAAAAGTAAAGCACGCAAACAAAAGCAACACAGGCTATGTATTCGTCGAGACTATGTTCTACTCTAACACTACTACTAACAACACTAATACTACTAATACTACTACTTCTCATCTATCGAAACTTTCACGTTTATAATATTAGTTAGAAGTAAGATTGTACAAATCTTGGTATGGTTTTGTGGTCAAATTAATTACTAAAAAGGCTTAACATGGTTAACTTTTTATTGATATCAGGACCGATTCTTGTGATTAATGGCCAGTTTCCCAGCTACATTTATTCATTAGTTAATGTTTTTATTTTGATAACTTCATGAAATGCGTTTCTGAACTACGTAACTTGAGTTTTATTCCATTGAAACTTAGATCAATCTAACACTAATGAATTACTAGGAAACGATGTAATAAATGGTAACTTCAGGAACCTAGATTAAAACTTATTCATTGTATTTTATGACTTTTAGGGACTGTCCTACCACTAGCTGATAGAGGCTCAGCGTGAAAATGACGTCACTGTCAGATAAGGGAACAAAATCCGAGATTTCCATCACATATTTTACACGTTAGATTGTTATAAGACAATTTCCAATTTGGTGGGACAGGCCGTTACAATTACAATTTTTTCGACTTTTAAAATCAAACAACTAACATGAAGTCAGGACAATTACAATTATAGAAGCGTGTTAACACGCTATTTATGAAGTGACAAATCCTAAGTATGTTAACACGTGGATTGCGTGATCAAATACACACTTTGACACTTCTCGTTGTCTCTATTTTGTCAAAGGGAGTGAAAGAGATAAAAGTATGTTTTTACGTAAATTTATCTACAATGGAAACTATCGCGTGTTCGTTATGTAAATCTTTATTGATGATCGGTGGCTGTGATCGTTTAATCGCTTCACACTTACTTTTTACAACCGAGCTAGATTTATTCGATATGGGCCGTTTGTTACAACTAATTCTAATGCTCATGTTACAGCGTATGATAAAACAGCTTCGTCACATCGTTTAAAACATTTTATTTGATAAATTCGTATCAGTGTAAGTAAAACACTTAACTACAATGTTTCGTATTAAACACTTAACTGTACAGTATCCCTAATTATATTTGTACATTTTTATCATAAAATAAACATATCTACATTTAAATTATTATGTGTGAATAAGACGTGATGTTATCATACTTATATTATAAATGCGAAAGTTTAGATGGATGAACGTTTGTTAGAGTTTGTAGCCTAAACGGCTTAACGGATTTTAATGAAATTTGGTATAGATGTAGAGGATTGTCTGAAAGAACACATAGGCTACTCACTTTTATTTTTTTTTTAATTTCACGCATAAGGGGTCGCAGACGAAAACTAGTATAACATAAACACTTTTAAGAAATATTGTTTGAATTTCATTTAAAAATTATGTCTGCGAGTATGATATTTGTATTTTATTACTCTGTGGTCCCGGAATTCTGTAATCCCTTCTGGATTTTACAACAACCTTATGTTATTTATTATGTTTGTCGGTCTGTATACAAGTTTATCAGTACCATACATACCTCGCGTGTCATAATACTCTCGGATAACACGTGTATTGTTGTAATTAATTAAAATTTATGTAAGAAAATTATTAAGTACCTAAGAACACGTTACTATAGATATTACGAGGAAAACCTTACCATGAGTTCAATTTATTGGAATACTAGTATTGGCCCGCGACTCCGTCCGCGTGGAATTAAACAAAAAGTGAGTAGCTTATGTGTACTTCCAGACTATCGTCTACATCGATACCAAATTTCATCGAAATCCGTTCAGCCGTTTAGGCTAACTCTAACCAACATCCATCCATTCATCGAAACTTTTGCATTTATAACAACAAGATACAAACACAACCTTTCTTCTGGGTTTGAGCCGGATACCTTTATTTCTCTTACTCTTCATGTCCTTATAAGGAAAGAATGGGAAGGGCAGAGCATATCCTCTTTCTGTAAATTCCCTCCTCCGACAATTGAACGGCAATGCATATGCGGCTCTATGGTAGTGGTTACTTGTTCCTTTGGTTATCTTACTAATATTACAATTGCAGTTTGAATAGATGGATGTTTGTTAGAGTTTGTAGCCAAAACTGCTAAACGAAACTTGGTGAGCATGGTAGAGGTTAGTCTGGAAGAACACAAAGGCTACTTGCTTTTGTTTTTATTTAAAACAAACTCGGACGGACTCGCGGGCGAAAGTTAGTTGGCAAATAAAACAAATCTATGTTGTACAATGTATTCAGAGCAGTTTAAACAGCGAATATCTAATGATCGTTTTAAAATTATATCCATTATGAAGAACAGTTACAAGACGAGTAGTGTTGTAGAGAGGCGTCGCAACATCGAGTCGAGCTGTACTTTGATAAATGGTCTTCAATATAATATTTTGTAATATTATTTATCACAATCGATGCACCGACACGCTTGAATTAATCAAACGGCATTGTAACGGAGTGTAGGTAAATGTTTGGCCACTCGAACATTTTGAATTTGACGTTTTAATTTTGTATGAGTGCTTATGGGATATTTAAGTAACAAGTAAAGTGTTTTTAGTGTCGAGTTATAAGACTATTGTGATTAAAGTTGGTGTTATTGTAGTACCGGAACTTTGATACAATTTTATACTTGAATCAGCCCATACACCGGACTTAGGAAATTGTAATCTTGCATCAGTAGATTTCTGGTATTACGTAGATAACTACTAAGTTGATTTGGTATTTTAGGCTACCTTCAAATTTATCATATAAAAGTCAAAAAAGAGGCAAATGTAAGTTTTGAACT
This sequence comes from Papilio polytes, assembly GCF_000836215.1. Taxonomy (NCBI): domain Eukaryota; kingdom Metazoa; phylum Arthropoda; class Insecta; order Lepidoptera; family Papilionidae; genus Papilio; species Papilio polytes. The sequence goes on from NW_013525180.1 coordinate 2,139,633, forward strand.
TTTGAACTCCATGCGGACTAAGTCGTGGGCAACAGCTTGATTTTTGCAAGAAAAGAGGGCAAAAAAGCAGTGGATATTTGATAAAAACAATACGCAATACCAGAACTAAGAATAGTTTAGTAACCGGATTTTAAGAAGGTTATAAGACTCGCTTTTTGAAGGATCTTATGAAGTAGTTTATAATTATTTCATTCTTTCTCTCTGAAACAAAATAGCAACATGTTTTGGAAGTGAGGACGGTAATACGGTACACGGTAATACAGACTATCCCATTAATCGGACCAACACTTTTGTGAATGTTAACAAAATGGTCTTTTTGTAATGATTCATGGGGTCATTATTAATTAAAACTAATGCTCCGTCACTGATGAATGTGGACCAAGTTTCGCGCCGTGAGAATGTAGATATCACCGAACGATCGTGAATTCCGCCCGTTTATAATTTGCCTAGAGTTAATTGCATAAAGAAATGAACCAAATAAAACACATACAAAGCGTTACAATTGTCATGTGATTGAAGTCGTTCAAAATGCATTTTGCCCACTCTACAATTTTTCTAGGCAAATTGTAAACGGGCATAATTCACGACCGATCGTTGACATACCAATCGCGGACGGAATATTTGAGAATACGGTGTTTGTTTTTTTTTGCTAACTGTCGACTGGAATTATCTTGACACGGTCTTAATAAGACGATATTGAAGTTTTAGTACTATTCGTATACTAAATTTGTTTAAGTGCTACTTAAGTTAAATTTGACTTGAATCTTACTAATATTATAAATGCGATAGTTTAGAAGGATGGATGGATGTTTGTTAGAAATTGTAGCTTAAACGGCTGAACGGATCTCTATGAAATTTGGCATAGGCTACTAAGTTTTGTTTTTTTTTTATCTCCACGCGGACGAAGTCGCGGACGAAAGCTAGTTGTAAATAAAATCCGCTCCCATGTGATGATAAACATTTTGTTTTTGAATTGATTTTAAAACGTTTGAATGTTACAAAGATCATGTACATTGTTCCATTTTTAAATTTACACTTCTTAAGTCGGTACCTACTGTGAACTTTGTTCCAAAACTATCTTTTTTAATACTTAAAACAGCTATTTGTTAATTTACGTATAGCTAATATTAAATTTATTCACACACAAATATTTGTAGGTACTGTTTGTTGAAGTTATTGCACTGTGTAGGTGTAATTCACAGACTAAATATTTAAAAATTATGCAAAAGGTAAAGCCATTGGGTCAATGTGTTTGCGTTCTCTTGACCCCTGTTGTGTTCGGATTATCACCAGATGGCGGTATTTTAAAAGATTTCGAACTTTTTTTTAGTATTTGTCGAATTTTAAATTATCTGGATAACGAATTATATAAACAAAAATGAATTATGCATTATTTTGTGTAAATGTTAGTGTACTTTCGATTGATAAATTTGTTTGAATTGAAAATAAAATTACGTATTAGTCGTTCGTAGTTAAAAAAAATCGCTTTGCATTACAATTTACATTTGTTTAATAAAAATGTTTTTTCTAACAAATGTTAGATCATTTCTAAAGACAGTTATATAAATTGTTTTCAACTGCCATGCATTGAAAAATGATTCATGGATTGACCATACGGTATCAGTGTGTACAAAGCTTTATTGAATAGCAAATGTTCAAGCAGTGTGATGCGTGCCTTAGGGATTAATGGAGCGTCATACGGACAAAAGAATCAATGGACCATTATAATATACGACAGTCGAATGTCAACCTTATTCTTTAGGAGTAAAGTTTAGTTTGGTTTGTATTTAAAACAAGAAGGATTATATCCTGCATTAAGTGCCCTCACAGACTGTCAATTGCGTATGGGATTATGAGTTCGAATCTGTCACTGTTTTTGTACAATATAATTAAATATGGAATAATTTAATAAAGAGATTATTTTCATAACTAATTTATTTTCATTTATTTGCGGTTCCGACTTCTTTTTTAAAACAAAACACGTAAGCTGTCCTTGAGGTCAGATTTAGTAGAGAAGTCTACCTTAAAGACTCGTTTAAGTATATTGTAGAAATCTCAAGTAGTTATTACAATGTTACTATGCAATTCTTAACAAGAGCAAAACACTTTTGTGTCCGGCTTTGCGTTTAAAGCGATTATCTATTCTGTCTATTCCTCGTAGCAACAAAATTTACTATACAGTCGTCATTACCATCCTGCCCTTGTTGCCACGGTGGTTCGGTACAGTTTGTACTCTTCTATACATCTCTATCAGCCGTCTTATCTGAATTCACTCCCTTCTTACACATATTCTCTTTCCAACAATAGATGAATTGTAGGACTCTCTTCGTTCTTCCTCTACCTTTGTAGCCATCCACAATCAATCGTGTTACTCATTTTTTTAAATGCCCTCATATCTCCGCATAATACATATGTAGGGTAAATGGTATATAAAATTCTGTTGGTGGCCCACACTAAGATTATCGGTTTCTTCATATCAATATAGTGAAAACAAAATTGAAAAAAGATATATATTTTGTGTTTTCGTTTACATCTACAATAATATATACTAATATAATAAAGCGTAAACACACACTTCTTTGTTGCCTAAGATGTCAGAAATCACAGCATATTTTCGAATAACTCATTTTTTAATAAAAAGCCCTACACTTACGTCACGCTTTAGGCTATATATTTTCACGCCGTTAAACTTAAGGGTAAATATTTTGGATAAAAACCCTAATATGGGAAAGAGACCATAAGTTGTCAACATCAAGGAGCAAGGTTGCCATGGTTTGACATCATGTCATGTCATTTTGACATTTGCAATTGATAATTGGATAAATGTGAACATTGAAATGAATTTTTTATAATTTTATGCGGATGAAGTCTCATGGGAACAGCTAGTTTAAATATATTGATGAATGGTCGTATGCTGAATTATTTTGTATCGCACAGGCCATTTATTTGCGTAGAGTAAAACACTTTAAACTACGTATTACTTGATCACGAACTGTTCGGAATTATCTGGTGCTTTCGTTGAAAGTGATGTAATAAATGTCTTCAATAGAAGAGTGACTAAGTGTGTAATAAGTTAGTGTAGAAGTCAAATAACTTTGAAATCTTTTTTTATTACTATGTCATATAATAGTAATTAGTCTTACACTTTTATTGTGGATAGAACGTAGGTGGAAATGTAGATATAAAAAAATGTAGATTTTTTATTACTCACTAACGGTTTTTTACTTGGAAAATTTTGGGTCGTCATTTAAACTGTTTTTAGGTCTTCATTTTGTTTAAAGTCCTAAATAAATAGTTCTTTTCTTCATGATGTGATATAGAAGTAAGAAATTAATAAATATTTTAGTATTCTTTTATTCAAATTTTAGAACTATTCTGTGTGGTCTCCTTCTCCTCCTCCTAACCTAACTTACTATTATATTTACTAATATCTTACAAATCTTACCATTATTTAAAATGCGAAAGTTTCGATGGATAGATGGATGTTTGTTAGAGTTTGTATTGTAATTGATTTGAATGAAATTTGACATAGTTCGGTAGATGTAGAGGATAGTCTGGAAGAACACTTAGGCTACTCACTTCTATAATATTCGTAAGATACGGGATTCTTATCTATTATAAGCGAAGGCTAGTGATTAAATAAAATCTGTATTGTATCTGTACTATATTTATATACAGTCAATAATGTAATGAAAGTTATTTTGTACCTAGAGAGATAAAAAAATAGATAAAAAACAACTTTCATTACATAGTTTAGATATACTAGTTATATGTTGATTACGAACATTTAAAAATCTGTAATACAAAGTTCGACACACTACAAAATGTTCGGAACGAATTCTTCATTATTACTGATTCTCAACACTTTACCTTTGTTATGCACGCTGTAGTTTTTATTGCTTGTGCTTCGCGTAATGATCGGTAGCCAATCCCACCTAGGATGAACATTAAGACACACAGATAAAAGATAACTTAAAACTTACGGAATTTTCTAGAGCGTAAAGATCTGTTGATGACATTTGTTGGGACAATAAACTATCGAGACTGACTGTGAATGTCGAAAACGGTAGAGGAAGTAGAGGATGGACGTACTTAAGAAGTTAATTTTGAATGAATGACTGAATGAACATGTATTTTCAGATTCAAAGATGTATGGAAGAGTACATATTATGCCGACCCTCCGTAAGGACAAGTCCATGTAATGATGATGATGTAAACATTTGTTGATGAAATGTTTTATTTAATGACGACCATTAGAACTTCAGCCAGAACTAATATAGACAATTAGAAATTCCTACACTCGTTTTGATGGAATAGTGTTTATAATTAGTGTTGCAAAGTTTTGCTTTATTTAAATTTACTGCGGGATTTGATGTAGAGATTTGAATCAATTTTTCTACGTATATAGAAAAAGATTTGACAAAACCAGCTTAAGTAATTTTCATCAAGATTAACATTACTGAAGGTAACTTTACTATTACCTAATAATATACTTTTAGACAACCTTTTTAATTGATACTGTCGCTTTAAACTCAGAGCAACACTTCTCGTCAGGACTCAGGATGCGCGCCAATCTATTCATCCTTCTAGTGACATTGACAGCTGTCAGCTAGGGACGTGACCTTTATGCCGATAATCTAGAGTTGCGCCAATTCGACAGCACGGTACTAATTTTGTTCTTAACAATACTAACGATTTATTATATTTAAGCCCTAACTTAATTATCTAAGAAAAGTCTCCATATATGAATGTGTGTATATTAGTTCCCATAACAAGTAAAGCTCATTAAAGTTACTCATAAGTTGTTTATATCCGCGACAAGTTGTAACTTGTCCTATATGGTCACGCAGACCGTAGCGTTTTATTATTTTTCCTGTAATTTGAAAGTGTTATACATATATGATAAAATACCTAATTCAAAAGTGAAAAGGCAGAAAATTCCATTATAATAAAAAAAAATGTTAACTATACTAATAGTCACATTGCATTTGGAACAATTGAACGTAATCTATGTAAATTGTGAGTTTTTTATTTTAAAATGCTAAATTAAAACCTCTGTGGTTTATCCCTAGTGTTTAAACTGATCATTATAGTTTCATAGGTAAATAAATAACTACTTATGGTCGGTTTCAAAGCTAATTTTAACCATTCGTTAATGTTTTTGGTTCGATAATTTCATGAAATGCGTTACTGAAATACGTAACTTGTGTTTAACTCCTTTGAAACTTAGTTGAACCTAATACTAATTAATCACAAGGTAATAGACAAAATAAATGGAAACTTCAGCAACGCAGCACTAGTAGCTTTAAAAAACAACACTATTTTTAATGTCAAGGACATCACTAGTCTTTGCCGGTTTTTTATCGAGAAATTCTCTCGACATTCTTTTGTTTTACGTATTCAATTCGATTATAAATCGTAACCGTAGGGTCGGGGCTCGTTAAAATACCTAAAACCGTATCTGTGAAGCGACCTCATTATAGCCGTTTGGTCAGTCCGTGAGAATCAGCGGTTAATTAGGCGAAATGAATTTGGTTGGATGTTTGCGTTCTGCGAATGTGTTTGACTCATGCGAGTGTCGATGATATCAGACTTTTAAGAGTCCATAGTTTCATTTGATAAGAGTATAATTTACTTTAAACGCAAATGTGTCTTACCTTCTTACTTTTAAATACATTAAAATATGTTAAAACCAAATATAAGTTTCTCGCACTAAATGGCAACTATTCCAATTTTGCAAATTCACATACTATTAAATCTCCAAACAAACATCTTACTTCTATAAAGCGAGTCACACACGTTCAGTTTCATCTCAATATTCCGAATTTTCAGATAAATCTAACAAAACTGGAGACTGTTCAGTTCACATAAAAATGCCAGATAAAACTGAAAGTGTGTAGCCGGCTTTAGTGACGTAAGTGAAAGAAATCGATAGGATTATTTACAAATAATGCTATGCACTCCACTCTGTCCACTCGAGCGGTGCACAGCTCACCAAATTGAGATAAACAGTTCCGCTGGTGACAGTGAAACCCAACATCATTAGCGAAACAAGTCTTAGTAGACAGCCAATTATAGTTAGCTATTGAGGACGTTGACGATATTAGCCATATAAGGTTTAGACTTACCTTTGGTGATAAATAGATGGAGTGTACACTTTGTTGCAATTGATTCAATCGATTTTATTTGAATTATAGCTATTTCCAACAACCACCACTTAAAGTAAGACTTTAGTTTTTTTGGTTATCGGTTTTGAATTATATAATAAGGTGACACCTAATCATTAACAAACGTTTAGGTGTCACCTTATTTTATAATATTTCTTGACCAATAATCGACAGATGAGGGGAAGCAGAGAAAGAGAATATTTCCCCTCATGCGTCCGCTCCTTCGCTAAAATTTTCCGTTAATTATTTCTTTATCTTTCTCAGCACCGTATATATATATATCATAATATCGTCATCTCAATTCATTCTTAATATGCTAATATATTTTTGTAGATATTTACATTGTTACGTTAGGTCATGTCTTCAAGCACGTGTTGTGGCTTTCCCAATGTTGGGAACGAGATCTTGTTCACTCGACCGTCACCCTCAAGCGCAACATATAATACTGATGCGCAGGCGCCGCACTTGTGTCATAAATAAAAATAGGGTTGCCACAAATTGTACCGTAATTAAAATTTAAAGATATCTCTGTAAGTAAATTCTCTCTGTAATAAAATGGTGATATTATCGAATTTTTAGCAACCAATCTAAACGTTTATTGTTACTTTTTAGTTTTTGAACTTGTACAAGTACCTAAACACGTGGTTAATTATTTGTCTTGAAAAGTGTTAATGTGATTTTTTTTAGTTATTTCACTTTGATAGTAGGAAATAATTAAAAGAAAACATAAGTAAGTATCCCATGTGATCTTCCAGACTATCCTCAAAATCTATTCCAATTTTAATCGAGATCCGTTAAACAGTTTAGGCTAAAAACTCTAAAATTCATCTATCTAAACTATCGAATTTATAACATTACTAAGAATATTTAGTGACAACCCTAAGTCATTGCGTTTAATTGCATCAGTGCGCTCGAGTGCGTCCCTTGCGTTTTTTATTGCGCCCGCTCGCTTCATAATTAACGCGGCCAACATTATCCGGCCGATTTGTTTCTCTGATGTTCGGATAATCTGTCCAATAGTTAGCCACTCGATTACTTCTACATCTAAAGTTAAATGTTAACATTTAAACTAAATGGTTCCGATCAATTAGTTGTGTTGTTTGAATGTTATAAGTCCCCACTGCCGAAACATTTACATGAAACTTGGAGTATTTTTATCAATAGAAAACTACGGTAAATTTTATCAGTGTATTTTGATACATGTAGTCTAATTTATCTATATCTGTACATACATATAATAAAATTAAAGTGTCTGTATTATCAAAAGAAAAATTCCAGATTTCCGGTAGATGATTTATTTGCGTTTCTGATAACAAAAACCGTATTTAAAACTTTTCGTCTGTCTGTCTGTCCGCAAGCCGCGTTTGTTTCGAACAATCTTTGAAACGGGTGGGCCCATTTCTACCGGACTTTCACTAAAGGGCAACTGACATAGACGGGCATATTATAGGCTACTTTTTGACCGACTTCCCAAAAGAAGGAGGTATTCAATTCGACGGTATGTTTTTTTTTTATTTTTTTTTTATATTAATATTGCGTGGACATAGTCGCGAGCCACAGCTATTAAGTTAATAATTCATTAATATTACGATAGTCTAGATTGGAAGGATACGGCTTATTAGCATTTAAATGTGGAGCGCTTTAGATAAGATATCCGATACGTCACATCGGATTGGATAAGGTCTGTAATGTTAAGATCAAAAGATACACAATCATTGGGACATTTAACCCACCCCCGTAGGACGTGCCGTACTGTACTACATTGTACTGTTTGTTTTTCAATTGAAAAAATGTGTATGTCCCCTTATTTATTCTATTAATTGACTTAACATCCTATAGATTTGAAATACAATGAAAGTCTGGAATAATCATAATACCTTCTTATAAACCAAATTTGGACCTGTCCCACCACTGGCTGACAGAGACTCAGATAGCGTAAAAGTGACGTCATTGTCAGATAGAGTATCAAAATCCGATATTTCCATCACATATTTTGTACGTTGGATAATTTCTCATAATTTATTTTAAAAAGTCTTTTAAAAAGAACTGTTTTTTATCAGTTCGTGTGTATTTTTATTTAACGGCGTATACATTATTGATGTAACTTTAAGATAAAACAGGAAACTAATTCTGTACTTTATGTGTTTTTTATTATGAGAAAATGAATTAAATGTCTTCTCAAATAAAAGTGACACCTACTTTCGTTTCCGGTGCATTACGTTTAGTATTATACCTTTAATTAACACAGTGAATAACTAAATTTAACCGCGTCCGACGGTACATTTAATGTTTTGCTGTTATTATGCCGACTTGAGTGTCATATTTAAAATGTATACGGTGTGAATTTTAGTCTTTTTATAAAGGTCTACAAAGATTCTTTTATATTTGAGTGCATTAAACAATTATATGTCGTGTCAAATATCGATTAAATAAAAAACAATTGAACATCTACTGCATAATATTGTACCAAATGTTGGTTCAAACATTTGGCCATCATTAAACTTGGTCTCAGTTACCGCAATGTTCCATAATATCGCAACGGAATTCGAGGGCCTCAATAAATCCTTTTGGTGTCGAAACTGACAGCCGTCCGCCTTAGTTACGCATTGTGTACCATAAACGTTGGCCGAAGTGAAGTTGGACTCACGAATTGGAACATGACCAATAATCTGCACCATTGTAACTGCTTGCTTTGGGAACAATCTTAAAATTAAACGGCATCGGTTAGTCTTCGACTTGCCAGACATTGTCGGGTAACTCAAATCTATATTCCATTTTGTCCATCATGGGAATGTATCAATCTAGCCTATTTTACTTAAGATGAAAAACATGTGAGAAAACGGCCAGCGAAATTGACTATGGTCATATCACCCTTTACTTAGGGTGGACTCGTATTTCTACCTCATCATTAAATTCAGACTTTACCATAAAGCAGCTGGAAAACTTTATTTTGCAATACGTAGCAAATTAAAGAAAAAAGTTAGCGTTTCAAGAAGATATGTGTCATTATGACATGTTGGTGTGCAGCGGACTTCATAAAATGTCTGTTTTAATCTGTGGTTGACTTTGACAGATGAGTTTCTGTTTCTGCGAAATATAAAACGTTTTTTGTTTCGTTAAATATGAATCAAAAGGATTAAACCGATTCTTTATATATGGTAAATACTAGCTTTCATCCGAAACTCCGTCCGCGTGAAATTAAAAAAGAAAATAAAAAGTAAGTAGTCTACGTGTTTTTCCAGACTCTACATCTATGTCAAATTTTATCCTGATCCGTTTAGCCGTTTAGACAACCAATTCTAAGCATCCATCCATTCGTCTATCTATTTGACCCTTCGCAAGTATAGTAAGCATAGTAAGAAGTAAAAATTAAGATTAGTAAGATTATTCGTACTAAGCAATGTTCTGCCTTTCTCCCATTACATCTTAGAAAACCTTCCTTAGTCCTCGTACCCTGATGAAAACTTCAATAGTTTAATCGCATTCAAGTTGCTGTTTCAAACATAGATAAGATCCAAACACATTCGTCACCGTCTCCTCCGGTGGGCGTGACGTCACGATACCGTTTCAAACGACCGCTCCAAACGTACCCAAACGGGGTCTGAAGCACAAATTAAAGCGATGCCACGGCTACAAGCGGATCCAATCGGCGCGGTGAAGTCGTGGCGCGTTCGGATTACCTGCGGACAGCTCCTGAGCGTTTCGTTTACGCTCTAATGAGATTCTAGCAAATGTGTAATTGCCTCGAACGGTATCTTGTTTATAAGATCTCATTTCCACTAAGTTTTGATGCAACCATAGTGGAAACATGCACTAGAAGTGGAAGTTTGCTAATGTTGTATTTAGAAATGTATGTTAGAAATTATTGCATCAACTTGAAACTCACATAGATATCAACATTGGGCTAGCATTAAAAGTAATTAAACATATTAGAGGACTACATCAATGGCAGAAGTAATTTGTTTATATACGTTTTTAATATTCCTTATTCAAAGTTCTCATTTAAGAGCAACTGCCGAAAATTACCAATGCAACCACACAGATACGTAAATCAAAAAATTAAATCGTTTTAAAACTGAACCAACCAACAATTTTCTCATAACACAAAGGTAGAGGTCCGTCTGTACAGTCGGCAGCAAAATATTTAATAATGATCATCAAATTAAACGAAATAAATATATTACCTGAGATATTTCCCTAATTATTAAATATGCTTTAAATATTCAAAAGCTTATTATACTTTAGTTGTATTTGCTCTTTTTTATTAAGTTGATTGTCCGCACTACTTATGCTATATGGACCATGATGATAGCCTAAAGTTGATTCTGAAAAATTAGTAAAAATCCTATTAAAATCAAAATAGGTACATATTAGAACATAATGGAGACTTCACTTGTTTGTATAATTAAAGGTAATGTGTTTTTTAAGTCTTATTGAAAAGGTGCTCCAATATTTTTGCAGTTAAGTGTACTCCAGGTTAATGCGGTGGCCGGCCCTGCCGCCGCGACACGCATCATATTAAAGTTGTTAGCGTTTATTGCCGTTTCACTTTTTGTCTTTGTTTTTTTATACCTTTTGGTTGGCTTGTTTCGCTTATTTTATGTCATGGGAAAGAACTGATTTGTGTTTCTTTTATTATCGGTCTTTTACACCTTTGGTGTACGATTTAATCAACTGAATGGTTCACAACGAGCGACGGACATCATTCGAATTGTAACGATTTTATTGTGTTTGGTAACTGTAATATTGTTTTTTAAAGATGTGGTCAACGAGCAGTTTTGCATAAAATAAACATATCTAAATATACATTTTAATATAAGGAATTTCACAGTTCTAATTATTTTCATCTGTCGGTACTTCTTCAATAACATTTGATTTTATTTCAATTTGAAAGAAGTCAGCAAGTACAGTCAGCTGCATAAATTTGTATACATTTTCAAAGCTTTATACAATTTTTATGCCTTCAGTTTCAAAGATATGTATGGACTTATCCGTCTTTATGCTTCCTTGAATAAATAGAATTGACGAATAGTCTACGTATTTTTGAAACCAAAGGCTTACTAAAGTTTTGTAAATGTACATATTTATGAAGCTGACTGTACATGAATAAGGAAATATTAGTGTTGAAATAGTGAATCAATCAGTTAATAAATTCGATTATACGGGGATCAAGAAGCGCGGTCGCTTTCTTTTGCCAACATAAGAATTAAATTAAAAATGAAACCTTCAAAGACTCCACGGAGGTTGCTACGTGTTATACTGACTCATGCTGTCCTATTAACATTCTCATTTATTGAATTATGCTTCCACAAAAACTTTATATTTAATTAATTCCATTCCTTTGTGTCACAAATTGGATCTTTCATAGGCATTATTACTGAAGTATAAAATATTTCATCATTAATTCTAGAAATATCGATGTAATTGAATTTAAATAACGACATATCCGGGGGATGGGTGAGTTTAGGCGTAAAATATATAAATCTAACTTAGGCCTGAACTCACCTATCCCCCGGATATATCATACGTACAACGAATTGCAAAGCGAAAAACACAACACAGATATATTTTGCACCTCCATCCATAATTTTAAAAAAACATATGCTCACATTCAGAGGTACAGACATAGGATTTGGTTTTAGCTAATTCCTTTTTATTTTCTCTTATCTTGTTTGTTCCACATTTTCTGTAACCTAACCGTAATGTTTTTTTTTTCTCTAACAATGTTGTATACTTATAACTGGATTTGTTATCATTCTTGTGTCTTATTACTTATTTCTTATGTAATTGTTCTATAACTTATCTGTTGGTGTACTTTATAAATAAATAAATATGCAAACCTCATGATTTAAACTCAATACATAATAATATCATATGATATAGAAATATAGTGATGTATCGCTTAGCAATACGCATCCAAAACAGCATTAATATTGGTTTTAAACTACTGCCTACCCTTATGGTAAAGTGCGTGAATACATATAGTATGCAGCTATCCGCTCCAGCTGTGCACGGGTTCAAAGCTGATACGAAAATGTGTTTTTTTACATCACACTAGAAACTTCTAACTCTACTTTATTATACACTAGCTTTCGCCCGCGACTCCGTCCGCGTGGAGTTCAAAAAAACAAAAGTTAGTGGCTTGTCTGTTCTTCCAGACTATCCTTAACGTTTATGCCAATTTTCCTCCAGATCCATTTAGCCGTTTAGGTTACAAACTCTAACAAACATGAATCTAAACTTTCGCGTTTTTAATATTAGAAAGATGTTTTTAAAATGTATCACTATTAAAAAACTACATCAAAATCTATAGTGTAGTTTTAAAGATCTAAGCATCTCTAACAAACATCCATCCATCAGTCTAAAATTATGCATTTATAATATTACTAAGACAGTGATACCCGCCGTTTCAAACCAGATTATATACAACAAAAATTTTCTTTCATAATTTTTTTTGCACGCGAGATGAAATGTTTCATGTTGGCAGAATCATAATTAATACGCGGTCAAATTGGCCCTTTGGGAATACCGAGAGGTCCCACTGTTTTCACCTGTTGGGTCCCGGGGCGATCGCGTGTTGGCCCCGGAGCGGGGAACTGGGGGGTGGGGCAAGGGGGGAGGGTCGACGCCCTCTCACAGGTGCCCCTTGCCCCGCGCGACGGGGAGTAATGCCACAGGGTATGTGTGCTGTAAAATACAGGTTGTAATTTATTTAGTTACTTTTTAAGTATTTATAAGTAATTTTTAAGTAATTTTATAAGTATTTTTATTGTAATTTAATAGGTTATTCTTGTTTATATGCTTCAAATTCATTTTGCTTTGCAATAATTGTACTAAAATTTGAGTTTCGTCAATGTTGTCATAACTTAAAATCGCTAGCAATTCCTAACTAATTCCTAAGTCATCAAGACTTTAGTATTTTTTTATAAAAAAAGTTAGAACTTTAGATGCTGCGTTTCGCTACACTGTGGCGTCCACTTGTGACATAACGCCGCGGACTGGTTCGTAGTCTCTCGGCTGACATAACCCGCTCCGCATATCTCCGGCCGAGGTTTTTGTCGTGCGATCGGTTCACGAGCCACCGGACAGACCTGCGTCGATATCTCCCGAACCCTCCATGAATTAGATTGTACGAACAAAGATCGGGTTGATCGCTGCAATATGAAGCCAGGCTGTGTTTAGACTATCGGTTATTTTTTAAATACCAATTGTTTTACCATTGATATAGTAATAAAGTAGGCAGATGTAAATAAAAGGGACCTTTATTACTAGGCTCACCAAAGAAAGCAATAAGGCGTGTAGTAATATTAAGTTATACAAGTGTTTTTTTTTTCTGCACACACTTTTTGAAGCGTTCATTTAATTTACAGATTTCAAATGTTTTATATTGCTTTGGATTAGAAGTATTTTTCTTGTTTACATTCCAAATATGTTTAAGGTTTGTGTTTGTAATGAAATATCCAGCTGTTAGGAAATTATTACCGAAAAAATCGTAATGGTATGTTTGTTATTTTAAATTCTTTTAAGTTTAAACTTGAAATCAATACATTTGAAATATTTTTAACAATGCATCATTTTTTTAAATATAATAAGTATTTTTATCTGATCATTGTACTCTAAATTAGCTTGTTCGTTTGTTCATCAGAAGACCATTTATGGATCGTTTGTAGATCGAATCGGAAATATATTAACCAATTGGTATGTTGCGCCAACATGTACGGCGATGGTACAAGATAATGCCAACCATTTGTCACGAGCGGGAACATTATGGTCACAACTTGTGTTGCGTGTTGTATGCGTGCCACACATATTGTTGGTCATATCTCCACATCGCACTTACAGCAATTGTTATTTGTGTGCGACGGGCGGAATTACCTTTAGGGTGTATTCAGACGAAGCGTTTGTTCCACTTTAGAACGGAATAAACATGAAGGAAGGATAAAATTTCATATAACGTAAAGCAGAATCATTAAAACATATCTTTGAATAGTGACTTTAGCACACATCCCTCATTTACGAAAAAAAAAATTGACCTGCCAGTTATATTTACTTGTAAAAGTTACGTTTATAAGTAATTTGTTAGTTAATTAATTATTAATCGTTTAGGACAAAAGTTGCCGCATGTTATGATATTTAAAACTACGTCGTATAGTTTGTAAAAGCCCTTATATTGAAGTTTTTTTAGACTTTCGATATCTCCATGTAGATGTTATCGAAAGCATTAGTGCTTAATGCGTGCTCCATACGTATTGTCGGCGCACAGTTTTGCCTAAATTGACAGTTAAATTAACATCGAAGCGAATGTATCCGGTATTGAGTAACAATAGAAATTGTTATGACTTTTTGTAACAAGACTTTTAAATATTAAAACTGTTCCCTTATCTTGTAGAAAACATTATCTAAATACAATAGATAAATCTAGTACATACTCCTTTTTTATTCTATGAAGTAACTACAGCCCTTAGACCTCCGCATTTACTGTTCTTTAATGGATGACAGACGCACAGAAAAGTAATATTTCTCTTATCAATACGTCCCATTTCCTGCAAAACTTCCCGTTCCTTTTCTTGTATGAAAACGGCAGCAAGAAGACTAACATTAGCCCTTTAGTACTCGCACTCATCAGACGAAACGATGAATTTCTTCCATTTGCATAAAGAGCATAATTTGAGTTGTCCATGCATGCCATATGTTTACGTTTTCATACGTCGTTAGAGCCTCATGGTTTTAGGAAACATAATTCGCTGAACCCACATGAATGGAAAAACGACTGGTAGATATATTTATTATTACATGAGTTAAAATTCAAATTGTAACCGAAACAAGCGCGAGTTTAATTTGCCTATTAGCTTTACTTTCTCGTTTACATTAAAGGTATTTTCGTAATTTATGATCCATACATTGTTACAATGGATATAGCAAAAAGTTTTCCTCCCATCTCCGTATTCTCTAGTTGGGACGAGATGCAGTTTTTGCGGCGTAAAACATCGTATGTGCACACAATGTCCCATCATCGGCTCGTACAAAAACACTCGCAACTCTATAAAAATCACACAACTATTGTGAGCTAACATTGTGGGATATGCGTACTTTTTCACTTGTAATAAAGGTCATGGATAATTCAAAAGAGTTGTGGTTTTTTGTCTGTTAAAAAACAGCGATAATTTTATTGCATCGGACATTATGATTAACAGTAAAAACCATTAGTGAGCTTGTAGTTAGATTGTATAATGATGTAGGGCGCCACTAATAGCGTGATTTAAAAATATACATTGACAACAGTTGTATCTAGTGTGTTTGTTGCCTAACATTTCTAAGGCGATGCATCTTTTAGACCTACATAAAAGACGACTCGCCTTAGAAATGTAATTTTTAATTTTCCATTCCATCGATCTATCAAAAAATCTACGGTATCGAATTATAATTTCGTTGTTATTTGGGGTAAAAACATAGGTAAATAAATCTAGACCGAAATTTTTGAATACAGCATTTACATACAAAACAAAAAACGCATGATGTGTGTTTTTATGCAGTACAAAATTTCTCTACACCATTTTTTTTTTTCGTAAAATTGCTTTAATTTTTTTTCCGCTTGAAGTGTGACCACACTTTTTGGTTGCGACACAACATTTAACAGTCGTAATGTCGTAACATATAAAATATCATTTATACTACAAGCTTATCAGACGAACTAAATACTCTTGCCAAGGACTTCTGATTTACGCCCAACATATTTTGTTGGTTTAATTTTAACCGCTTAGGCTTTGTGGAATAATAAAGTACTTTTAAAATAATGTAACGAGGTAAAATTATAAACATATAGTCAAAAGACATATATTATATTTGTTAAAATTTGTAGTCTAAACTGCTGAACGGATCTCGATGAAATTTGGCATAGATGTATAGCATAGTCAGGAAGAACACATAGGCTACTCACTTTTTTTTAATTTTTCGCAGATCGAGACGCGGGCGTAAGCTAGTAAGCAAATAACAAAGAAAATTATAAAATTATAAAAAGAGGAAAGATTTGTATTTTTGTATGTATTGAAATAACTCAAACACTACTGGGCCGATTTTAAAAATTCTTTCACCGTTAGAAAGGTAATTTATATGTGAGTAACATAGGCTACATTTTTTAATTTCACGCGGGCGAAGTCGCGTGCAGTAGTTAGTCCAAGATACAGTAAGTAAGTGACAGCACCGATTACTCTGAGCGGAAAGTTTTTAATAGGGTTAGTGTTACCAGGGATGGATTTACAGTAATTACGGTATAAAAAAATCCACGTTATTATTAGCCTGTTTCAAATTACAAATATAACGTACGTTTCTGGATAAACATCGAGAGTGACTACGGAAGACGTTATCAAACGGAAGTCGCGGCGCGTGCCGATATAAATGTAAAAATAATTTGATAATCGGGAAAATCCACTACTAATCCTAGTACCAAGTATAATGTTTCATTAATTAGTAAATAATAACACCGTGCGTAAGTCAAGTAAAAACCCTTGTAATTTTATAACATAAACCTTTTTTGGAGTGTAATTTTTTTTACGTGACAATAGAGTATTATAATTTTCATAGAATCTATTAAAATATTGATTTTAATATGTTATTAAAATGTATAAGTGAAAATTTAACAACACAAATAGTAATTTTGCTAAATAAATTACTTCTGATTTACGTATACTTTACGATTTAAATATGCGTAGGTACCCTTATTATGAATTGAATATTATTATTGAATGAAATGAATCGATTGAATGAATCGTTCGACTGATCTAAATTAATCAAGAAATCATAAGAAACAGAGATCTGTGACTAAGAATTGCCCACATCCTCTTTGGAATTAGTCGGTTTGATTCGCGTCGGCAACAATTTATTCATGTAATTTCCTGTTGCCTGATTGTGTATCCCAAGTAACGGGCAAGGAACGCGGGGCAAGTCGGGGTCGCGGACTAGTCAAGGTAAAGGTTAGATCACATTGAAAACTGAAAGGACAAATTTTTTAACATATTTTAATCGCCAATACCTTATGGTTTGCGGTCCAAGGTTCGAATCGAGCTTCGATTATTGTCGTGAACCATATCCTAGGACAAGCCTCGAGCGTAGTTGAAGTGGTTAAAGGAAATATTACTAATCTAGCTTTCGCCCGAGACTCCGTCCTCGTGAAATTAAAAAAAAAAAAACTGAGTAGCCTATTTGTTCTTCCAGACTAACCTCTACGTCTATGCGAAATTTCACCAAAATTCGTTCAGTCGTTTAGCCTACAAACTCTAACAAACTTCCATCCATCCATCCATCCAAACTTCCGCAATTATAATATTAGTATGAAGTATGGTTAACAAAAATCTACTAGAATTAAAAAAACGCTCACGAATGTGTAGCTTAGCTTGGCTTTTAGGCGATTTTATAATACACTCGTAAAACTTTTTATTTTTTACCGAATTAAATTTCAGTCAAAGAGTATTTGTTGTATAGATTATTCATTAGCTCAGATATTTTAGTTCAATATCGGTGGCTTCATCACACCAATATTCTAATATTTACTTTGTTTCATAACGAGTTAGTTTACTTCTATGACTCTATCTTATGGAAATATACCTAAAGTTACATGAGAATTTCCTTTGTAGCACTAGGTTAACGATCAATTAACAATACCCATAAAGTTAATTTAAACTGACAAAATTGACGTTGAAGTGTCTCGAAGTGTTAACACTCTCAACAAATTGCTATTGATGCAGTTCAACGAGCTATAAAACTTCATCCAAAAAGCTCATGTCAACGCCTACTACATTTTATCATCAGTTCCTAATGCTGCTAAATTATATCACCGTCCTTTTCTTTCCCTTTGAGAAAAACAGAGAAGACACTATATTCATAGATGTTTCCAGAATGACTATTCACCAAATAATAATGTGGGCGTACTGGCCAGCAAAACATTAAACAATAAAAAAACAACAAAATTCAATTTGAATTTGGAATGCTCTCTTGTTTTCGTACCGCTATTAATTGCTGTCTCGTTTTACGACTACACTAGACGTTCTACGAATACGTTAAGAAACGTCACCTTAAAAGATAAAAATCAGTTTTAATACGACTTAGCTCATAAACACGGTCATTATTAGTATTCCAGTTTTGGACATATGTAATTATAAGGTAAATGAACCGCGATTAGTGAAATAAAAAAACTGTGACCCGTTCCAGCATGGATGTTAGAACATTCAATGTTGTACTAAAAGTTGTTTGTAGTAACTATCGTCGGTGGACGTGAGAATTGGTCTTTACTAACAATGTATGGGACCTTTTTAATCGTAAAATGGATGCAATCAAGTGTAGATTAGAAGTTACTTTTTTAATGTCAACATGAACTAACCTAAAATATAATGTTCAAAAATATTCAAGCCAGTTTTGCAAATCCAACTATTTAGTGTTATAAAAAGAATTCGAATAGATGAACAGCTTATATGTTTAAATAAACGACTAGTGTTACATTTTTTAATTTCGATACGGCTTAAATCAAGCCTATACCATCCTAGCAATCCTCGGTCCATCACGAGTCAAGCACCTTATTCCTTTGACCTTACAAGTATCTTGTATAGTCTCGCGTGCAGCCGAGTCTTTAGACCGGCCTGCAGATCCTATTAACCGAAGCAAACCGTCGTAGTAATTACGCGAGATGTTCCGACTCACAGCCCGGCTATCTCATGCCTTCCAGAATTAACTGTAAAAGAAAATCAAATAATTCGCTTCGTTAATTAGATGTTAGGGAAAGCTTTGAACGCGCATATTATTTATTGACTTCCATAAATGTGGAGATAACCAATATTATAAATGGGAAAATTTAGATGAAAGGTTTGAAATTGAATTGGTTAGAAGGTTTCCTGGAGCTCAAATGTCTTCGATGATTCTGCACAGATGTAGAACACACAACCTATGTGCTCAGATATCCTACTTATTATGTTATTTTTTAAATTCGCGTTAACATTATCATCAGCTTGCCCTTGTTGTCTTGCCATACAGAGGGTCGGCACATTATTTGTTGTTTATTCATATATTTCTATAAGTCGTCATATCTGATTCACTCTTAAGCATGTCCTCTTTCACATAATCCCATCCAAACTTACATCGGTTTATCCTTGAAGCCATCCATATCCAATAATGTTTATATCCTTAACACTCGTCGCATAATATGTCCATACCACGCTAACCTAATTCCGCGGGAACGTTGAGGGTAAAACTATCCTCCTCCGAATCATTTGCTTTTAGTGGAGTCACATTTTCGTATTGATTTAATGGCTTAAATGTAACACCATGTATATTTGTCTATCTCTATGGGTATTAGGGTCCGATAACAGGTTTTGTTCATAAATATAAGTGACACAATCTGAAAATTGGTCAATGGGCGCGTTGATAGCCGGCCGGTACTGTCGGCGGATCTGTGTCACCAGTTATGTCATGATACGATACTATTTTTAGTTCGAATAAATTCAATTGAACTGTATTTCGACTGGTATATGTTAAAGTTTCTAGAATTTCTAGTAATGAATGACTTTTACAAATCGTTTGTAAAATTCGATTTCGAATTTAAATTTCTAAGAATTCAACTAGAACTGTAGAGAGACAATTATAATGTGGTTCAGAAAAAATCATTTGCATTTGGAAGATGTTTTTAATAGTAAAATTCCTATCTGTGATGTAATGGGCCAAAATCCTGCCTTATGGTATCTTTCAATTTTGTAAATTTCCCTTGTTATATAAACTTTAGAAATAATCCAATAATTGTAGGTTTACTACAAACTACCGTTAGTGTTTACAGTAAACATAATTTATCGATAATCGATAAGATCTAAGAGGATTAGCGAATCAAAATATATCGACATGCAAATACAAATTTACATCCCGTTGCTATCCTGTCTGACCTAAGCTGGTTTAACCTCATTATAAAGCGTCAATTCTGACCGTAGCAACATGCTATTTGTCAAAATAATCATGCGATATTATTCAAACAAGAATAATCTTTGTTGTCTTAGAAATAAAGGCTAATTTTCCTTGTGTTGTATATCAACTTATGCCTTTTAGTGGTGTTGATGATTTTTTCGGCGTTGTTGCGAATTCCCGCTGTGAGATATATGAGAAATGTTTGCATTGAGGCGAAAATAAAATCCGCTTGTCCGTGTTAAGGCGAGTTATTAATGATAACGCGGCTGTTTGATGTACTGTCTGTAAGTAATGAGGGGGGAGCCTTTTTAGCAGTTAGCATTCTTTTGTTGTAAATGTGTCTATGGCCACTTATCTGTACTATTATAATAAAGCGTAAACACATACTTTGTTGATTAAGATGTCAGCAATTACAGCATGTTTTTAATAATCCTTTTTTTAATTAAAAGCCCTACTCTTACGTCATGCTTTAGGCTATATATTATCACGCCATTAAACTTAGGAGGTAAACATTTTGGATAAAAACCCTAATGTGGGAAAGGGACCATAAACTACAAGCTGCCAACATTAAGGAAGCAAGGTTATTGTGGCAACAGTGAGAATTTGACAAATGTAAACAATAAAATAAATTATAATTTCATGCGGATGAAGCCGCACGGGAACAGCTAGTTACATAGATAAAGAAAGAGCAGTTTAGAATTCAAATAAGAAGAACCAGTCGGAGACAATATTTTCCTTCCCATTAGGGTGATGATAATCCAAAGTTACCGCTAAAAGGTAAGCAACATACTTTTTCATTGTATTCAATTGTTTTTCTTTGTGTATCCCTAACACTGAGGTAACAAAGAACAAATAAATTCTCTACATCAACTAGATATTACACGAAACTGCACTATAAAAAAAACTTATAAAAAATCAATAACAATCAAAAACAATGATATGCATGTAAATAAAGCAACCCTTTTAAAAACATCACCCAAATAAGGCTGTGGGTCTAAAAAAAGACGATTACTGAAGCTCTATCTTCCGCCGAATTAACTGGAGATAATCCCCCCCCCCCGTGACCGCGCCCCCTCCTGTCCTTAATTAAAACGTCTGACGTAGAGTTTTGTTGCATTCGGACTTGGTTTCGATAGGAAGAAGTCATGTAACACGACCACTTCAATTTGGTCACACAGGTTTTACTTGGCGTTATGCATAACATGTACTTTCTTTTTTGTAGAGCAAGTATATGTTTAATACTATTATTTTTATTAAAAAAATAGGATTGAATAGTAATCTTAAAGTTATCAGTACATCTTATTATAAATATTCGGGGCTGTAATTAGAAAAAATATTAAAACAATGCTAGTAAGATTCTAATAATAAAAGCAGTCTAATTTTTCAATTTAAAATCAAACCCAAAGACCTTAACTATTTGTTACTTACCTACTTTCGAACGTAGTGGTGATGACAATGAAGTGGTCATGTTACTTTCTACCTGAGAGTTGTGTGTTGCAGTTTATTTTTGTTCCACACAAAGTCTGTGATCACGATCACAATACATTCTTGGCTCATTACTCAAGCCTCTGTGATGCCTAATTTATTAAAGGTACTCTTATAAAAGCCCTCCTCGAAGTATATTTGTTACAGATTACTCCGTATCATTGATTTATTGATTTCTTGTTAGAGTTTTATAACAAGGGTCACTGTATCCGATTGCTAAATGTTATACGAATCATATGTTATTTTGTTGCAGTTTGTACCTGTAAAGATGTGATATATTGAAAAACTACCAAGTATTTTTTTACTAGCTGTTGCATGCGTCTTTGACCGCGCAGGAATAAAAAAAAATTCAGCCTATGTTACTCAGTGATAACGTAGCTACTTATTAGTAAAGGAATTGTAAAAAGCGGCCTTATAGTTTTTGATTTAAACATACAAACCTTACCTCTTTATATTATTATAACTAGTATATATTTGGCAGACACGTGATCGATCCATTCTTTCCTTCGAAATTACTTTGAGCATATGTGATACCAATGTATAGCGTAATATTAAATTTTAATTGACGATTGCAGAAGTGTTCAAATATTTTTGAATGATGTTGATGATAACGAATCCAGGGTCGAATTTCAGTTACAAATTAACTATAATTAATTTATAGAACCACGCATTTTTAGGAAAAGGAAGACCGAAGAAAGTATGGATGGATTGTGTGAAAGAGGATATGCTTAAGAAAGGAGTGGATTCAGATATGACGGCTGATAGAGATGTATGGAAGAGAAGTTCATACTGTGCCGACCCTCCGTAAGGGATAAGGGCGAGTGGATGATGATGAACCACGCATCACTAGTTCCACAGCCTTTAGCCGCATTGAATACGTACAGACCACATATGGCCGCAATAAAATTGATGAGTACAAGATAAGTGTTAAGGTAAACACGCGTAGGTGTGTGATGGCGGGCGTTTTCGTTTCGTTACCGCGCGTGACTGCGCACCTGCTTGTGTGTTCTCACGAATGTCTGCCACAGGTTATATAGCTTTCGCCCGCGATCCTGTCCGTGTGGAATTAAAAAACAAAAGTAAGTAGTCATTCATTCATCCATCAGTCCATCACTTTCGCTTTTATAATATTAGTAAATTATAATAATCAATCAACACAAACAATTAAAACGTTACTTAGTGCGGAATGAAATTTAAATTAGCCCAGAAAGTTCATTCAAAAACCTTAACCTCTTTAGAGTCCAAACCTATTTAAATCATTAGACATAATTTTTTCATAGTAAAAATTGGTTATGGCATTTCTTTTATCTAAAAAGGTCTGCAGTTGTACAAATTAAACATTATTATATTACACTAAAGTCACTAACAGCTTATAAATGAGTTTGAAATTATTTTAATATTATCTAAAGTGGTCACACCGTTTCGCGTACACTGTGACCTCTTACTATTTCTCTACACGTCTTTCATAGATGGAGTCACAATTACGTGTCATTGCATTAATACAACAAACTATACGTGCCCAGTGATTTACTAGTTGTGAAATGTTACACTCAATTTTAACGTTTAAAGACCATTAAACGCCATTAGACAAACCATAATGTATCACATGGTTGTAAACATTTTGCAAGTGAAGAAAGTTTACAATGTTCTTGTTTTACTCATTCCAGTATGACTCTTACCTAATCTACAATGTAACAGACTTTTTTTTTTGTATAAGGTGACAAACGTGCAAATTACCAGCGTATTGGCTAAAATAGCAGAGCAACCGCTGCCTATAACCATCCGAATTTCGAATTTTCTTATGCGTTGTCTTGCTTTATTTAGCAGAAGAAGGACGTACATAATGACGATATTTGACAGTGGTAGTGCCCTCTTTAATATCTTAGCACGAATGGGTCGGCACGCCCGGTGTAATACCACGACCACACAGAAGTCTGGCGTGAAATGGAAGCAATTCCATGTTTCGTCTGATGAGTGTGGTGCCGGAGGCCTAATTTAAGTCCATTTCTCTTTACCACCATTTTTATATAAGAAGAGGATGGGAAGGGGAAGTGGATTTGACGGTGGAGGAGATGCATAGGAATGGGCAATATCCTCTTTATGTGCGTCTCTTCCTCCGTCGGATAAGGGTAGTCAACGCATTTGAGATCGCCGATGTCTACTGGCAGCGGTCGCTTCGCCAGTTTGGCGGATTCAGGTGGCCGCTTGCTCGTTTGCCACC
The DNA here is from genome assembly GCF_000836215.1 of Papilio polytes. Lineage (NCBI taxonomy): Eukaryota > Metazoa > Arthropoda > Insecta > Lepidoptera > Papilionidae > Papilio > Papilio polytes. The sequence continues at coordinate 2,163,444 of NW_013525180.1, forward strand.
TTATGTTATAAAAAAAAATATATTTTCTCTAACGGATAGTTAGTTTAAACTATAGTAAAAATATTTTCGCTAAATAAATGTAGCAAGAGAAAGTAACTAACAACAAATCAATGACAAGAGGAACGTTCGACTTCTAAAAATACGTTATCTTGTCACAGAAGGATTTGCATATAGTGGAGCAGTTGATCTTATACCTAGGTTACATTTACGAGAGTAGCGGAAAGCGTAACCTAAGGAATCGATTACATTGCCGAAAAAAGCGGGTATCGTAGCTGAAAACACGGAAATTAAAAAAAGTCACGATTTGTTAAAAATGTAATACAAAAATATATTTTCCCGTACCGGGAATCGAACCCGAGCCTCCTGGGTGAAAGCCAGGTATCCTAGCCACTAGACCATACGGGAGACATTTAGCAAAAGCAAATTTTTTATTATTAAATTTTGATGGTGCAACATTAGGAATTTGAAGAGGTTTAAATATTAGCGATAACTCGGTACAGTTTACGAGCGTTAGCGTTTCCGCTTTCTTCTATGAGATATAATCGAAGTCTAAACTTCATCCGGTGAATGGTAAACGTGCAACAGCGAGACACACCGTCTGTTGTCGCTGATGTGTTGGCATCATTTTGAATCGCCAGTAAACAAGGTGGGCTCTAACGAGGATCGCGCCTAAGTAGAAATAATGACTACGTATTTTCTTTACATCACTTAAAGTCAGAAATTATGTAGATTTACAACCAATTTCTATTAAGTAACCAATCGCTTGACTCTAGGCCATATTGTGTATAAAGTCGCTTGTCGTATTTCGCGTCAAAGTACGAGAATATCAGAACGAGTTTTGATTAAAATCAATAATAGCTTTCGTTTGTGACTCCGTCTGCGTGGAATTAAAATCGTAGCTGATGTGTTCTTCCAAACTATCCTCTACATCTATACCAAATTCCATCGAAATCAGTTCAACTGTTAAGGCTACAAACTCTAACAAACATTCATCAACCTAAACTTTCTTCCATCTAAACTTGTATGAAGTATGATTAAACAACAGACCGAACCAGTTATGAAATTCAAATCACTACGGTCTCTCTAATTTTCCATATTCATTAGAAATATCCTTATGAACATCATAATTTAACATTTCAATTACTTTGTAATTCAATAAGCATGACACAGCAATGCACGTAGCCGTGATCGATGGCCGAGGGAAATCGCACACGGGTCCTCATCAACTCTAACGGTATCCATGCACGTTCTGAAACAACAAATTGACTAGTCGATACTCCAAAGCGAATACTTTGAACATTTCTAAAAGCTACGCAGAATCTATAGAATGTGCCCAACTATATTCATATTTGCTGTTGCTGGCGACTTTGTTCGCGTGAAATTAAAATATAATAAAAAATATGTTCTATGCTACTCACAGATGAATAATCTTTCTAATTGTGATAATATTTTTAAATACAGACAAGTATTTAGCTGTTAAATATATAAGTTTCGTTAACATTTTTATAATCATTGCAGAATTTAATATTATTGTTACTTAGTTCACCTCTGTAGTAGTCAAACCTCGTGTTTTCTCTGTATATGCGAAATTGTGTATATTTCTGTCTAAAACTATAGAACTGTTCTAGACAAACTTATTTACATAGTGCGAGGAACATAATATGCCGATAGGTAGACAGACAAAAAATAATACGTTCGATACAAGACTAAAACAACAAATTCTAATGTGAATCATAATTTTGGTTGATAGCTGTACTAGTCCTTCCCACTCTAACGACTCCCTAAGGACTTGCCCATTTGATTAACAATTGTATTTAAAAAAACGGTACAGATCCAAACCCAAACAGCCCATAGAAATAAATTACACGCATTGTTAGCATCTGGTCATATTTGGGTATCACACAACTGTCATAAAGTGATAATAGAGTTGACGAGAGGGGTATTGTCTGCACCCCGTTTGCCGTGCCTCATTGTGACGTATCACAATACGCGAACGCCTCGACAATACGTGATACAACTGACGCCCACTTGTCACCATCTGCAACTTGTTGCTTTACGTTTGTTATTGTAATTATTGTTCCTTTATTGTTTTTTATTAACTAAGTTATACCCTGTTACTTTAGGTAAGTACAATTATAGATTTGGTTTTACGTTTCCACGATATCGAAGCAGGATTTAGATTTTATGGTTGTCTGCTAAAGCTCGATAAAAAGCACCAATAAAGCAGTTACTTTATAGGTCCCATCATAGATCAGTAATTGCAAGAATTTCTTCAACCGTCTAAAGAATATGACATAGAATTGAAACATAGACATAAACGTAACGGATTTTGTATGATATATCGTCCCGTCGTCAGACCAGCATAGGAGACTTCACCAACGGGACAATTCATAGTAATATAGATGCGAACGAACGAAGTGGTTACGGTGTAACGGGCGGCTGACGCGTTGTAATTCGCAGCACGTGGCCGTGGGATCCAAGTCGAGATGAGTCATGCACTATTATATGAGAATTGTTGCATCAATTTCCGCGATGTTAGATGCATTTATAAAATGTTGATAAAATGCTAAATACCAAGATGTTTCTAAGGATATACAAATTTGCTGGATTACTCGGAATTGTGTAATATACGATATATATTTTCAACAGTTATAAGAAACTACTACCAAATCACGCTAGAAGCAAGCTAAATGATTACCTGAGCATAGAAGAAAAATCCAACAAATCATAATTCCCAGTTGCAGATACAGAATAATCAGCTCAGAACACATCAATATCAAGTCTCAAAGTTCATGCAAACGTTTACGCTATAGTAAACCATGATAGCCTAGTTCGATTTAGTCGAGGAGATAACATAGCTAATAAAATTTTATAACAGACCAAACAATTGACAGCATCAATTTCTTTAAATAGCTCTTATTACTATAGACTTACGGACGTTAAAATACTTTTGACATTAACTAATGGTAGGAACAATTTAAAATTGAATTTACTCGCAACTGATTTACATGCGCGGTGTGTGAGTCTGACGAGCCAGGTCTGACGTTAGTGGGTTTACGGGATTTATGTGACGTCTTCCGTAGTTAGATGCTCATAAATTCTACCTTTAAACTAATGAAGCTGTATGCAATCGAATATCATTTGGTAGAAACTTCGATACGACTAAGATATACTGTTTCAATTTAATCTAAGTTAAACAGAACTATGAATATGTTTTTTTAACATGAAAGGAAAACGAGCGTCGGGAACTCAGAGGTGGTCAATCCGTCCATGGGAATCCGCAACACCAGAGGAACTACAGATGCATTGCCGGCCTTTAAGGAAATGGTAGGTTCGCTTCTTGATGGATCCTAAGTCGTACTGGTTTGGAAATACCGCCGAGGACAGACTGTTCCACAACGCGGCTGTGAGGGATAGAAATTTCCGCGAAAGTGTTAGTTAACTGTCCATTTTTTTTTAAGTTCTCTTCTTTCCTTTATTATGACGTTTTTAATCGTTTTCTGTATTGTGGAGATTTTATAAGATTTAATAATCTTCTTCTTTTTTTTAAACTATCAGAATATTGCCGTAAGACGGCAACTAATTATTTATTTTTACACAATGTTACCTTTTTTATTCATACTGTTACATACAAATTTCTAAATGCTGAGTACGTAATTACATTTTCCTTACAAATTTTAACATCCCCGATGATTTTATGAGTGTTTTATATTGAACACGTAACTCTTTGGATTTTTTCATTAAAATAATAACATGGGAAGATAGGCTTTATTACGTTTAAGTTAAGGGTGAATATGTCATGTAGGTGGTTAATAAAGTGCTCATTAGAACAGTCTCGGAGGGTGGACCACCGCTGCGATCGCACAACGCCGGCAAAAACTGACCCGCCGCGCTGATTGACTTGTGTCACAGTGTAGTTAATATAGAATACTCACTTCACTTCAAGTTGTGTTTTTTATTGTCATCAAATTTTACCTGTCCGAGTAATGAAGCGTTTTTACTAACGCAGATTGGACTTAAATATTGTTGTGACAGTCGTAATATATCTAAATAATGGATAGGGATTAAATAAATCTGTAAATAAGTTCATCACTTTTTAAACCGAAGTGTAAATAGAATAGTGCACTTAACTTTATCAGTTAAATCTGATTCTTTTATTTTTTCTAAATCTTTGTTACCATTTTAGTTTTAAATAGAAAAAAACGTGCAAAAAAAAAATAAATACTCTATACAAACAAGCTCTGCCCATAAATGCTAACAATTTATAGATGAAATATGTATTTCCGTTAGTAATTATTAAACTAAAAAACTAATGGGACGATAACAAAAATTCTTTCAATATTAGCTATTTAATCATTGCGTAATATAGACTATATTTATTATTAGTGTTTAAATTCAAAGCAAATGCAGTCGTGAGCAAAATTTAATCCACAATTTAGTTTGCGAAGTACCTATTTCGTAGGAAAGATAATTACTCTGGGGCGAAAAATAAATCTGTGTTTAACGAGACTCGCGCAAAATACACCAATATTATTTTTAATTATAAAACTATTTATTACTTAAACTACCACGCCTCTACTGCTTATTGCATCATAATGCATTATTAAAGAATATAACTCATAAGTTGATACATTAAAAGCAAAAAAACTCGAACGGAACTGAACTAGATACACAAGAAACAGAACTGATCATAGAAAAGTTGAATGAATTATTTCTTAACATAACAACTGCTTTAATCCGGGAAGTTGTGCGTTTGTTATGTGCTACCGTCAAAACGTGTATGCCGGTTTTTTTAATTTAGGTAAATCGTAAAGACTTGGCAAGTTAAGTCGGTGATATTTCGATACATTTCAAAAATTAATGCAGTCAATAAGAATCATGGACTGCAAGGCATTAATTACAGTATAACGAAAACAAATGAAGTTCAATAAAGTACCTTTAAAAATATAAAATGTAAATTTCTTAATAATTTAGGTAGATGTGTAATTTATCGAGTTAAAGATGAGTTGCCTAGGCAATTTATATACTGGCAGTGTACACAACTTACCGGTGACATGTTCAATGTATTGCAAAAACTTGTCCGGTGATCAGGTCCTCTCTGCCGATGGAATCAGTGCGGATATATTAAATATAATGTGGTAAGATACCAACAAAGATATTTGGTAAGAACTCGTAATTCATAATGGAGAAAAAAATTAATTGCCCCTGATATTGGGAAGAAATTTAACGTCCAATAAAAGCATTATTTATTAAAGATATTAAAGCAGCAAGAACAAGCTTATTGAAAATACTGTGTGAAACAAAATTCACAATGCGTTTTCAATGAATTTAAAATTTAAGAAGTTGCAAATGATCTTTTCTTATTTTTTGTGTCAATTTTAATATAACCTAAAAGCCATATTGACATTCAAGTGTTTTAAATTCTACAAAAGATAAAAAACGACAGCAGAAACCCGTCAAAATAATGAGAAAACAAGCGTCAAGTGTATACATCAACGTAAACAAAACACTGTCGCACTCGACAGCATCCGCAATCTGCTGACGGCTCCTGACTTCTGACGGTAACTGACTGCTGACGGAACATGGTCTGCTAACTGTCATCCTCTCTCGTAGTACATTAGTGAAATGTTAACAAAAACATGCCCCCACTTCGAGATAACTTGTGTAAACATTTAAGTCGGTCTGTTTATCGAATAGGTAATAAATAAATCATATAAAACTATTAAGATTTGAATTATGATTTTATGAATTAATATTTTACGATTAATTAGTTTAGATTTGAATATAAAAGTGTCAAATAAGTACTCCATTTAATATGTTAAAAATATATCTTTAACCCAAGTAACCTATGATCTTATTTCGTTGATTGAAATAGTTCTCTCCATAAATGCCCGGTAATCATCGGTAACCAAGTCGGTCCAACACGAAGCGTGTTCCCTCAGTGTGATAGTCCGTTAATCAAATAAGAAGACCAATAAGACGTTGGTTTCGTAATTCTTCAGTCTGACAGCACCTCAGAAAAGCAGTTCGTCAGTCTGCCAGTTCGTTAGGCCGGCAGTTCGTCAGTGCTGTAGTCCGGTCGGCACGCGGTGGCTCAATGGGAAAGGAAATCGGTTTTTGCTTTGAGCGTTGCCGAGACGCTGGCCTGCGAATATTTGCGCGGCGAGCGTTTTTGTTGCCGATTGATCGTCGTGTTACAGCAATTACATAAAGCGTACGATGTGAACGACATCGCGGCGCGGACGACCGTTGTCCATAGACCCAACTCACACGACACAACATTTTTATAATGCAATATTGTCTCAGATAAGGACAATATTAAAACAATGTAACAATGACAATATAAAACGAGCTCTCGATTTGTTATAATTAATCACTATTAGAGCGAAAGAATCTTAAAAAAACCACTAATAATGTACTTAAAATATTCCCAATGTGTTCAAAATATGACACTATTTGGTACCTTAAATTGTGCATTGCACAATTCTACTTACATCCTAATACAATCCGTCTTATCCTAACATAAAATTGTTTCATCTAAAACTTTGGGAATAGTGAAAAGGGTTCGTGTGAGTTACGTTCAATATATAAAAATGTCCGTCAGTGATCTGAGAACGAGGGCATAAGCTTGGAGCTTCGAGATTTTCTCATTAATTCACAATATCGCCACTATATCACTTGCTTACACTTCTTTGCGATTATCGATTACCATTTGATACTTGTACTTTAAAACTTGTTTCTTCATTCTTAGAGATACAGACCTTTTTGCTTTCATAACTTTTTATTTATCTACAATGATTTAATTTCTGATACAAGAGTCAGCTTTTACAGATGTTAAAAAATCTAAAGATGTCCAAATGAAAATGCTAAAACTATTCTGATACTATTTTTGTTTGTAGTGTTAGGAACAAAATTAGTACCGTGCTGTAGAGTTGGCGCAACTCTAGATTATCGGCATAAACGTCACATACTTGGTTGACAGCTGTCAATGTCACTAGGAGTATGGAAAGGTTGGCGCGCATTCAGAGTCCTGGCGAGAAGTGTTGCTCTGAGTTTAAAGCGACAATATCAATTAAATAAGTGGTCTAAAAGTAGAAAGTAATGTTTTAGTACAAAAAAACTATGTCTTTACGGAAACTTATAAGCTTAATTTCAATATGAAAACAAATATCTACAAATATTATGTAAATAACATCGAACACTTTTAAATTCTCATTTCTCGAACAAACAATCGAAAAAAGGCCATTTCTGTGTTGAGTTCTCACGAGACTCTCGATGTGCCCAGAGGTGTATTGCAAGCTGGTCCGGATTGGTCCGGTCTGGTCTTGGTGTCGATTTCGTAAACACCACGACACACGTAAATGGTATATCATCATCCAATAATATTTGGTGGCCGGCGGGCAAACACGAGCCAGGCCAGGAGCGGACTGGTGTTATTAGACTTTGTTTTTATTTTTATATATTAATTTGACGTGACAAAATCAATCAGTATATTAATTCTGGTATCTTGTCTTAAAAATTGCAGTGCTCTGAGCTTAAATACACCATGTCTGCATGGGGCATTAAATTGCTAAAATATCTTCGCTTGCCAAACTTAAGTGAGTCTAAAGGGTTTCGGAATATCTAAAGGAACGAACGCTGTAAAAGTTAAATAGTTTTTTACCTAAATCTAGATCCTTCTTACGTTTTAATTTTAAGCAGCTTCTGTAATAAATAAAGACCCTTAACACGTATTGACAGATTCAAATTACCCTACGAAATTCCCAAAATAGTAATAAAAAATGTGGCAACCCTGATACCGGCGCGGGGTGGCGAGGTAGCCACACTAGCCGAGTGCTCGGCAAACTCCGTATGTGTTTACGCAGCGCACACCTGGCCCACTCTTGTTTTTTCTAACAGCGACCAGTTTTTTTTTCACTAACAACAAACTTTGGGATACGTTAATTTGACCCTCGTTTCTCTAATACGGTTTGTATAAACATTGAATGCTCCATCGGACTCTACGTGTACCACTTTGAATGGTCTTTACATACTCTTGTAATTAGGTAAATGTTTTGTAGTTGACTATTACTGTTTCTATTGCATTCACTTTGCATGAAAAGACAGCAATGTATTAAGGCAGTCAAGTGCTATGGTTAGGTTTAAACTTCGTTAGTAAAATGTTGGTAAGATGCGCGCAGGATCAGGGACCAAGAGCTCAAAACTACTGAATGTAGGTAATAATTCGGCATTCATAGCTTATTTGTCTCACTACAAAACTATAGTAATGTTGATTTCTTATCTTTTATTTAGAGATATATTTAAAGATTTTTTAAATTCAACGAGACTTCTACAAGCAAAACCTAGTATCAAAATGTACCGTTGGCAGTATCCAATGTATTCCATCTGCTTTAAAATGTATCCCAGACTTTTATTTTGTCTTGAATAATATGAACTATTTAATGTTGTTTGTGTTATTTAATTTAATAGGTCAAAACCGTTTTAATTATTATGTTTGAAGATAAACACATTAGTGTAACACAAAAAATAGTAATAAATTAATCAAATACCGAATTAATTTCTCACGGATGCATCCAAGCGTGTACAAAAACTGACATTTAAAATGTGGACCAATTCTTGCGGATATTTTATTAGTGTTTGATTTAATTAATTGATTAACATGTTACATGAAATATATCAAAACATGTCATCTACAAGAACGGGCTTTGATTGTCTTTGTCAAAACATTAGTGCGTACTGTCATGTATCTATACTATTATAATAAAGCGTAAACACACACTTCTTTGTTGCCTAAGATGTCACCAATTACAGCATATTTTTGAATAATTATTTTTTAATAAAAAGCCCTATACTTAAGACACGCTTTAGACTATATATTTTTACGCCATTAAACTTAGGGGGTAAATATTTTGGATAATTTACCTTAAGTGTGAAAGAGACCATAAGTTGCTGCCAACATTAAGGAAGCAAGATTGTCATGGTCTGTCTTGTCATGTCAATTTGACATTTGCTATTGATAATTTGACAAATGTAAACAATAAAATAAAATTTTCATAATTTCAAGCGGCTGAAGCCGCACGGGAACAGCTAGTAAGTATTATAACTTGCTTTATAATGCCATCATCATCATCACCATAACATCATCTTGTCCTTGTCGACACACTTCCATACAAAATTTTACATCCTATCTGAATTCATTCATTTACATATATTCTGTTTCATCCAATCCATCTACATTTTCGTTTCTCTGTATCTCATTCATTTTTTTATATTATTTCATATCATTGTTGAAATTACTTGCTTGTTTATAGAGATGATTCTTTTGCAATTAAGTGTACACACAAATGTAGAACAAAGCGTGGAGAGCCACATAATATATGTACACTTTATTGCAAAAAAAATAGTTACACAAAAACGAACACTCCAATCTCTGTTTCTCCGGCGGTTGCAATTCTTAATGTGATAATAATAGTATAAGAACTATTATTATAAATAGTAAAAAATCTAACAAGTGAGAGAGTAACGCTCTCTTAATCCCCAACTTGACTCCAATTAAGGTCGGGCCACACTGTGACTGCGCTCGGTATCGGCTAATTGAGATTAATCGCACGACCGTCTGTACTAAGACGTCTAATGATTATTATGTAATTAAAACTACGGCCAACTACACGCTTTGAATAGTTTATTCAAAAACTATTTGAATAGTCTCCAAAACGGCTGGGCCGATTTCGATCGGACTTTCACTGAAGGGTAGCTGACATAGACGGGCTACTTTTTTATCTTAATATTGCGTGGACGAAGTTGCGGGCAACAGCTAATTTAAAACAAATGCAACCTTGAAAATTTTTACTCATCTCCACGGGCTTCGGTACATTGTTTTTTATACACTTTACTAATCTGAACTACTGTTGTCAGAAAAATAAAATGTGCAGAATTTTACATGCAACAAAAAAGCCATAAGAGTGAACTTTTGTTTTGAATATAGCTCTATCTATATCAATAAAGTGGAATGAACTAAACCCAAGTTAAAATATGACACGTTCTAGGGATACGTAATAGTTGATTTTCATTTCTTTTTTAATATCAGTAGATTTTTGCTAATTTACTAATACTTCCTTTAACCATACCAACTAAGCTCTAGGCTTGTGCTAGGATATGGTTCACGACAGTCGAATGTCGAAATTCGAACCCTCGACCGCAAGATCGATAGTCCGTAAACCTAACCATTAGGCTATTGGCGCTTACAGAAGTATCCTTGGCAATCGAGATATTTACTGCTATTTAAATATCTGACTTGCTTTTGCTAAACACAGTACATTTGGTTATGTTGGCTCGTTATTATGTCAGTTTTCTATAAAGAGGTATTCAAATATCCTTTCAAGTTATAATCCCGATACTTATTTAAGCGGTAACACAGATCGATATACGAACGCCTGAACATAATTGATATAAGGATATCGAAATTGGATTAGACGGTATCCCCGACGGCTGTCATACTCCAAACATTCCGCCGGCCGTTTCCAAGCAACAGATAATGTCATTCGTCAGACAGGATTTGAATATTTTTATAAAGTCCTTTCACAGTAATTAAGCATTAGATAAGGCTGATCGTGCACTAAAGCGATTATGTTAATTGTTGTAAGATTTAGTGTGCGTTGACCCGTACGGACTGGTTCAATCGAACCCTTATTAAAAACTACAGTTTACATCGATGGTTAGTAAAAAATCGAGTTTCTTTTGAAATACGTCTATTATAACAGTTGAAGATTTACTTTGTTGGCTCAGCGGTTAAGCTATTTACTACTTAACTATGAGTTTTACGCTTTTTGAATTTAATGTACAACGTCTTACGGTGAAGGAAAACAGTGATGCAACCTGCAAATATAAGCATTAAATTTAAAGGTATGTATGAAGTCTGCGTCGTGGTTTACAATGGCCTAGTAACCCCTAACTAGGTAGGCCTCTCAGTGGGGACGTTTGATCTGATGATTCCTTAGTTTTGAGATGAAATTAAGTTCACATCTATACTTCTATACTGTTATAATAAAGGGTAAACACACACTTCTTTGTTGCCTAAAATGTCAGCAATTACAGCATGTTTTTGAATAATAATTTTTTTAATAAAACGGCCTACACTTACGTCACGCTTTAGGCTATATATTTTCACGCCATAAAACTTAGGGGGTAAATATTTTAGATAAAAACCCTAATGTGGGAAAGAGATCAGTTGCTGCCAACATTAAGAAAGAAAGATTGCTATGGTTTGTCATGTCATGTCAGTTTCACATTTGCTATTCTTAATTCGACAAATGTAAACAATAAAATAAAATTTTCATAATTTCATGCGGATGAAGCCGCACGGGAACAGCTAAGGTTTAATACAGATAAAACTATAAACAGACCAACGAAAATGTTTCAGTAAATAGTTCAAACGTGGGAATCGTGAGTAGTTTTAAAGAACATTTTAAAGATATACTTCCATCAATCATCAGTCTTCTGTGTGTTTTAACAACATTTTAATTAATACCATTCAAAAAAGAAGCGCCGAGCTCAAAGCTACCAGTTTTTAAACTTCCGTCGAAGTCGATAACAAATTGTTATTCCTACACTAACGCGAATGTTTTGTCGACACATTTGCTAACTCGCTCACTATTCTCCCGCAATGAATCCACAACCGGCTATTGAATACAATAATGCTTGTCGAATTAGCGACACATAAAACTACAGTATCACTTTACGTGACATACATCGCTTATCAAATATGACAATTCATTGTAAGCGTTAGTATTCAAGCGTCGATGGATTTGTGATTTTGCGATATGTTCGCAGTATATCGTGGATAGTTGAGCTTCGAGGTGAGTTTGCAGTCGAATCACGAATCGTCGGTGCCGTGAGAGAACGCACTGCTCATCTTACGGCAACTGTCGGTATAGCTATGTTTTAAAAAGATTTCGCGCGGAATACGGCGTTTTTGGTAAATATTACGTGATCGAGGTAAACTTTTAACTTAAACGTATGGAAAGATCTTAATTAAGACTAAGGCTCCGTTTAATATTAAAAGTAAGTTAACATGAAAAGGACTTAAATGTAAAAGATGTTTATCTATACTAACATTATGAAGAGAAAAGATTTTTGGATTTTTTGTATGTATTTGATTCACGCAAAAACTACTGGACCGATTTTAAAAATTCTTTCACCAATAGAAAGGTAATTTATCTGTGAGTAACATGGGCTATATTTTTTATTATTTTTAATTACACGTGAGCGAAGTCGCGAACAACAGCTAGTTCAATATCACGTTAAAAAATCTTTTGCAAATTCGCACATATCGTTAATCTTGGTAAGCTAACACGAAAAGCGGTTTTAAATACTAATTTAATAGATTATTAATAAATAGTTGCTATTATTATTGCTATATTATTATTATTATTATTATATTATTACTATTAAATAATCAAATATCTCGCACTAATACAACTGTTGCAATTGTTAAACGCACAGGTAGAGATGAGGATGAATTTGTATTAACCAGTCGGCTAAAAATAAAACAGGGTAGCGTGCTTGCTGAGATTGCTCCTATAGGGGGGATGCAATGCCCGGGAATAGGGGGGGATGCAATGCCCGGGGCAAGGGGGGGTGAAACCGGTCCCGACGTGAACCTCGCCAGTACGTTGTAGACGATTGACTCTTTAATTCTTATAATTTGGAAGCCATAAATAAGTGCTTATAACTACGCGAACTGCTTTCCCATAATACGTCTATTATCTTTGAAGTTGTATGCGTTTTTATATGTATTTACTAGCTTTCGCCCGCGACACCGTCCGCGTGGAATTAAAAAACAAAAGTAAGAAGCCTATGTGTTCTTTTTATACAATAAGGTGGCAAACGAGCAAGCGGCCACCTAAGTCTGCCGTAATGGCGAAACGACCGCTGCCCATTGAAATCCGCAAATGCAGAAGCGTTGCCTACCCTAAATTGACGGAGGAGGAAACGCAGATAAACAGGATATTTGCCCTCCATATGTGTCTCCTCCACCGTCAAATCCCCTTGCCCATCCAATCCTTACTTTATAACAAAAGGGTGGAACGGGGAAGGGACTAAAATTGAGCCTGTGTGTTCTTCCAGACTATCCTCTACATCTATACCAAATTTCATCGAGATCCGTTCAGCAGTTTAGGCTACAAACTCTAACAAAAATCCATACATCTAAACTTTCGCATTTATAATATTAATATGATTAAATGAAATTGAGAGATTTGTTCTAACTTTAGGAACAAACCAGTTCTGTTTGCATCAAATAAAGACTAAAGCATTTAATTATAATATCGATGATTTAGATTCCTGACTAATTAGACATCTTATCTTTTGATAAAAGTAAAAGAATAGTTGTGTTTTAAAAAGGAAATTAAAAGATACTTGGTGTGTTTTATTTGGGGTGGAAGATTCTAAATTAAATAGATAGTGAGGCAAGCACAAGCCACCTTTTTGTATTGATAAAAAAAAAAACAGTAGCTAATTAAATTAGGGAATTCGTCTACCTGACAAACGAAAAAGCAGCTTCACTTTTATATCTAGTTCTTTTTGTCCAACTATCAATCTTAAATGTGTTTGAAGTGAATATAAAGTTTCTGGTTGCTTTTACACGACGCAAATAGATTCAACGGGACATTTTATAACTCTAAACAAAATGCATTGATAATTTGATGCGTTTAGGAACCTTCCGTTTGACAGAACAATACATACATATAGTGAGACAAACTTGCGTGACCCGGTGCAAGAGGAACTATTGTTAGGGTTAGGAAATTTTACAAACTTAGGCATAACAATCAAATCAGAATGGTCTACTGAGGCAAGGATTTTGTGGCAGATTTTTGTCATTGACAGGGGATGCTTAGATATTATAATTGATTGTTAAATAGTTAATTTTATGACAACCGGGTGTAAAAGTCAGTCGGTCTATAGCTGCCTTGTCAAGTCATTTTCAGTGCCGAAGTATTTGACAGAGATAACCTCGATAACTGCATCTCCTTCACTGGGCCAGATAAATCGGTCGTACTATAAGTGTGTATGTGTGCGTATGCACTTGACTAGACCGGTTCCACCGACGACCGACCACCGACACACTCATTCAATTTGTCTAGCGTACCATACAATGCAATGTTTATTATCCAACAAGACCGACGATTACTGGACGGGATGGGATAACGCTACGAACTATGTCCCAGGAAGACTATTTACAACTTAGATATAGTTTTTATGAAAGAAAATATAACAGAACTATATTTTTTCAACTCCAAAACATTCCATAAATGCTTAAACTGTACAAATTAGGCGACTAAATAATCATACTAATATAAATGGACAAGTTTGGACGTATGGATGGATGTTTTTATTATTAATTTGCGCAGTCAGATAGGATACAATTTGGAATAGCACATATACTTATAACGCAGATGAAGTCGCAAGCAAAAGTGAGTAAATATGTCATAAAACATCAAGCAATTCTCGAGACATCGTCTATTAAATTGACCAGTAACAATAAAATCCGCAAAACATAAAACAGACATCGGAACAAGGCGCGGCCAACCTTGCCGTGGGCTATGGGCCGAGAACTCAACTGTTCATCGAACTTGCAACGAACTGCAATACCCCACGAATTAAATACAACTAAAAAAGAAAGCATTGTAAAGATGCATTAAGAAATTCGTGACTAGAATAAAAAAATATGATCAACGTTCATTTGTTTTGAAGGATTACTCAATACGTCACAGAATAACAATGTTTGAATTAAGAAATCACTAATTTTAACCGCTTTTTGAAAGGACTACTGACACTGAATCTTTTTCTAATTCATTTGTTTTCTCTATCTTTGTTAAAAGAATTGATAATCTTTATTTAATAAGACGTATAGCACTGGTTTTAAGCCTTTTATTTTCTTATCCTGGTCTTAATCTCCTGGATTCAACAATTATAATTGGAAAAAATTGTTTCATACTTCAGCGCTTCTGTATAAATCTGAACTAAACCAGTTCTTGTATTGCAACTTGCAACGAGCCTCTCTTCACGTTCACCTTAGGGCTATAGGTCGGTTCTTTCTGAACACAGTAACTTGTCCGGAATTATCAAAGGACTTGGTTAACCCATACCTTAAGGGCAGAGTATCGGACTTCACGTCTTTTTTTGGACATTCCTGTTCTGAGGTTTAAAATGATTCCTTTATTTTTCTATTAATATGATCTGACAAACCAATTATCTAGTGAAAAGCTTTCTCGCTTAAAAACACAATGTCTCTTTTAATTAGTCCTCTTTATGCGTTGTCTACGCTGTACTAGACTATGACGTCACATCACGCTTCGTCGTCTAATTCAATTAAGAGGCAAAGGTACTATGGACTACTATCCAATACCCCGACCGCGTCTGGCTCAGGTATTTTAATTAAACCCGCTCCCGAAGCTCTGTATAACTACGCCCATGCGTTCACTCTTGACCGCCATGTTTTTTTTACTTTTTTTTTGGAAAAGGCAAAGGTTTATCTTCGATTCAGTTTTTAGTATCAGGTGTTGTGGCTACCTTTTGGGTTAACCTCAGAATTATAAACAATTATTTTCAAATATTGTTTAAGGAATTGGTATATTTTTTAATCTGGCGCATTTTAGATGTTCTTGTTACGATTTGCCACACAATAGAAATATCATAGAAATCTTTTTTTTTAATTGTAATTTTACTATCGTAGTCATTTGTTTTGGTCCACAAAATGTGCATTTTTTTCAATTAGTTCTGCATTGAAAGGTCCATATTTGATGCATTAACTCGAATGTTTAATCTATACGTAGTATTTATGTACCTTTGCAGTCGCCAGGCGGCGCGGCCGTTCCCACTGAATCCGGGCCCTATTGTTTTCGAATTTCAAACTTGATACGTTACTTCTCATTGGCTCTAGACTTTTTGCGAAGTTAAGAGTTATGTCGTTTTTCCGAGGGGTCCTCGCGTGTGACTGAAATGTGTTAGTAACAATACTGCAATATTAATATACATTTCGCTTTTAGTTAAAATGCCATTTCAAATGAAAGTGGTAATTTTTGTAAAGCTCTGATGCAGTAGGGACGTGTTTTAGGATATTGTAAAATTAATCTCAGTTTTTTTTTATTTTCTAAATATCTGGTACTTAACTAACGCCAATTTCGTTGCCAAAGTCTAAGTTTAAAAAATCAAATCGAATGATAATTACTTACATAGAAACATACATTTTTAAAAACTCTTAAATACTTCAGAAGTTACGAATTCACAACATGATAGACGATTATGACTCTTGAGAACATTACGTCGCCACATTTAGCACAAGTTAAGCGGCTGATCGTAGTGAAGTATGAAAAAAACTAAATAGAAACAAGGTATGTATGACGCATATACTGGATTGCGCAGGTTCAAACCTAGGGTCAGGTAACAACACATACCTGGCTGTAAATTAATTTACTTCAAGACATCGAGCGTGTGTTTATTTTTATAGAACCATTGGCTGTCGGAATTAAAAAAAAAGTAGCCCATATTCTTCCAGATTATTCTCTACATCTGTGTCGGATTTAATCGAGATCCGTTGAGCAGTTGAGCTACAAACTCTAACAACCCATCCATCTAAACGTTCGCAATTATAATATTAGTATTAAGATTAAGTAAGTCGAAAATTGTGTAGTGGTTACTTTTACAACCTGAAGCTAGAATTGCTGTTTTGCATTTGTATAAAGGTTGCAAATTTTATTTTCTAATAAACATGTATGATTGAAGATTCGAGCATGGAGAACTAGAGGAAGAGAATGTTGCCAACACAGACAAAAGAATGAAATTCTGATAAAACACAAATCGAGGCAATAACGTCACAGAATTAATATAATTGCGAATCTACGCTTATCTCGTCAACTTAACTTCCATTCTAAGTCTCATTAAAGCAAGTGTTAGAAACCGAAAACAAGAGAAGAATGAATTAAATAATTTTAGTAAAAAGGCAAAGGACCCTACATTTGCGTCTCTAATTGATCTATATAACCAGGATTATTCTTTTATAATTTCTTAATTCCCTCTCATATCTTTATTTTCTTATTTTTATATATAATATATTTCACATGATTTTCTTAAAAAAATAACAAAATAAAACATATTATATAAAAAAATAGAGCACCACCGGCTGCGGAATCCGATGACTCAAGCAACCAGTGGTCAGGGCTGCAGAGACAGGAACCTCCTCACTAGTCGTGCGGTTTCTAAAATAACCGCCTTTTGAATCGGGCCCTTAATCCAACTGTCTAGCGAGAGCTTCTTGAGGTGTTGGTCGAAGCTCTTCGCTATCGGCCCGTGTGCCGAAACGACTATCGGAATAATGGTAGTCGATTTCATACGCCACATGGCGGTAATCTCGTGAGCCAAATCCAAATATTTTAATAGTTTCTTAATTCTATTATTAGTATCAAAGTTCCTAGCCCACCCAAGACATGCAATATGAAATTAAGATAAAGTTAAAATGTATTCACTCTGTATGTTTTGTGTTATCACGCGGCGCGCCTGTGCGCTTGTTAAATCGAGAATGAAAATAATAATCTGACAATGGTACGGTTGGAGGAACCTGTTTGCAGAAATCGCTTTGGACCTAGGGTTGCCAACACTTCGAGTTTACACATCCTTGGGCAGTAAACACAATTAAAGAAATGTTGATATTTGAACTTCCCCTAATCTGTCCAATAAAATTGGTCAACGCATCTGTAATATTTTAGCGTCGTGTTGTTTATAGGAAGTGGTCAATCTTGCTTTTGGCGTTAATCAGATGGTCGCACGATGATCGCGCGCTTGTTTGTTACTTCGATGGAGGATAGTTTTTGTCAAACACCAAAGAATCAAGGGTTGACAAGCTATTGTTTTTTTGCCATCAGTATTCGTATTTGTGTCTATTTTCGGCAGCCCTATTCAAACCGCGTCCGTACACTTGTAACTGCAAATAAACAATGTTTAATCCATATAAATTTCACCCTCGATAATAATATATTAAACGTCTAAGAATTTCATATTCAAAATACAGAATTTTGTTCATAAGATATACCAGAAGTAGAAAACAAAAAGTTAACACAGCACATCACCCTTGATAATGATGATGTCAGAATACTTTTGTATGTATGGAGCAAATAAAATAATTCTTTATTACACCAATAAGAAGTCTGTTAAAAACAAAAGACAATATCAATGAGCACAATGCTGTAGTTAAATTTATTCAATGAATCGATCAATCAATATTATTAACAAGCACCAATAGCCTAATGGCTTGAGATACGGACTACCAATCTTGTGGTCGAGGGTTTGAATCCTGACATTCGACTGTCGTGAACCATATCCTAGCACAAGCGTAGAGCTTATTTGGAATGGTCAAAGGAAATAATAGTAAATTAACAAAAATCTACTAGCATTTAAAAAAAGTAAAAGCGCCAATAGCCAATGACTAATGGTGCGGTTTTCTGATCACGCGATGGACGATTCTAATCCTGTTACACGAATATTGTCATAGAGTAAATATCCTAGCATACGCCTTACTTAGGTTAATACTAAAAGTATTAAACAAATCTGCTAATCAAGTTCTAGTAGTCCGTTAGTCCAAGAATTCGCGTATAGTCTTAGTAATATCTAGTAGCCAGAGATTTCACACGAGAGATGTATGCGTTAATTGTTATCGCTTAGTGCCACGTGATCTGAGTCCGCGTGGCTAGTGAACTAACTGATCCTGACCCCGGGACCTCGGCGCGTGGGAACTCTCCAACTCCCTTACATCAACTATTGTATGAATCATGTTATACGACACTTAAACGAACGAGTGTATGATTGGAGATTCGATTTCTACATTCAGTTTGCCAACATTTAGAAAGAAAGGAAGATAGAAGATTTAGAAGAAGCAAGGAGACGCAAATAAAAGAGGGAATTGATACGTGAAATGTGAATTGAAAAGTTCAAATATCTCAAATTATTTGTTCAGAAAGAGGCAGCCAAGGATATTCCTGACATTACTTTTGCATCGTTGCATTTTTACATCAGAATTTTATAGATATTAGCTAGCTTTCAATATCCATAACATCGAAGTTATCTAAATTATAACATCACACGGTAGTACGAACTATCACTAACAACACAAAGACCTCGATCTCGGCTGTGTTTACATTTCCCATTTGTGTTCGCATCTTCCGATGCGTGAGAAACCATTCCTAAATGGAGCAGCGATATGTCGCTCAGCTATCGATGTACTGCTCCCAGGTCATTAACATTTGCCTGCACAAACGAATAGCTAATCGAATTACTGACTGTTACATTGTGTGGTGTGACCGGCCCGTTATCTTAGAGATGGTTGAAAGAATTTGAGAAAATATCAAATGCGTTTTATTCGTGCTCTTATAGGTATTTGTTTAGGTAATTGGGCAATCTGATGGTTGGTGTTTTGCTTTTATATTTAACAATGACATACAGTATAGTACAGTCTCTGATTCATAGGTTAACGTCGACTTTTTTGCATTTCTAGTATGACAGCTCAAACCATGCAGAGTTATGTGCAATGGCCAAATACTGAAACGACAATTATATTAGTAACATCGTCTTAAATAATGAGGTGTTTAAATTCTAAATTCCATTGAAAATTTGACATCTATCAGCCCTTACCAAACAAAGTGTTTAACATTCGGTATACGTCTGTTTAGTAATTTATATTTTCCCTGATCATGTTTCCTTCATTAATCTTTTAAGAAACCCCTCAGAATAATATGTCAAAGAGTCATCTATTACTCTCTTAACACAATCTTAAACAACATTTCTAACAGTAACGTAAATTTAAAAACTGTTTTACTTCCGCTGCATATATTCTACTCATATTAAAACAGTTTACTTATTAAAATATTTAAATTACGTTAACTTTGAGCGTGCACAAAACGCGTTCAACTTCCAATATCGTTAGTTATGCTTAAACGTTCAAACACTCCGTCGACAAAGCGGCGTGCGTCTTCGGACACCGTGACGATGTCCATTAATGGCCTACCATACAAATTTACAATCCATATATTTGTATGTACCGATTACCAACACAAAACAAACAAATTTGAATCCTATTAGTGTTGCTACAATGTTCAATTTAGTGTAGCACTAAAATTTTGTGTTTGTCAACTTGTCTCGTTCTTTCGTTATTTATCGACCTAAAAATCTTATAAAATGCCGATCTCTATTAGAAAAAAATAGTCTCTATAGAACGATATCGATGAACAGCAATCAGTAAGTTAACAAAAAAATATATTTTATTACGTTACTATATAGAGCCTTAAACTATTGTAAAACATGTGTAGGTTTAGAAGATACCGTGTTTATTGAACGAAACATTTTTATAAGAGAAGAGAGAAAACATCGAAGCCCATAGACATCCACAGAAGAACTACAGATGCGTTGCCTGCCTTTAGGAAACTAATTACGCTCGCGTCTTGTATTTTAAGTAGTTTTAAGCTATTAATATAATTGTAAATAGCAATATTAACACTGAACTAGTAGTCCCGCTAGGATCACGCGCCATAATCAATCTTTCTAATGACATTGACAGCCGTCAGTTATAGATGTGACGTTTATGACAATATACTAGTGTTGCGCCAATTCCACAGCGCGGTACTTTCTTCTTAACAGCAGTAGTATTTTTGAAATACTGCAGCATTCAGACCTTTCCACGTAGCTGTGGGAGAGAGATGATCAATTAAAAACATTATACTCGTATTAACTTAACTGAGCTTTAATTTTTTTCATGTATATGTTTATAGTGCTTACTGAAGATGCGACATTGAAATCTTCACAAGAAAACATTAAATAATATTAACAATTCTTTATAAATATACGTAAGCATAGATCAATATGAAGATATACGAAATTATATGTAATAACTACAAAACATCATTAATATATGTCAAATTAAAATCTCGTATTAACTCCGATCGAAACTCATTCAAACAGTATTCAACTGCAGTTTCGGTAGATTAATCCAGGCCACAGTGTAGGGACACAGCGCTACTACTTCAATATTTTTTTAGTTGTACGTATATTTATTTACATAACTATCAAAAAGTTTAATTGAATGTTAGAAAATTAAACCAAAAGTAAACACATTTTTCTTTGGAACAAAAATTTCAATATTTATTTCATCATCAGTTTCTTAAAGTTATTATTTTCGATATGTCTCTTATAATGTAGTCGAATGACAAAACTTTTCATACCGAAGAAACCTCGAACTGCCTTTATGTCAAGTACTTGTACAAGTATGAACTTATAAATGTCATTCGTACTATTCAAATGACTACTGCATTTGATAGACTGTTACAAGCGCCGCGCGGTGGCCGCGGCAGTGTATGCGCTATCTGTAACCGACGGATGTGTCTCGGGATAGCATCTCGTCGCTTCCGCCCATTTATCTGCCAGTCTATACCCCCCTCCCACTAAGCCCCTCAACGAATAAGCCCCCCTTGGACAAGCGACCATTGGTAAACGATCGATATGTGCCATCATCTCCAGGTGTTACTCAACAATCACCAATCTCTTTTGAGATAATTAAAGAATCAAATAAGGTGTCAATGGGATCTAGTTGAAGGCAATTTACCCTAATATTATTTGCCATCTACTTTCGGTTACATCACCGGATATGCAAAATATTATTAGATTCAAAAAAATATCAAACCATCATATTGCCTAGGGTCGGCGCAACGGGTCTTTGTTCACATAGCTCTATGGTACGTCATCCCAGTGATCACTCCCTTCTTGCCCTTAAAAAAATGTCAATAAACATCAGAAAATCCGAAAGGCAAATTTAAAATTTTGATTAATTAATTTTTTTTAGCTTCAGGTTGATTACTTACTTGTTATGTACAGAGCGATAGGAATTACATTTCTCAATATTTCCATTTTCAAGCACATCGAAAAGTCTTCGCTGTTTTGAATCAACTTGTTACTCAATAGTATTCCCTCTTAACACGTTCTTTGTAAAAGAACTTCTAAATAAGTATGTGAAATTACATACTTTTCATTATCATGGCCAGAGATACCGGTTTTAAATAACTAACGGTTAATTCAATGTTAGAATTGGAGAAAATCACAAGTGTCTGTCGGTCAAGGCCTGCTAACAAAGCGCATTTTCGGTGACAGCCAATGATTGGCCTCACAATAGACTTCATTACTGAATTATCCGCTCAATTGCTATAGAATTATGAACCTTAATGGCTTACATTTACAATTTATAGGGAGATTCAAATGTTTATTTTCTTTTTTATATTACTTGCACACGTCAAATGGCCAGTGATAAATTGAATAGGAACTCTTTGATCGAAATTATCCAATTTATTTTTTTGTTGAGCATATGTCGTTCTCTAAGACGGATTTTGTAATTATTTAAAACGTTTTTTGTTTATTTAGAAATGATTGACATTGTACAATGTAAATGTACGTGAAAATATATCATAGATGAAAATTTTTCGTAAACTTTGGATACACTAAAATTGTGGCTTTCCTAATGTCAATTATATAATGACCTGCTTTCGATTGGCGATGAAATTTGGTACATAAAACACAGTCTGAAAGAACATATAGGCTATCTATGATCTCGGAAATGTAAATGGTTTTGTATTATACGTAAGATTAATACTGCACAGACGAAGTCGCGGGCAAAAGCTAGTGATAAATAAAATAATTGTCAATAATCTACGTACACCTAATCAATTACACTGTTACATTTTGAGTACACCCACGATACTAAACATGACCAACAATTGACCAAGCAATTGGTCACCAACATCGCTCATAATTCTTAACGGACATCCACGTTGGACACATCAGTCGTGACGCTTCAAACATTCGGAAGCTCCAGTTCGACACGACCGATGTTTTTTTTCCTGTTCACCGTATGAATACGGTAATTTGTGCCTTTTTATTCCTTGGATTTTATGTCATTAGCCGCATTAAAACGATCGTTTATGTCTAAACGTCCGACAGAGAGACCGTAGACCGTAGACATGTGTCATTTAAAATGCGATTAGACTTTTTAAAGGTTCTTTAACGTCTATAGGTTAAATTAATGTTTTAAATACGTTCTTCTTCTGTTATAGTTAATCTTCGCTAAACTGCAGTTTTGAATTTGTGTTGTTTTAGGTACACAAATTGGTTTTGATTCTAGTTTAAAAGTTCGTAGAATGTCTATCAGTCATAACTGCTACACGAATGTTCTCTAGTACTACAGCATTCCTATTTCTTTATAGACTTTCGACTGGGTTGTGTCTGTCCCTGTTTACACCTTTACGTTAGGCGCGTGATAGTTTATTTGTCGTCCAAAAGCAGCGTTGACCGGACGCGATTCGCGAGCGTGGCGCCGCGGAGAATGCGCGCCGTGGGAACACAAGCATCCGCCACTCTCTACCGCGCAGTGACATGCATTTCTTACTACGATTTGATATACAAGTGATTTGTTTACGTTATGAGCTACAATTACTTTTGTGTATGTAAATGAAAGCGATATTTTAATAACCAATGTAAAAAGGATAGAGATTAAGTGGAAATGATAATGTTGGTGTTAGAGATGTAGATTTTATTATATGTTTAATGACATCAAGTATAAAAATACAAATGTATGAAAATGTATTTGGTTAAAAATAAATAAAAAAGTGTTATGGCGAGACGCCGTTGATCAGGACCTGCGCGAGCTAGATTCGATCGGCTGGCAGGCAACGACGCAGGAGAGACGACACTGGCGCTCTCTTGTGTCGGAGGCCAAAACCCACTTTGGTCGCTGCGCCAACGCAGTAAGTAATGACGCTACCGAAGAAGAGTTTATCAACATCAAAGAAAGAAAGACATTAGTTATACTTATTTTTAATGAGGAAATCAAACAAAATTTTCACTTAATCAGATGTAGAAATCACTATTTTAAGGGAAGAATTTCTTGCAGTCTTCTAATTTATATGTTTTTGTATGCCCTACAAGACTAGAGTAACTTTACGTGATAATTGCTACAACAGTTAATAGACCAATTAAGTAAAACTTAACACAGACCCGTGTAATAAACAAAAGACAATTTAAACGACAAAACGAGACATTGTTATAACCTAGATCCATGATAGTCATGTAAATGCGGATAGTGAAATGGGTATATCGTGTACAATTCCTATCGTAGCGGGCGTCAGATCGGGCCATGCGCCTGCGCACCGCGCATACTGATCGCCCGGCGGACGTTACTCCGGCTACGTCACGGGTCTGCTACTCTCTGACTATATAGTCTGTGCGCATTGTCTGTGAGAAAACTATGTCAGCGATCACATCCTGCTTTTGTTTTGTACATAAGAAATTCCATTGCGTTCACATCTTGTTGAATTATGAATCGATTAGCTTTCGCCCGCGACTCCGTCCGCGTGTTATTAAAAAAACAGAACTTAGTAACCTATGTGTTCAAATTATCCTCTACATCTATGCCAAATTTTATAGAGATCCGTTCAGTAGTTTAGGCTACAAACTAACAAACACCATCCATCCATCTAAGCTTTCGCATTTATAATATTAGTAAGATTAGACCAATAGTAAGTTCCACTTGGGCGGCAACTTACTCTTTAAACACTTTAAGCTTCATATTAAAAATACCTGTTATTTATGCAAATGACAACAATTTAAAGATGCACCGTATCACATTGCATAACTAAATATTTCTACGAGAGTGTTGGTATTTTGTAAGTACAGTCTACCGATTGCTTTTAACGCGATTAACCATAAAGACACAATTTAAATTGATTCTATGAATACAAAGTATAAGTAATAGGTAGAGATACAACACTACTGATGACCGCCCCTCATCAGATTTCCGGATAAAACCTACATTGTATGAAATATCACATGTTTTTACAAGTAAGCATTTTGTAAATGGGTTGCCTAATCCTAGCCTGGCAAGGCAAGGTTAGAGTCAACTTTTGAAGGCAAGACCCCTCATCTCGGCCTATCATGCTAACAAGTACACAAATCAATAAAGGTCTAAAAGTTAAGTATTAAAGTCTAATAGTAACATTCATATAAACATTTTCAAGTAAAAGCTTAATTCAATAAAATTGTCAATGCAATACAAACTTATAATATAAATCAGAAGAAGTCATATTTATCGTCAACGACTTACCGGCTCAGCTGTAAGATGCGCGGTGGTTTTGTGCGGTAACAAAGCGAGATCCGCGGAGAGGTTGCGCGAGAGCATCGGGCCCTGTAACTTAAAGTTTAAGTTAAGCTCCGCGGGCAGGGCGCGGGGGGCGGGGCAGCGCGCCGCGCGGCAGTCGTCAGCGGACGCCCGCGGCGAGAGGTCGATGCGCAGCTCGTATCGGTGTCGATGCACAGTCGGTGTTCGTGCGCAGTCGGTGTTGAGTGCAGTGCGCATACAGTGCCAACATAGTGCGTGTCTGTGGGCAGGCGGCATGCGCGAGGCGCGCGCGTCGCGGCGCCCCGCGCCTATCTGATCCGATGCGCTGCGCGCTTGTCTCGCGGCCGGCGCTGCTGGTCGTTCTCGCCCTCGCCTGCATGCTGCGCGTATGTCTTTATTAACTAAATTTAATATAGCCTTACTCACAGATAAATTACCTTTCTAGCGGTGAAAGAATTTTTAAAATCGGGCCGGTAGTTTTTGAGTTATTTCAATACATAATTACATTAGTATAGACTAGTCTGCTTCAACTAGTTAACTTCCTCAATAAAATGTGCTACACCATCAAGATCTATGATACGTTTAGTAACCCATTAACGTGTGTACTCTCAATTTCTGCCTCACTTAGGTAGTTTACTAGACTAAAGTTTAGTGTACATCAGCTTTAGGATCTTAACATCGATAATCAAGGCGATTTTACGATAAGTTTTACATCTGTAGCTTAACAAAAAAGCTTACATTTCAATGTTCTCAAATATTGTAAAGCTCCTCGGAGGATAAGATTTATTATATTGATGTTCGTGAATAACTTACGCTAGGTCTAATAGGTGATAAATTTTTTTTTCGGTATTCTTATAGTTACCAAAACATTTTCGTCTTCCATATAAATGTAATATTGTAAACTTTATGAAACAAAAATTCATGAGGAAGAATGTTCTGTGAAACGTTGGTACAATACAATTGTCGTAGTGTTTAAGAAAACATTACTGGCCAGTGTTTTTTTTATTATCTTTATTTGAAACACATGTGCAACATTTAGAAACAAACGGATAAATATGAACAAACTATAACGATAGTAATAAACTAAATTATTAACGCAAGGCCCAGGCAGCAGAGTCCCGTAGCGAATAGCGTACTGGCCAGTGTTAAGTATACCAATTTGTATGCAGAACTACATATGTGCCTAGTGAAATAATTTCAAATTTAAATTAGGATTACATTAATAGGCAGGCAAGATTTTTTTTTAAATTATAATTGCTAATTGATGGATTCATTTAAATTTAGCATATAAAAGATACAATTTTAATAATCATATAGTTTTTTAAGGTTTATGCCGTTTCTTGTTCGACCGTGAACTTCGATAGCCGAAAAATATGCATAATACATTATGTGTTTCTAAATATACGAGTACTATGTAATCTATACTTATATAATAAAGAGTAAACACACACTACTTCGTGTCGTAGGATGTCAACAATCGCAGTATATTTTTGAATAGTTATATCTTAAATAAAAAGCCCTACACTTACGACACGCTTTAGGCTATATATTTTCACGCTATTAAACTTAAGGGATAAGTAAAGTTGAAAAATCATTCATGTGGGAAAGGGACCATAAACTTCAAGCTGCCAACATAAAGGACGCAAAGTTGTCATTTATGCATTTGAATTTCGACAGTTCACAAATGTAAACAATTTTTTATTTTTTTATAATTCCACGCGGATGAAGCCGCGCGAGAACAGCTAGTACGATTGGATGTCTTTAAATAACTATTGAGATTAGTGTTTTTTATGTTTAATTATTAATAAATTATACAATTTATAGTTTAAACGTATAGACAGGTCAACTGATTTATTATTATTAGCATAAATATTTTAAATGAGTTTTATTAATACCTTATAAATTTTAATTTACTAATTCTTTGCAGAATAAAAAAAATGTGATAATATAAATGAATTTAATAAATTACTTAAATTGAAACACTTTATTGAATATTTACATACATTATTTAACTACGTCAAAAGTTCACAGAAGACAAGATATAGTCCGCTAATAGCACGCGCACCTTATTCAAAACTGTCTCACCACTGTTTAGTCGCGCTTTGATTCCTAAAAGCTTTTTTACAGTGGTAGTGCCCGCTTTAACATCTTAGCACGAATGGGCCGGCACGCCCGGTGTAATACCACGACCACACAGAAGAGAGGCGTGAAATGGAAGCAATTCCGTATTTCGTCTGATGAGTGTGGTGCCGAAGGCCTAGTTTAAGTCCCTTTCTCTTTACTATCCTTTTCTTATAAGGAGAGGTTGGGAAGGGGACGTGGATTTGACGGTGGAGGAGATGCATAGGAAGGGGAATTATCCTCTTTATGTGCATCTCCTCCTCCGTCGTATAAGGGTGGGCAACGCATCTGCAATTGCGGATGTCTATGGGCAGCGGTCGCTTCACCATTATGGCGGATTCTAGTGTCCGCTTGCTCGTTTGCCACCTTATGTTATAAAAAAAAGCTTATATGGTGGTGCGCACACTACTCGATTTGTTGTAAATCTAAACAGTTAAATTGGCTGCGAAACAATCGACAATCGTACAACAGTTGTGCGAGAGTTTAGTCAAAGGTAGCGCCAACTCTATCGTTATTAAATTTTGCCGATGGTGATGAGTAAGCTCAGGTAGTGGATACGCGGGTCGCCTGCGCATTACATAGTCATAGTAGTTACTGTTAATAAGAATATTATAAAATGTCCGTGACCAGGAATTGGGAACCCCTGACCTACAAAAAATATTGGCTGATAATTGGCTAATCTGTTTTAGTACATACTTAACTAGCTGTTGCACTCGACTTCGTCCGCTTGGAATTAAAATATATAGCCTATGTCACTCGTTGATAACGTAGCTTTTTGACGGTCAAAGAAGTTTTGAATTCGGCCCAGTAGTTTTTAAGTTATTTCAATACATACAAAAATCCAAATATACAAATCTTTCCTCTTTACAATATTGGTATAAATGTAAGGTTTTTTACAGTAACGATTTTATTAAAGGATCGAAATTTTGTATTATTTTTATCTTCTCTTTAGTAAAGTTTTTTTTTTTTTTAATATAGTCATTAAATTTAATTTATGCTTAACAGTCTCATTAACTTCGTGTTATTGTTACATTAATCAAAGATTTTATATGTTTATCATCTTGGATGTCATGTTTGAAATACAATACAGTCGAAAATCTAGTTTATTAGTTGCAAAGAAACTTTTTAATACGGATTCTTTACAAATGTATTTTGCATTCTAATTGGAATTATTCCGTTAGTTTGTAATAGCAATTTAAGTTATTATTTTCTCCTCCTTCAGTGCAATTATATCATTTGTATTATAATTTTAAATTTTAACCAAACCAGTTGAGCAAAAATGACTAATACTACTTTCGCACGTTGTGTTCCGCGTGAAAATAAAAAAAAAAAAAAAAAATGTAGCCAACGTTCCAGACTATCCTCTACATCTATGTCGAGTTCATCGAGATCCTTTCAGCAGTTTAGGCTACAAACTGTGACAAACATACATGTAAACTTTCGCATTTACTATTATTTTGTACTAGCTGTTGTCCGCGACTTCGTCCACGCAATATTAAGATAAAATGTAGGCTATAATATGCCCGTCTATGTCAGCTACCCTTCAGTTAAAGTCCGGTCGAAATCGGCCCAGTCGTTTCGGAGATTATCCGGGACAAATGCGGCTTGCGGACCGACGGACAGACGAAAAAATTTCGTTATCAGTAACGCAAATACCTCATTTTCCCGATATATGGCAATTTTCTTTTGATATTACAGACACTCCAATTTTATTACATGTATAGATTCCGCAATTCCGAAGAATATTGTCTTACTTATTATGCGGGCGTTTGATCACAATAGTTAAAAGCTTGTAGCGATGCTAGGGAGCCGTACGATATGGTAATGCTGGTCATTGTTAGTCGTTAATAGATAACATCACGTGTTGACGGCGCGACACTTGTCTTCGCGCGACAGCAGAAGAATTAAATTCGCTACCCACTTAAAATAATATGTCTTACAGAAAACAGTCACAGTCAACGTAAGAATTCTAATTTAGTGCATAAGTATTTTTATTACGTTAAATAACCTCTACAACGTAATTCCACATGTTTTTGGGCGGGAAAAATAGACGCTAACAGTTTTGGGTACATGCATGTTGTTCTGTCCAGTTTTCAGTCTATCAGTATTGTGAGTGTCATATATTTCACAAGTGGGTAGGGAATATACTTCCTCGACTGGACGTGCACGTGTCATTTGTTTTTGACCGTTTATATTGCTGATCAAATCCAGAATTGGAATAATACGATATCAGTTACACTATCAAGAGTAAGATATTATTGAAATATTTCTGCATTACTTTTAAATGTTTAATTCAAATTTAAGGTTTTTTTTATAACAAAGGTGGCAAACGAGCAAGCGGCCACCTGAAATCGCCAAAATGGCGAAGCGACCGCTGCCCATAGACATCCGCAATTGCAGATGCGTTGCGTACCCTTATCCGACAGAGGAGGAGACGCACATAAAGGGGATATTTCCCGTTCCTATGCATCTCCTCCACTGTCAAATCCACTTCCTCTTCCCAACCTCTCCTTATAAGAAAAGGGTGGTAAAGAGAAAGGGACTTAAATTTGGCCTCCGGCACCACACTCGTCACACGAAACACGGAATTGTTTTCATTTCACACCTGTCTTCTGTGTGGTCGTAGTATTACATCGGGCGTGCCGGCCCATTCGTGCTTAGATGTTAAAGCGGGCACTACCACTGACAAAAGTCTTCGTAGAAATCTTCGTATAACTACGAAGTTATTTTTATCTGTGAAAGACACTAAAGTAGAGAAAACCTTGTAGAGTAACGCATTGTTTTACTTTCATTGCTGAATCTTTTGTTTATAACAATAGAAACATCATTTCCGCCATTTAAATTTGTTTTTTGGTTAATAAGTATTGAAGTAAAAAAATATATATACTAAGATACATGGTATTCCGACTTCTTTTCACATAATTGTAAGTGAAAAGTTCTACAACCATTTTATCAGAATAGTAACTTTTTATTGGATTCCTAATTTGCAAAGCTAATCGGATAACTAAGGAATTACACAAAAAACTAGATTAAACTAGAAATAAAGACAATAAACAATATTAGAATTGATGTTAGATTTATAAAAGATTTATGTTTTTAATATTCAAAAACGTGACGTATTCTGAACAAAATTCTATGCAAAAATGTTAACGTCAATTTGTTATCTAAAAGGGGTCGTGAGAAACAATGTTTTTACTCTATTCGCTTGATAATGGATTTGTAATCTTCTAATAAATTATGTTTATAAGACTAGCTGTTTCCGTGCGGCTTCATCCGCGTGAAATTAGAAAAACTCTATTTCATTTTACATTTGTTAAATTCTCAATTGCAAATGTCAAAATTACCATTACCATGATTACCTTTTTTGACTGAGTTGTCACTGTTTGCCTTGAAGAGGCATTTACAGATTACCTTACTTCCTTAATGTTGGCAGCTTGTAATTTATGGTCCCTTACCCACCTCAAGGTTTTTGTTGATTTACCCCCTAAGTTTGATAGCATGCAATCATATATCCTAAAGCGTGTGCTAAGTGTAGGGCTTTTTATAAAAGGATTTTTTTAAAAACATGCTGTGATTGCTGTCATCCTACGCCACAAAGCAGTATGTGTTTACCTTTTTTTATATTAGTAAAGAGTAAAGATGAAGATTAGAGAATTATCAAAAAAAATAGCAAAAGCTTTTTATTTTGGTTTCAAGTATTTTCGTTGTCGATTGAAATTATCATTTTATGTGAGAACATTGTGATGATTTGTTCGCGGTAAATTGCTATATTAATGATGCCGTTTATTATTATGGCTTTGGATTAAAGAAACACGATACATCCATTTAGTGGTAATAAATATTATCTCCAACTTTTTTGTTGTACGAATAAAATGAATGATTTTTCAGACTGAGAGGTTTATTGATAAGCCATGTCAGTCTGTAACAGAGTTAAAATTTGTTTGGAACTAAATTTCGCCCGCGACGCCATTCGCGTAAAAAAAACAAAAGTGAGTAGCCTATGTGTTCTTCCAGACTATCCTCTACGTTTATGCCAAATTTCATCGAGATCCATTCAGCCGTTGAGGCTACAAACTCTAACAAACATCCATCTAAATTTTCACAGACCATTCTAAACAATTTTACCTTTTTAAGGTTATGTTTTCAGACTTATTAAAAAAGATATGCATGTTTTTATGAATCCGTTGTTTAACCAAAACGGATATCATTTCTTATTGAATATTTATTTTTCATGTTATCTGGTGTTGTGGATGTCCATGAGCGTAGTTGACCACCTCGGTGTTCTAGCCGCTAGTTTACTCCCTTCTTTAATAAAAAAAATCAGTTTTCAAAACAAAAAAAAATTCCATATATTTTGTAAATTCAATTAGAATTTAACGAATTTATGAATTTATAACGAAAAATTTATACATATGCAATAAAATACAAAACATATCTATCTTCTTTTATCTAAAATCTTACCTAATAATTTTCAAAGCCTAAGATTTAGTTTTTTTTTTTTCAAAAAGCTCTTAAGATAAAAGATCCGCATAATAACATAATTTTAAAATTAAAATTTAATAGCCTTCGGTTTTAACGAGTTTTGGATATCCAAATTAGGTTGTTTTTGTATTCAACATTCTTAAATTATACTATTAATAATGGGAAATTAAAAAATTAGTATGAATAGTTTAATGTTATTTATTAAACCTATTTATATAAAAAGATCTTGATTATGTTATTTACGATATCGATTTTAAATCTCAATATTTTTTTATTAAAAAAAAGTATAATAAAAAACATTACAATATGCCAATCCTGTTGCCCTTTGAGTTGTTTTAGGCTTAGGTTAAGAGTTAAAGTTTGCACTTTGTATATCAACTTAATAAGGGGAAGCCCCCTAGTGGCAGACACTTACGTTTTTAGGAAAAAATGAAAAATACTGTCCACAAAAATGTACCTTTATTGATATCTTGGTTAACTTGACAAATTACAAAATCGCTCAACTTCTTCATAAACTAACTGAAAATTAAAATCACATACTTATTATATGGTAGAAATTGACAGCTTACAGCCAAATATAAAACGACATTAAAATACGTAGTGTCTTAAACGTTACTACGGTCACTTTTAAACTACAAATTCTTCTAATACATTCATGTCTCACAGATTGTTAGCGAGTCCAAGTGTTTACAATTCCTACCAGAATACGGCTGTAACTTTCTTTAATCAGATATATCATTATAATCTAAAAAGATAATAATCATTCAAGAATATGACCGTTTAAAATATAGGGTTACTAATCTTATATCACTACAGACTCTCAAATGACACTCCAAAACGTGTTATGTTAAAGGTTTCGAACCCCTGCATACTATTCATTGATACAGCTGCAACGTCTTTAAAGGGACGCGAGACAATACGAAGGGCAGCCCTAAAGGTCACTGGGTTACAGCTGACTTCGGATACAATAAACGGAAGATTATACTTTGACTAAAGATAAACGGACTAAGCAAGCAGTCGTTGTTGTCCAAATAAAATTTTGCAATTTTTCTAGTAGAGTCTAGTATAGATGACAAACACGTCGATCTAAAACATAAAACGAACACACAACGAAAATAAGAATTAATTTGATAGATTATTGTCAAGAGACAAGTCCTGTCTTTTAAAAGTCCAAGTTCTCATCTGAAATTCAACCATAATGTAAACAATACCTTAATCGTTTTGCGTTACGGTTGGATTTACTTAGCGTCATACGACTGATAAGATTGGCCACATTTCGTCATTAAATCGTTAACTGAAGTAATGTATAAAATTTTTATCACCGGTTCCGTGGGAATTTCGACGTCGCCTAATCGAGAGAACTGGTTTCGCGTATTCGATGTAAATACTCGATTAATATTCACACTGAAAACCGTATCGAGTCGGCGTCTGCGCGGGCCGATGACACATGGCCATTGACATTCACGATTGCTATATGATCGATGTTTTACAATCAATTAAGATGGATTATGAATCGGTTTATGTTTTCGGTTACGATTCTATTCTTAAATGTAAATATGTAGCCATTTTAGTGAACTGAATTAGGGCGAGCATAAAAACTGTATACATGCAGATCGTAAATGTCTAAAGATATGTAGAAACTGTAAGAAATGGTGTTTTACTGTAAGTTATACATATGATGGTGCTTTAAATAAGTATCTAGACAACTTTTAACTTCACATGGAACTTATAAAGTCTTTTGCGAATAGATAATTGTAAATCATTTTGTAAGAGAATATCTCCATACTTTTTGTTATGCAGGATGTCAGCAGTCACAGTAAATTTTAAATAAAAATATGAAGCCTTTTTAAGTAGTTTTAAGAAGACAACTTAGAAAAAAAAAACTGAAAACTAAGCACAATCATTCTATGCCTATAAAAGCAAAGTTACTACTTTACTCTGAGCGTTTCGCGACCGCAAAGCTCAAGCCGAAAGCTTAGCGTCGATGTAATCTGCGTGAAAGCTTCTGAAGCAGATAGGCGGTTACAAAGGTAATAGGCGTGTCGCTTACAAGGCGGAGCTTGCCATTCTCCGGTACACTCGCGTACAAAATTCTAACATGAACTTTAGTTCAATGCATTAGAGTTCAACGCTTATGTGCGCGATTGTACATTGACTAGCCTTTTGTATTGGAATTAGCCGCCTATTAGACAAAGTGGGGGCGAAGTGTTTGCGGTTCTAAGTAATAACTTATGTTGTGTACTTAAGGTAGTAAATAAACAGGATGTAAATACTCTGATGTTTTAAACGGTTTGCTCTGTTTATGTTAAATACTAAACGCCTTAAACTAACAGTGGGTTTCCACTGTTGAAGCTTTAGTTTAAAAAAATATTTTAATGATGCAACACCGCTCTTGATTGAATTCATAATCTAGATTCAGAATTAAAGTACGGTTTTTAATTAATGCAAAATTATATAATTTTATATTATATAAGACTAGCTTTTGCGTGCGACTCTGTCCCCGTGGAATTAAAAAAAAAAACGTTGTGAAATATAACCTATGTTACTCACAGATAAATTACCTTTCGAACGGTGAATGAAGTTTTAAAATCGGCCAAGTAGTTTTTGAGCCTATTCATTACAATCAAAGAAACAAAGTTTTCCACTTTATACGATAATAAAATATGCTTATGTTAATGTAAATATAGACTATTAATTATTAATTAAATTTGTTTTATTAATTTTACATATCGTTTTGTAACTCGATATTTTATTTTGTGAATAATCACAAATTTTTGATTAATCTAATAGTGTTTTATTTAAGTCAATTTATTCATTGAATTAATAATTAATGAATTGAGGAACTAGATAAATAACTAATATGCTTACTTGATAAATTGAAAATATCATAGTGCGTGCAATAGACTTAATTAAAAAAAAATGAAGATACAAACCTCCTTCGGCATTTTTAAAATCCTAACAAAATATAATTAAATCTAGTCAGTTGTTTAAGAGCGTCGGTGACTCAGTGGTTTAAGCACTTGACTTGTAATCTACAGGTCTTGGGTTCTCGAATCCCGCCACGTACCAATGTGATTTTCGATTTTTAGAATTATCATATGTACATAATTTACCCGACGTTCTTACGGTGAAGGAAAACATCGTGATGCAACCTGCACATATCGGCGAGGAAATTCAAAGATATGTGTGAAGTCAACCAACCCGCCCTGGGACAGGGTGGTTGACTATGGCCTAATCACCCTAATTTAGGGTAGGCTCCCTCGATGGGGACATACAGTGAGTTGTTTAAGAACTTGTAAATGACGAACATACAAATGTGAAAAATTATTTGTTTTATATTGAATTTCGACATGTCAATAATAAAGGTAAAAATCCATACCCTGACCATTCTTAAATAATGTCGTAAGATATTATTACGTTTGTTGAAGCGATAAAACTTAAAATGAAATTGGATCCTGTTGATTTAATATAATCAGTATCTTAGAAATTTGAGCTTAGTTTTAATATTCAATATTTAATTTAGTTTATTGGACTATCAAGTTATCTTCTATTTCCTAATCATTTTATTTATTTAATTAAGGCGTTGGAGGTTCTATTTTTAAAATAAAAAGTTGTTTAAAGTTAGTTTTGACACATAGCGCCATCTAGTGTAGATGTGTGTTAACGTCAACAGTTTTGAAACTGTGTGGTTTTCGATAACACTTTTCCTACCACACAATTTCTAAAATAAAATTTCCGATATGCAAAGACAGGCTCTATGAAATTTACGTGTCTACAAAATTTATATTCTCAATTGGAATTTTTAAGTCTTCTAAAAGGAGGTGGTATTCGATTTGTCTGTATGTTATTTTTCTGACTCTATACTATTTTATATATAATCGGCATTAGAGATTCAATCCTTCAAATCAATACATGTTTCATTACAGTATTCTCTAGATATTAACTTGGAATATATATTTATATACGGTTTGCTATTGTATCTTTAATCTACAAAGTGAGGGAAAAAAGGTCTCCCGCATCTTTGGATTGATGTTATTTTCCTCATTGTTGTCTAAATAACCAAATGACATTTAAAAATATCACGATTAGACGTTGTTTTATGTGATCATCTCCCCTGCCTTATCCTACACTCGTAGGTCGGCGCACAGTGTTTTCGTCCTCCAAAGCACTCTATCATCCGTCATCTCAGTCATCATACTTCTTGATCATGTCACCTTTCACGCAATCCATCCATCTCTTTCTAGGTCTACCTCTACCGGTGTACCCCTCCACATTCCTAACTATGACGTTGTTTTATGTAACACATGGTATATAGGTTATGTATATTTCTATCACGCAATCAGTAATCTACTGTCATTTGTTATACAGTGCGCGGCGGGGGCGGGCGTGTTCGAGCTGCAGATCCTCGAGTTCTCCAACTACCGTCTGCAGCTAGCATCAGGCGGGTGCTGCGGGGGCGCTGCACCAGGGGCAGCAGGCTGTGCGCGTGCCTGTCGCACTCGCTTTGCTCTGTGCCTCAAGGAATATCAGTCTGCTGCAGCACCAGGCGCTTGCTCATTCGGTAGAGCAGCTTCTCCTGTGCTGGGAACGGATTCGTTTACGCTAGCTGATCCTCTTTACACATTAGCGCTGCCGTTCTCTTTTAGATGGACTGTGAGTATTTTAAGTATAAAATTATGGGATAATGCAAGTCAAATTATAAGTTTTTTGTTTATTGTCTAAGATCATTGGTCAATAATATTAAGGAAATAAAATGACCCAAAATGTATATGTTAAAATAACAATGACAAAGTTATTTATATAATAACATTTTGTAAAAAATGTTAGATGATTGATATCTAAATATATTTGAATTTACTGTGACTTGGCCCTTGGTTTTGCTAACGGCATTTTTTTTATTTACAGCGTTCGTTTACATTAATTTTACAAGCCTACGATGACTTCAATTACACAGATCCAGGTAAATAATTTTAAATCTCCATAAAAATAATAAAATAATTTATTTAGACCCACAGTTTATTCAAGTATTTTAACAATTCCTTATTCAAAATTTCGAGATCATATTAGTGTTTCACTTTTTTATTTTATTTAGCAATGTTTTATGATAACATTTTTATAACTATTAGTCAAACGGATTTGATATTTCAAATACAAGTAGCGCCATCTCTTGATGCACATGCAACTATCCAATGCTGTAACTGACAGCGAAGTTATGTGTATGATTCCAAGTTATTAATCACAATCAATTATCTGTTTAGATGTATATATCATTGCTTAGAAATTATAGTTTATTTTGATATTCTTGATAGTTCAATCTATCTTTATTTAGTTCGAATCCTGACCACTGCTGATCTGCAACCAAGCACTTAAAATGGTGGAAAACAAATAGCCACAAAACAGTACTACTTATAGCCTCTCCATTTATAAAGTCAGTGACCTTATTGTTGTTTTCATTTGTTTTCAGAAGAAACAGGACTTATAGAGGAGGCATGGTGGTCAGGTATAGTTGAACCGGGGGAGGAATGGCATGCATTACGTCACGCCGGCGCGGCCGCGGCGGTAGCTTACCGTGTCCGAGTGACTTGCCAAGCAAACTACTACAATACTACTTGCACTACCTTCTGTCGGCCACGAGATGACAAATTTGGACACTATTCCTGCTCCTCGGAAGGTGATAAGAGATGTCTACCCGGATGGCAAGGAGACAACTGTGAGAAACGTAAGTTTTTGTGATTTAATTTACTTTAAATCCGTACAAAAGCCCCTAAACTTCAAAAATTTACATCTACCTATTATCTTGAGCATTTTATTTTACATTTGCTGTTGCTCGCGACTTAGATCCCGAGATAATAAAATATAGTCATGTTACTCACAGATAAATTACCTTTCTAAGGGTGAAAGAATTTTTTAAATCGGACTAGTAGTTTTTGAGTTATTACAATACATACAAAAATGCAAATCTTTCCACTTTATAATATTAGTATAGTCTAAGTATATATGTATAGATTTCTGTAATATACTACTAATTTCTAAAATGTAATATTTTATTTTTAGCTGTGTGCAAGGAAGGATGTCACCCTACGCACGGACGTTGCGATCATCCAGGAGATTGCGAGTAAGTTTTTACAAGTTTATACAAGTTTATAATGCTTTTTTAAAATAATATTTATACCTCTAAACCTAACTATAAAAGGGACCAATCTGTAAAATGGATTAAAATGTCTTACCGACTCTCCCGTTAACCTAATGAACATCATGATTTCACCAGTATATCGGACTTAACCTTCGAAGCTAACATTTTTATAGCCTGTTTAACTTATTAGCCTGTTATCATTATATTGTTATGTTACAGTTGTCGTCCGGGCTGGCGCGGCGAGCTATGCTCTCAGTGCCAGCCGTACCCAGGCTGCAAGCACGGCTACTGCAATGGTTCCTCCTGGGACTGCACTTGCGATACCAACTGGGGTGGCATCCTCTGTGATCAAGGTATATACAATTATACAAGTATTAATTACAACATATAGGATTTTTAAAATGTAGAAAATGTTTTGCATATATCAGAGTAGTTTCAAAAGTCCCCAATAGATGGCGCTGTACCGTTGAAAGACAAGCTATAGAAGTGTTATAATCTAAATGTAAGGTCTACGGATAAACGTTTTTTGTTCGTTTACTTAAAACTATCCCTTATCCTTTTTCTACATAAATAAACTTTTTGGAGAAATAGTTTGCGTTTAAGCAAACAATCGAAAATATTTAAGTTAAGTAGCCTTTATGATTGATCAGACGGACGGATATTTGTTGTTGGATCTTGTTGGTTTCTGTTCACTCACTGTATAATTGAGTAGTACCAATACCTACCACATTTAGGTACATTTTAGAACTGGTACTCGTGACAACGTCCACGTGGAATTTAAAAGAAACAATAGAAATTATAGCAATAAAGTTAACATTTTAACAGTGAAAGAAGTTTTGAAATCGGTCCAGTATTTTTTGTGTTATTTCAAAAAATACAGAAATCCGAAAATATAATTCATTATACCATAACGTTTAAAATAATCGTACATTTACAGATCTTAATTACTGCGGTACCCACGAGCCTTGCCAACATGGCGGTACCTGCGAGAATACAGCACCGGACCAGTATCTTTGTACTTGTGCTGAGGGCTTCTCTGGAGTCGATTGTGAAAGGGTGGACAATCCCTGCGCGCCCCAGCCCTGCGCACATGGTTCCTGTGCACTAGCGTCTTCACCTCCTGGGTTTGTCTGCGGCTGCGAGCCAGGATGGACAGGGAAGCTGTGCGATGCGGATGTAGACGACTGTGCTAGTTCTCCGTGTAGGAATGGCGGACTCTGTCGTGACAGGCTTAACGCTTTCTCTTGTGAATGTACCACTGGCTGGACTGGACCTACTTGTACTGATGGTAGGTATTGTAATTATTTTTTTAGTTGAAGGTAGACCAGTGTGATTTCATCATATCAAACCGCACCTTTCATTGGTTTTAAAGAAGTTTTACTCTAGTTTATAGTAGTTTTGAAGAAACAGAGATGAGTTGGGTTTTGTATAAGAATTAATTCTTAATAAAGAGATGGATGGATTGCGTGAAAGGGGAAATGGTCAAGAAGGGAGTGATGACTGAGATGACGGATGGTAGAGTTATTTGGAGGAAAACCCGGTGCGCGAACCCTACGGCAGTAGGATAATATAGGGGCGATGATGATAAAAAATTACTTTGTGGTATTTAAATATTACATTTGTTTAATTTTGAATATTCAATTTCCCCAGATGTCGACGAATGCGCAGAAACTGGTGAGAATAACACCGCAGAAGGTAACCTTGGTCCTTGTGTAAACGCGGCCGCGTGCAACAATACAGCTGGAAGTTACGCGTGCGCTTGCCTCGCGGGGTGGACAGGGAGGGACTGCGAGGTGAACGTGGACGACTGTACGGGCCAATGCCTCAATGGAGCGACGTGCATCGATCTAGTTGACGACTTTCATTGCGCTTGCGCAGCTGGCTACGCAGGACGGACTTGCGCGAGAGATGTGGACGATTGTGCCTCCCGTCCTTGTAGGAATGGTGGCGAGTGTGTTGACCTTCTTGATGCCTATCGCTGTATTTGTCCTGTTGGATTCTCTGGAACGGATTGTGAGGTATGACCTTCAGTTTAATTACTTCTTTATATCATTATATGCTTCTGCTGCCTCACACTTTTCTGATTATCTATTATTTTCTTGTTTATCTCGTACTTTGGTGGTTGAAATTTATTCATGTGCCTTGGCTAATTATAATAATTTGATTTTCAGCTAACATGTATCCATTTATCATTGTTTTCCTTATAAGTGTACGAGTATGTTATCTAACTTAACGGTATGCATGTGTCACATTTTTCTGCCTAAAATTAATAACCATTTGCACTAAAACACTAACAAACTTCTGCTTCTAGCTACCATCCTGTTTTGGACGTTACTGCCGGGTGAGTTTTAAATGTAAGCCGTGTTTTATTTGAATTTTCATAAGAACATTGAAAACACATGGATCATGTTCATGTAAAATTAAGATGACAGGACAACCTAAAAGTAAAATTATAAAAACTACGGATACATCATCGATTTTTATTTTGTAACTTTGGTATAACTGAAACATTGTTGCTTATAGGACGACAGAGACCATTGTGCGGGGTCACCATGTGCTAACGGAGCACCGTGTTACACAGCTCAGAGTGACTACTACTGCCACTGCGCGCCCGGCTGGACTGGCAAGAACTGCACGCAGCGTGCTGCCAGGGATCGTAAGTACTGCTTTTTTTTGTACATCCTCTTCGTAGTCCTCTGGTTATTTCTCATTTGGCTTAATCTTATTTTTCTAGTTGTTGTTTATCCTATCTAACTTTTCATAAAGTTTAACTTAAGAACTATATCTGCTTTCAGAAGTTGACGAGTGCACCGCCAATCCTTGCCGAAACAACGCCACTTGCATCGCAAAGACCAACGGTTTCGCTTGTGTATGTCGAGAAGGGTGGACAGGTATGTCTATAAGTTTAATACTAAGGTTGTTGCGTTTTCTTTTGTGGGTTCTATTTCTATGTGAAATGTAGTAGGCATTAAATTTTAGCGTATATTGCAGGTGAAACTTGTTCTTTACGCTTGGAGGAACGCGATCGCTGCGAAGGACTTTGCGCCAACGGCGGCACTTGTATCAAAGAGCCTGGCGTTTG
Organism: Papilio polytes; assembly: GCF_000836215.1. Lineage (NCBI taxonomy): Eukaryota > Metazoa > Arthropoda > Insecta > Lepidoptera > Papilionidae > Papilio > Papilio polytes. Next base: position 2,204,463 of record NW_013525180.1, read on the forward strand.
GAGATGCGCTTGTCCCGCTGGGTGGGCAGGGCCATCGTGTGAAACACCTATAGTTCCACTAGCTCCGCCTACTGTCCCCTCTCCTATCGCTCCGTTAGCTCCACCACCGACTACCAGCTGCGCTTGCGCACACGGAGGTTCTTGTATCCAGGCTGCTGTGCCATCTGGTTGGGCATGTGTGTGCCGCGAAGGATGGACTGGGACTAGATGCGAGCGGGCGGTTGACGGTTGTGCTTCAACCCCCTGTCGTAACGGTGGTCGATGCGTGGGGGGCGCCGGGTGGTGGACCTGCGAGTG
>NW_013525180.1:2206170-2282916 GCF_000836215.1 Papilio polytes
CGTGCTTGTGTAGCCGCCCGGCCCGCCGTGTGATACTAGTGTAGGACTGGCGACCTCAGGCGATATGTGGTAACGTAAGGACGTCACATTGATAGTACTATAAGCCTTATTTTCACTTCTCTTCCTTATACTTCATTTTTGTTCAGAAAGAGTGAAGAGAATTGTGAGGTTTTGATTTATTTGACAATATTGTTTTATTATTAATAATGAACAATAATAAAGGATAAAATTAATGAAATTATAATATCCGTTCCTGCGTTACCACACGTTGCCCGTCGTGAATATTGTAGTGTTTATGGACCTTAATGAAAAAGACGAGAATTCACGTCCTTATTTAATTTATTATGTTAGTGAAGTTCCGCTGTAAATATGTATTTTTGTAAATAATGTTAAAGAGTGTAATAATTTTTTGAATGTTTTATTGAGAGATTATCTGATGCGAATGTATTATTGTAAAGGTTGTAATGTTGATACAAGAAGTGATCGTTGTAATAAAATGCTGCTGAAATAAATTAAAATATTTCTTTTATTGTTTTATGATTTTGTAGTTTATTGCCTAAAAGAAAACAAGACAGGTTTAGACGAAGATTGGCGTTTTTACTTTAAGACATCGCCAGCGCCATCTCTTATTATAATTGAAAATCATTTTTTCTCGCATTAAGGTTTATTTCAATGATAATAGATGTCATGTTTATATAATAAATCTACTGAATGTATTTCTTACAGAAAGCTATTTTATATAAAGTTTAGACATTAACATAATAAATGTATAAATGTTTGAATTTGTAAATTGCAAAATATTTAAAATGATTAGAATTGTTTGGAACTTTTTGATATCAAAATCAGTAATTCAATTTAGCGCAAAGCGAACATAACAGTTGGAATATTTCAATTTGTGTTTGATTTTTCTGCAAACATCGCGCAATACTTCAATTATTTTGAAAAGCGCCATCTAGTTATGATTCTATTTGTTAAAAACAATTTGCAATTTCATAGTAGTGCTTTATTTTTACGATAGATGGCACAATTTTAAACATAAAGTAAAATTCACTAAAGAAACAAATTTTATCAAGATGATATTAGCAAGCAAAACAGACACTTGGATATTGCATTTTATCAGCCACTTTATGTAGTCTTGGCTGTATAATGTCTCTACACCAACTGCTTACGCTATCCCAGTTGTCACGGGGTAGATACTGGAAGAAAAAACATATTACACTTTAGGTGTTCAAATCATGATCAGCCCTTTCCGCCCAAGAATTAAATAATATTATATTAACTCTTTGATGACAATGACGACGGAATATGTCGTACTAATTCTTATTCTTCTTAATATTATAAATGCGAAATTTGAGATAGATGTATGTTAGAGTTTGTAGCGTAAGCGGTTTAACTAGTCATTATGAAAGACATACGAGTAGATGTAGAGGATAGTCTTGAAGAACACATAGGCAATTTTGTTCTTTTTTTAATTCCATACCGAGAGTCGCGGGCGAAAGCTAGTCCATTATAAATGAAACAAATTGCGTCGCTTTGGAACAGTTCTAGGGATGTATGCTGCGTGAGCGAGTAGTTCATTGTGATTACTAAAGGTTAACCCTTTACTATGATCTAAAAGATTCTTACGCGTCTAGATAAGACTTGTGTAACATGATTTGCTGGAAGATAAATCATTCGGACGCCACTGCCTGCGCTTAAGTTAGCCGTTTGCGCGGACACAGTCTTTTGTTTGTCGTTCATGTTCTTACTGATCTGCAACAGTATAAGAATTAAGGCCCTGACGATCTTTTTTTTGTGACTAAAACTTTTTATTTGCCTTGAATAGGCATTTACAGATTCACCGGACTTGAGGTGGCCGAGCGCATGATGCTTAGCCTAAACCTCGTTTATGAGTAACAAAGCTCGAGGGCTCCTTCAGAAGCCTCGTCACGAGCCGTTACTTTGTTATCATTACCGGATTGGGAGGACACCGAGCTCTTCGGGAGCTCGATCCATGTAGTGACTATGCACAAGGGCCCCCGATAGGGTGTGCCGATCATTGTAAAAAAATCAGATTATGGTCTTATTTAAAGAAGCATTTATGGCTTACCGTACAAAGAATCCTTATCAAAGAGTGAGTAAAGACTCCGGTATATCTCTGTTCTGGTTGTCCCTCTAAATTGACTATGACGTCAAAACCAACGCGTACATCTCTGAGATTGACATGACCTCTGACACTGCCGTGCCATTCTTGTGTATCGTTAACTGTTCTACTGGTCATCAGCGAGGTAATATCGGATAGATCAATCTTCTCTATAGAGACGACGAAACCATTTGTGTAGTTGACTGTACCGGACACATGCCAGTTATACATTTGTTCGCTGAAGTGTACAATAAAAATGTAGTTAACTTTTTAACAGAAGTATTGATATGAACTCATGGGTACAAAAAGAATTAGCCAATTATTTTAGACTTCACATGTCTTTAATCAAAATAAGAATATCAGCAAACTAACTGATCAAAGCTCTTGTTGATTTCACGTTTTTATTAGCTTTCGCCCGCGACTTCGTACGCGTGATATTAAAAAACCAATAGAGAGTAGCCTATGGGTCTTCCAGACTATCTCTACATCTACTAAATTTCATCAAAATCCGTTCAACCGTTTAGGCTACAAACGCTAACAACCATTAATCCATCTAAACATTTGCATATATTAGTACGAAGTGTGGTAGTAAAATGCGCGATTTAATTCAATTTACTACTGAACAGAATAATCAAAGAGTTTTCAAATAATATCATCGTATAAATATTCGTTGAATATTATTGAAACGAAAATACTTACTTTAGTGTCTGCGAGACATCTAACATTTTAAAATTCCACCATCCATATTTCTCCAATTCGAATACCAAATCTTGCATTGCATTCAGGAAATATTCATTGCCACCAACCAAGCGTGGTATACGAGCTGTGAAAAAAGCAAACAATTTAAACGTGAAAAAAATAGGGCATGAAAATTTTTAAACTTTAAAAACAAGAAAAACAAACAAAGATAAAAAGCACTTAAGTGCAATAATATTCATCAATGACGTTAACGGAGTCAAAATTAAATTATCGAATCCGAATACATTAAAAAACTACACAAAAGACAGGTCTAGTTTATTAAATCTTTAAATATACACAATTAAAAATAACTATGAAAATTAATATGCTTGCAAAATGTTCTATTACTTGTACCACTCACCTGCTCTATTACTTGTACCACTTACTGTGGTAATTGTTGCAAACGCGAGTAAAATTGTTGTCAATTCCATAATTTCACATATTAATTGTATTGATGGTTATATTCTTACAGTACTCTCTATATCTAAAGACGATAAAATCAATACATTATTATGATAAATAAATGCACAAATTATTTAATTATCAGATAAGATTTTGATATTATAGCCTACGTGGCTATATTAAATCTTATTGATTTTTATACTAAAGTTTAGATGGATAGTTTGTTAGAGTTTGTAGCCTAAACTGCTGAACGGATCTCGATTAAATTTGGCATACATGTAGAAGATAGTATAGAAAACACGCGACATACTCACTTTTATTTTTTCTTTTAATTCCACGCGGACGGAGTCGCGGGCGACAGCCATTAATATATATTTTTTTACTGAGTTATCATTGTTTAGAGAGGCACAGTAATCCCGGACTTGAGGTGGCCAAGTACAATCTTGTCAATTCTTTAACTAGAACCAACAAATATTGAAAAATTGGGTACAAGCTACACTAAGAGTCGTAAAGCAATTAAGCGAATGTTATAGCGTTGGTTCCTTTAGTATACACTATAGGATAGCTTAAGTAACCAATAAATCACTTTGAGTGCTTACAAAGTCTAAATAAAATAACATTGAGGTTTGTGTATCATATTTATTTACGAAACTGGACAATCATAGCAAATCTCGGGATAATCGACGACATTCTCGACTGCGTTGAGGGCGAATGGTCTCAGGAAGTCGGAAGCCCATACGATCGCAGCTTCAGATATAGAGTTGAAGTTAAACTGAAAGACATATACAAAAGCTATTTGATAAACTCGAAACAAAAACCTTAAAAGTAATCAGACATGGAGAAAATTTCACAAGTACAGGCTGGGATATAGTGACATTGACGATAACGATGCAGAGATGGCGCTGATGTAGAGATTCTAATGATGTAGAAATTCAAATATATGTGCGAGTCGTCCATCACTGGGTTACCATGTTTACTATCGTCTGGGCACCCTTAGTGTAGACTCCTAACCAGTGAGAACGTATACTGATGATAATGAAGGTCATCATCAATTCCAGATCACTATGAGTCATCACCGAGGGCCTCGGAACCCACTCTAAGTTAAGGTGACTAGGCCATAGTCAACCCCGCTGGTCGACAGCGGGTTGGTTGACTTCATACATATCTTTGAATTTCTTTGCTGTTATGTGTAAGTTGCTTCACGATATTTTCTTTTATCGTCGAACGTCATGTAAATTCGAAAAATTTGAAAAATCACATTGGTACATGGCGAGATTCGAACCCAAGACCTGTAAATTACAAGTCAAGCGCTTAAACAACTTAGCTACACTCATAAATTGATGACAATTTAAGCTAATCCTCACCAAATTAGAGAATACATCTGTGAGGTCATCTACGGGCATAAAATCCATTTTAACTCTATTTCGGGTGATAACGAGAGGTACAACTGTCACGTTGATATTCTCAGTGAACATGTCTCTTATAACCTGCAATACAAAAACGCATTAACTTGTTACAGCGCCATCTATGTAATTTTAATTAACACTTAAAAAATACTTACACGCATATCGAATGACACAAGCGGTACTAATAGTTCTGCAGTGTACCGTTTAACAGCTCCCTCTATCGTCGTCTCCACATCAAAACCTATTGTGACGTCACTAAACCTTAAAGTACCGGTGACCTCAACTGTAGTCATATTCTGAACTCTATCGAACCTCCATACTTGACCGAGACTATGTTGCAGGATGTCGACGTGACGTATAGCAACCACGAAACCATTTTTATACTCGACTGTACCCGTGACTGACGAGCCGAATATTACTTCGCTGTAAAACAAAAGAATAGTTAAATAATCTTTTCCATTTGGAAGACGATTAATTTATGACGTAAAAGTTCTTTCAAACACTACTTTAAGTTTAATCCATATTAAGATGTCATATGACACACAGACTAGTATCGTCGCGTTCAAACTTTGTGACTCTTCGAAAAATTACACAATTTTAGTTATTGGTGAGATCGTGGCACACTCGTGCGCGTACAATTCTCTGCCTAACATTAGCATAACCACCATAAATTTTGGATCTCATAATACTTTATCTTACTTCATATTAACAACGACGTCAGGTACTTTCAAACTGCACCATTCAGCATCTTCAAGCCGTTGGACAGTCTCTGTGATCACTTTAACCATGTATGGTATTGGCTCTATTAGACGCACATTGTTCACTGAAAGAAAATTGTTCTATTAATATTAGGATTGTTAAACATTTAAGTAATAATTAATTACGTCTGTCTATAACTATCCTTGAATTTGAGGGCTAGTTAGAGAAATCAAAGCTTAGATCGCGCGCACACGTTTGACTAAACTGTTTTACAACTGTTTATTCGCGCTTTGATTCCTATGAGCTTATATGGAGGTGCGCACACTACTCGATTTTTAGTTATGCAACTAAACAGTTGAATGGGCTGCGAAACAATTGACAATCGACAATTGTACAACAGCTCTTATTTACTGTGTGTCTAAGAGACAAGTCAAGTTTGGATGTCTCTTGTGTGTGTTTACATTATCAAAAACAAAAATATAAACATACCGGTTTGACAGCACACAAATGTAAAACAAAACAAACTAATAAATAGAAACCGAAACATCTTTCGTATATCAACGCAACCAAATGCCAAAACTAATAAAAAAATCGTTTCGATTAAATTCAAAACACTATAGATAATAAGAAATACGATTTGAGACTAGAAAATACGTAATAAATCCTTGATAAGAGCTAGCAACAATGTAAAATAATTGTTTTTTTATCAACATATTCTATAAGAATTAATAATGATAAAATTATTAATCATTTAATCGCAATTGCATATCAAAGTCATGTCCATATGACCCTTTCGATAACATAATTGTCTCTTTAATATTCAAGAATGATGACTAATACATTATTAATATATTTGTACAGTGGAAAGGTCAAGTAAATGTCAGTAGTTATTACTCGAACGCAGCGTTGTGACATATGACGTCACGCGTTGACTGACGGTACTAAGCAGAGCGCGAGACGACGCTGATGTTAGAGAGGATTTCGGTTGCAAACAAAAACGTTTTTTTTTTTTTTAAGAAAACAGTGAAACAAAAGAGTTTAATTCGACTTGTTTGTATCTATCAACAATACTAATATAACCTATACTATTAATATAAAGAGGAAAGGTTTGTATTTTCGTACTTATTGTGATAATTCAAAAAGTATTGGTTCGATACAAAAAATTCCTGCATCATTAAAAAACCTACGTTATCATTGAGTAACACAGACTTTGTTTTTACTACTTTTTTTAATTCCATGCGACGAAGTCACGAGCTTCTGCTAGTTTTGGATATCGACAATTTTATTTTTATATGTAATGAATAAACTCCAAAACTACTGAACTGATATCGATTTTTTCTATTACATTAGAAAGCTGATTTATCGCTGAATGACATAAGCTATATAAATTTATTAATTCCGTATTGACACAGACGCATGCAAAAACTAAAAAACAAGATATAATCTTCTATAGCTCTATAGCTCTTTGTGTCTTCATCCCTTATCATACTAATATTATAAATGCGAAAGTTTAGATGGATGGATGTTTGTTAGAGTTTGTAGCCTAAACGGCTGAACAGATTTTGATGAAATTTGGTATGGATGTAGAGGATAGTCTGGAAGAAAACTAGGCTACTCACTTTTGGTTTTTTATTCAATGCGGACGGAGTCTCGGCGAAAGTTAGTTATTTAGTATAATGTGTATATTAACAATCCTTTTTATTAAAATCTTAGACAGATTTTTGTGAGATTGTAGCAATCAAGAATGTTAAACCAGTATGACGTCTTTGGCAGCTGAATATTCCCTGGCATGCGATACAAACGTTCTGTTTACCACATACCACAGTATATACAGCGTGTTCTAATTTGTGAAAAAAAAAGTTTATTAATAGAAATATAACTAATATACGATTTAATTTGATTAAAGATTTGGTGACTTAGCTTTAACGACTGAATTTTATATGGATTTAGTGGAAATTATTTAGTATTTTTCCCTTTAAACTTTATTATAACTGTTACATTTTTAACGTGACGTATAAAATGTTAAAGTTACATTTTAACCGTGTATCTTATTGCCTAAACACTACATATTTGGATAGCTGCCAATACCTTATTTTGGTTATTATTTGAATGAAGTTATATGCATTGATTTATAATCAATTGAAATTAGAAACATCCTGTATCAAGTATTAGATCAAGACATTCCGACATTTCATCGATGTACTACGAGTGCTACGAAAACTGATCGATCGTAGCATACCCGCCGTCGATGTAGCGGTATTTGTGGTGCCTACGCCGTAACCGCAGTATTTGTAAGATATCGGCTTACGAGCCTTGTTGATTATTTAGTTTGCGTTGAATAAAATTTTGATTTCAAAATCGAGATAAAGTCAATTTTGATACTCTGATGAGAAATTAAAGCTGTTACTAGTATAGCTAAGTTTATTAGCTTTTATGTATGTCATCATCACCAGCTCACTACATGTCCCCACCGAGGGCTCGGAGCCTACCCTAAGTTAGGATAACTAGGCCATAGTCAAACCACGCTGGCCCAATGCGGGTGGGTTGACTTCACACATCTTTGAATTTCTGCAGGTTGCACCACGATGTTTTCCTGCACCGTAAGAACGTCGGGTAAATTATGTACATATGAAAATTCGAAAAAAAATGGTACATGGCGGGATGCGAATCTGTAGATTACAAGTCATGTGCTTAAACCACTGAGCCGCCGACGCTCCATATATCCGCTTATGTATGTATATTCTGATATACTAAATATTTGACTTTTTACTTTATTTTTTAAATAGAAATAAACCTTGTCAGAATTTAAGTGACAAAGGATTGCCTTTCAGGTTTAAAAGGGTTACCGCAAAAAGTTTATTACGATTCCGAACGGCTCAGGTGGAATGTTGTACAGTCGTATATTTTCAAAACGAAACTTACCACAATTTATGAGAGAATGGAATTTAGTTTTTGTTTTTTATTTACGTAATTCAACCACTCTATTATGTAGACACTATAGAATACAAATTAGATCGAGACAACTTTGACTAAACTATCGCATTACTGTTGTGCGATTGTCGATTGTTTCGCAGCCAATACAACTGTTTAGTTACACAACTAACAATCGAGTAGTGTGCGCACCTCCATATAAGCTCATAGAATTCAAAGCAATACTAAACAGTTCTGCGATAGTTTTGTTTTAGGTTTCCCGCTCTTACACATCTTGAAAATAAGTTATCTTGTTAACAGTATTTCAGTACACAATAGAGGTGTATCAGGAATTTTCATGACAGTTGCGAGAATGTATTCGTAACGTTATTTAGTAAATTTACACAGATGTGAAAAAAATATCGATCAAGATACAAAAACTTTCCCACGAATATCCGTGATAAGCGCTCTGTAAAGATGACGATATTCTTGGTAATATATCGAAACCTAGTAGAAGTTTCAGAAATCAATTTCTTCATCAAAAACAACATCAATATATGAGACGTACACATTCAAGTTTTGATGCTCATATTCCTATAGTGCTTTTTAATACCGTTTTCTGTCGTGGCAGTTGTATAACACTCTTATCTCTTTCTTTGACAGACAATAAAAGAGACAGCTATATTGCTACGGTATACTAACCAATACGCTATATCTTATGAATTATACCAGCGGTGTAATCGAGTCCGTTGTGACAAGTTCCAACTGACCGAGGTTCTTGTAAATCGACAAAATTTGACAGGTGTCCTTTCTCTCGGTTCAGTCCAATGAGTCCGCTTGACAACTAATATAAAAGACGGGATAAGCTATATTTAAATGTGAAACGAATTTAACTCGAAAGTTATATTTGTTTAAAGTTTGGATTTGGAATTAAACATAGAAATCGTTTTTAAAGAATTCAAAAAGTAATTATTAGGATTGACATTTTATAATCTACACTAATGTTATAAAGAGGAAAGATTTGTATTTTTATATGTATTGAAATAACTCAAAAACTACTGGGCCGATTTCAAAAATTCTTTCACCAATAAAAAGCTACGATATCAGTGAGTAACATAGGCTATATTTTGAGCCTTGAGGGGCGGAGTCACGAGTAACAATTAGTGTTAAATAAGTTGGTAAATGAACTATATTATCCGCAACATACAAAGAAAATATACGTATATAAGTATCTAATAGTTTTCTAAAATGGTTATCTTATTTTAATGTTAACAAAATAACGAACACATATTTCTATATTCCGTTTGTATTTTTCTAGACCGCGATAATTCAAAATTATGATATTATGTAAATTGGAACCCGCGCTTATCTTAAACTCGGATTAATTTACCTCTGATCTGTCGAAAACTTTAGCGTCTGCAGACAATTTATGCAGGCAGTCTGCAGTTATTGAAGATGGCGCAATATCGCAGTATTCAATATAACCTAAGTACGTGTTTGAAGGAATTGTTTGTGTTTATTTCGAGCGTCGGTGGCTCAGTGGTTTGAACACTTGACTTGTAATCTACAGGTCTTGGGTTCGAATCCCGCCATGTACCAATGTGATTTTCGATTTTTCGAATTTTCATATGTACATAATTTACCCGACTTTCTTACGGTGAAGGAAAACATCACGATGCAACCTGCTCATATCAGCGAAGAAAATCAAAGATATGTGTGAAGTCAACCAACCCGCACTTGGCCAGCGTGGTTGACTATGGCCTAATCACCCCGCATAAGGGTAGGCTCCGAGCCCCTCGGTGGGGACGTATAGTGAGCTGGTGATGATGATGATGATTTCGACTTACGTATTACTGACAGCATTATTAATGTCGTAATCCAAACGTAACTTCAAATACTTAACTCTTCTGTTTTAGATTTGAGAAAAGAATCGGTAGTTAGGTATAAGTATGAAAAAGTCCAAAAAATAATAATTACATAGATAAAGTACTTAGAAATTAGGTACTTAGTAAGGCTACAACGAGCTACCATTTCCTCAAAGACCGGTAACGCATCTGTAGTTCCTTTGGTGTTCCGGATGTCCATGGGCGTTGTATATCATCTCGTTATTCCCGATGCTCATTATTCTTCTTCTAAAAAGGAATATTATAAGTATAAATAAAATTCAAATTAGCAATTTTATAATCGCATCCGAACCCTTAATAATATGAGGGAGACGATCCCCGCTACGCATTACAGCACTTTAGTGGCGTGCGTTTAATTTAGGCACTCATTGTCTGCCTCACATGTCACCGACCAATCGTGGAGACCGTCCGTTTGTAATCAAGCTAATAAAATTGTTAAAAAAAGTACCATAAGAAATAATAATAATTAGTATAAGCAAACCGGTAATTTCAGATTGAAGAAATAAAAAGTTTAAAAAAAACTTACTAATAAACAAAAAAAAATTAAAAAATTTCAATTTTAATTAAATTTTTCAACAAAGCAGTTTAATAATGTTACATTTTCAACGAACGTTGCTTAAAAGACAAATTAAGTATTAATTAAATTTCTCTCCCAGTTAACATAAATGAAACTCGGGTAATTGTGAAAATTAATACAATGAAACAATTCATTTTATAATATTAAAACCCAAGATATTACCGAAAATATTTTATGAGCTTGGCGACCTTTAATATCATTGAACTACAATTTCAATTGAAATAAACTAATCCTTGAAGAATTTACTATTTAAAACCGAAATAAGTTTATAAAGGAAAAAATAAAGAAGCGATAAGAGAGCAAAATGAAACAAAAGATACATTTATTGTTATTTTGACCAGGAATGTAAAAAACACTCTCTTGAACACGGAACTAATACATTTGCACATTTGAAAGTAATGTAATAAAGGCGATTGAAGCGCCCCCTATCCAAGATATTCATATCATACTTTATATAATAAATGCGAAAGTTTAGATGGATGGATGGATGTTTGTTAGAGTTTGTACCCTGAACGGCTGAACAGACAACGATGAAATTAGGTACAGATGTATACAGTCTAGAACGACACATAGGCTACTCATTTTTGTTTTTTTAGTACCAAGCGGACGGAGTCGCGGGCGAAAGTTAGTATACATATAAGTCACTATCACTGCAGTTATAGTAGCAATATAACATGTTATAGACTAATTACTTAAGTGACTATCTAAGTTCACACGGCTGTGCTTAGATACGTTCATGCAACTTTAATAAGTTAAGTCATCTCACTTTAGAGCTGGAAATAGTTCCGTGTTCTCAGAGTTTCGGCTCGTGGGTAACATTCCCTTAATTTAGCATTCCCTTAATTTAATCTGTTAGTATACAGAAATAAATGATTTTTTTTTATAAATAAATTACTATTAGATAACTACTTTGGTTACAGATCTTTTGGTTCAGGAAATTCTACGAGTAATAGTTACTTATTGACGTTAGGGTCTATCACGAAAAGTGTGATTTTACAACATCATCGATAATATTCGTATGAGATTTATTCATAAAATTACGACGTTACGAAAATTTTATCGTAAGTTTTCGTGATAGACCACAGATATTGAGGTACTTTGTTGAGGTCACCTATCATCGACTTCTTGATATAAAACATACAATTATTTTAAAACATTTGAAAAGAAAATATTATAAAATCGTGATGTCAGATCTCGTTACCGAGATATTGTGAAGCAATCTTCTGTCGGTGCAACTTTCTGCGAACCTGCAGATGTTCGATTGAAAGCCGAGCACCAGCTTGTTATGAATATTTATAGTGGCATAATTTTTCTGACATTTTACAGAAGCAGAAACGAGTTTAATTTGTATTTAAATGAATAAAAAACCTTAACTCTTTTTAGCAGAAATACAAATAAAAATACACACATTCTATTGTTAAATTACAGGTTATAATTTGAAAATTTAACAGATGTTATAAACGAAAATTATTTCACACAAATATACATAAAATAGAAGCAAGCAAGTAGAAAAAAATGTTATGACTATCACTTAGGGAGTTCCTTAATAAAGATTTTTCGCCCAATTGTACACTTAGCAAGGTTTTATCATCATCTCTGAGTAGACGAGATAATATGAAATGCACGCGTATTTGAATCTATAAAATTGAAATATAATTAAATCCGTCCAAGTTGAAGTGAGCACGCGGCGCGAGCTAACCTCAAGTAATTACGTCGATGGCTTTGTGTATGACGTTTCGATAATTGAATGCTTTTGAATGACATTTCAGATTCACCCTCTTTACAGTTGCCTCGTGACTGCGTTTCTGTTGATCATTGATGCGTTGTTCCTTTTCGAATTATTTTACTTATCTGTCTTTATAACTTCGTATTTACCTTATTCACTATTTCATTTAACTGAAAGATTTAAACATTAGAGAACATTTAAAAAAGATCAATGTACACAAAATAATGATGTCGGTGGCTCAGTGGTTTAAGCACTTGACTTGTAATCTACAGGTCTTGGGCTCGAATCCCGCCATCTACCAATGCGATTTTCGATTTTCGAATTTCATATGTTACATAATTTACCCGACGTTCTTACGGTGAAGGATAAGCGTGAACTGCACATATCGGCGAAGAAATCCAAAGATATGTATGAAGTCAACTAACCCGCACGGTTGACTATGGCCTAATCACCCCTTTTTAGAATAGGCTCCGAGCCCCTCAGTGGGGACATAAAGTGAATTTGTGATGATGACATCAATTATTTAGAAAAAATAATATTCTTGCTGTTCCTTAATATGAAAATATCGAGGTATTTTCAAGTAAGCCAACTGTCAAATGCAATCATGGAATTGAGCCCGAACCGTGATTCATGAAGGCGTTCTCATTGATTTTTTTTCGTGGCCTTTGTTATATTTCGAATGAATACAATTCTTTGTGTAAGTGAATTGATATTAAGAAAATTATTTTGTGAAAGTGACGCACATTCAATATTAAAAAAGAATTGATAATTTATGTATTTTTTGTCAGAGACATCGTTCGCGCGGATAGAAAAAAAAAAACAGAAGTTAGTCTATGCGTCCTATATTCTACATCTGTGTCAAACATCAAGATTTGTTACGCCGTTTTGTAAACCATCCATCTAGAAGTAGGATTTCATTGGTAACAATATTCAGACGCCTGGTTTGTGAAATAACTCATAAACCATTTGAATTTGAATGTATTCAAACTTTACGGTACAATACTGTTGGCTGTAACTCCTACAAAAATCGTCATTACATTAATTTGCTTAAAGAAACTAGAGATAAACAATATTCATATACGGATGTTACTAAGATAGACATCCACTGATTTAATTTGTCTTTTTAACCAATAATCAACATATAAAAAAACGACACAAGACACTTGACAAATTAAGAGCAATCGCTTCCGTCTGCTACACATTGAAGACTCAAAGGCCGGCTTGTATATGGTTTTTAATTACTCAATCACTCAATGAAATATTGCTACGTTCGATTTCAAAATCTTTTTAAATAGAACCTAGGAAAAACAAACGAATAACTAATGGAAAGTGGAGATGAATAGGAGTTCTTACTCCTATGGAGTGATTGGGCGACTACCTAGGGTACTGGACTGAAAGAGAGACCAGTCAGCTAATAACGTAGTAACAAGACTAGGTTAACAAGCTAAGCCGCCCCAAAATGTAACAAAAAGGGTAACGTAAATGAATAAAATTATTAACATGTTTCTTTCGTTAATTATTAACTTGTTAATCTATTTTTCTACATATCAAAAATTAAAGCAATAATTATAAATAAATAAACGAGTATTGAAAATGAAAGCTTCAAAAAATATGGCGAATAAACATCGATAGAAATCGAGTTGACAAAATGCATTACGAAATGAATGAATTTATTTTTCCGTTCATTTCATTCCACATTCGGGGAATCAAATCAAGCGAATACTCCGGAATGGTATCTAAGATATTTTTATTTGTACATTTTCGTAATACACGAGAAACAATTTATTACATTACTAGCTTTCTCTTGCGACTCCGTTCGCGTGGAATTAAAAAAAAATCAAAAGTAGCCAATATGTTCTTCCAGACTATCCTCTATATCTATAATAAATTTCATTGAAATCCCTTCAGTCGTCTAGGCCACAAACTCTAACAAACATCCATCCGTCCATCTAAACTTTCTCATTTATAATCTTACTAGTCTTACTCTTACTAATATTATAAATGCGAAAGTTTAGATGGATAGATGGATGGATGAATGTTTGTTAGAGTTTGTAGTATAAACAGCTGAACGTTTTTCGATGAAATTTGGTATAGATGTGGAGGATAATCTGGAAGAACACATAGGCTACTCGCTTTTGTTTCTTTCCACGCGGACGGAGTCGCGGGCGAAAGCTAGTATTAACATAAATTGAATGACAATTTTTCTTTAGTCAACTATTTATTCGACGTTCGTTCACGTTCTTTCTTTTCTAATTATGATAAATTTATCATTTTTAATTACATTGTATTTCTATTACACTCACATTTAAAGGGGTAAACACGTTTAAATATAAAGTTTAGAAGGATTAATACATGAAAGTGTATAATAAATGCTAGTGTAATTAACCCTTAATCAAGTAAAATAATACAACATTAACATACAAATGTTCTTGACTTGGATCTCTTAACGTCTACAACAGGAAGGGTATCTTGAGGACAATGGAAAGTTTCTCTTAGTAACTACGGGTTCTAATTAGAATCACAAAGGTTATTGTAATTAAACTTGACTTGTATATCAAAAAGAGAATATATCTCTAAAAACTATTTCTTTGTACATTTAGTTACGTTTAAAACAATTTAAATTGGCATTTTTTATAGCGCCATCTGTTGTCATTCAAATTAATCTTAATATTAAAAAGCGACATCTATTGTGTAGTAAATGAAACATTTTTTTAGAAGTATTTCTGTAGTGTGATTATTTTCTTGTTTGAAAAGATAGATAAAATGCATTGTAATTTGTACCTTGTAGTTAAAGCCCGTAGTCATAAATTACTGTGTGTATTTTTGTCCTAATCCACTTGCATTACACAGGAACGTTTGTAAAGAAATAAACTAAAAGCAAATCGTACAGTGACATCGGAGTGAGTAAATTGAATTAGTCAAAGAAAATATCGTATATTCAAAGAGTTAATTTACTGTTAGTGTTAGACGAATGAGGTGGCTACCAGATGTCGTTTAAATTAAGTTCCAAGAGTCATTAACATAAGGTTAATTTTAGAATACAAACAAACACACTGATCTGAATTTTGAAATTAAATCAAAGAGAATTTCAAACTTAACCAAACACAAAAGGAACAGTGTCTTCTAAGTAAGAAAAGACTATGTGACATCTGTTTACTACCAATACCTTTTTTATACTATTTGGTAATCGAACAAACGGGCACATTTGCTCGAAACAGAAACATTCGCAATAGTGGATGCGTTGCCTATTCTTAATCGACAGAGGAGGAAACGCACATAAAGAGGATATTTCCCCTTCCCAGGCGTCTCCTTCAGCGTCAAACCCCCGTTCCCTTCCCATAATTTTCTTATTAGTAAAATGATGGGAATGTAAAGGGACTAAAGTTGGGTCACCGGCACAACACTCATTAGATGAAACGCGGAATTGCTCCCACTTCACGCCTGTCTTCTGTGTAGTCGTGGTATTACACCGGGCGAGCCGGCTCAATCGGGCGAAGATGTTAAAGCGGCCTCTACCACTGCAAAAATTATTTCCTTTTTCTTCCAAGGAACACCTTATACTATAAAAGGCGCAATTCGTACATTTCTCTTACTGATTCTACATTAAAGTATAAATAAAAGACAAATAAAATTACGATACGGAAAACTTCTAAATATACCCGCAAAGTAAGCATGTTGCTGGGAATTGAATCAGTAAAGCGCTTATCGTGCATTAAAAGAATCCTTTTACTTCGTTTCGCTTGAAGAGAATCAAATTAGGTGTTTCCTTTGCGAATTCAAACTGCACAAGTGAATTAAGACTTCAACTGGTAAGTAATAAAGTTGACATTTGCGTTTCGTAGGCTTAAGGATAGAAGCTTAGAGAAATGTCTATAAAAACAAGAAGTTACTTTATTACGTTTGACAAACATTTATTTGATAATTTGATGATTTAACTTGTCTTACTTAAGGGCTGACATATACGGGCTGATCGTATCTATCGGTATCTATATTAAGTAGTCTGTAATTAACTCTCAAAAGTCCGTGTATGTCAATCTTTATTTATCTTTGAATTGAATTGTAGATTTTCAATCACTTTTAGAGCCTGTAGACTATAGACTTTTATCGGCTGATAGTTTAATCGGTGGCAATAAAAAATATTTTGGCTTCAGAACACGAGTCGATTAAATTATCGTCCAATATAAAGTCTATAGTCTACGGGGGCTTTTAAGAAATAGCACAAGAATGATTCTATTTTCAAACGTTAACCTACAAAAGTGGAAAACTTAAAACAGCAGCTTGGGAAGGTTCGGTGTTTTGAAAGCAATTTTATGAGACTACAAATAGCGGATTTGCATTCGAATCTGTAACTCGGAAGAACCGTGAAATAGAATACGAGGTTTATAGAGGTTCTACTTAATAGCATTGAGTAAGGTAAATAGTAACATGGATTATTAGTGAATTTTGTGAAAAAGTTCGGGGTTTTGGTATTTTTATAGTGAGAATTCTGTAGTTCTAATTCATAACGGTAACATCATTTACAATTGTTTTAGAAAGAAGTTTTTGAAGATGTATCTATGAAACTGGTTGGTGTCCTCAACGAAAAATCGTGAGTTGAGCCATTTTAATCTGTTTATGTTTTAGAATGGTAATAAAAACAACATTACTGACTCCATAAGTTACAGACTGTAACCCTCTGGGTTTTCATTTGGTGCATTTCTACATCAAAATAATACAGATGTGTGTACAACATAAATACAGAAGTACAGTTTGTTTTGCTATATTTAATCTAATATGTATAAAATGATTGTTATGTAGCTACCACTCACGTCTAATTTTCGGTATCGGTATATAGTCGGACCCGTCGGGGTTCTATCTTCAGGATGATTGTCTATTGGCTCCTTCTACTGTCGCCAAAGGAGAAATATTCCTGCTACCTTAGTATGTTAGCTATTGCCATGTATACATTGTCTTAAGATATGTATAAACGTGACATCTTACTAATATTATAAACGCGAAAGTTTAGATGGGTGGATGGATGTTTGTTAGGGTTTGTAGCCTAAACTGCTGAACGAATCTCGATGAAATTTGGCATAGATGTAGATGATAGTCTGGAAGAACACATAGGTTACATACTTTTGTTTGTTTTTAATTCTATGCGGACGAAGTCGCAGGCGAAATCTAGTAAAATAATAAATTCCATTGTCCATATCAGAAAGCAATCTTTTAATCCGGTACGCCATTCAAAAAGAATTCAATTATTGTCAAAATGTCACAGTCAGAGAGAGCGGTATGCAATTACTTGCGGTTCCTGTCAATCTGGGATACGCGTTTTAAATTGCTCGCGTTTGTATTGCTAAAAATGTTCATCTCGTTTTTCCTCGTGTATTCCCACTCATATGGATTTCTTGCATCTGTTATTTTTTTATAAATACATCGTTAATCAGCCAGTGTAAGTCTTAATTCGACGACAGAGAAACCTCAGATGCCCAGCCGAAGATTTAAATAAACTATGACTTGATCTTTGACCATATTTTTACGTGGCATTGTTTCACATCAGAAGCATATATTAGCAGAGCATTTAGTTTCAGGGGTAAAGCACTTTATTTGTATTCCTGCGATCATTTAATAATTTTCTCATTCCATATGTTTATTTACCCAATGCTCGAACAGTTAAGGAATGACGGTTCTAATGATGATTTTTTTTTAGCTTAAATTGCGTTTGTATATTTTGCTCAAAAATTGCTACAGGCGTTTCAATTTGACTAAATTATTTCTTAACCAAATTGGCAATATTAACTTTAAAGTACCTTTCAAAGACATTTTTTATGATGCAATGACAGAAATCTTGTTTTGTATTTATCATGTTCCCTAGAAAAGATATGACAAAGGTCAAGCAATAACAAGGAAAACTGGAGCTTACGTGTGCATTTCTATTACTGTGCTATAGTACAAAGTTAATCCCCGGTTAATAATAAAGGCAGAGTTTCATTACAATATATATGTATGTTCTTGGTTTAGTCAAAGAACGTTTGTTCGGTGTAGTTTCATTTTAAACTAGCAGTTCCCGTGCGTCTTCATCCGCATAAAATTATTATTTTATTTTTTACATGTGTCAAATTGTCAATCGCAAATGTCAAAATGACATGACATGACAAAACTTGGCAATCTTGCTTCCTTGATGTTGGCAGAAACTTATGGTCTCTTTCCCACATTAGGGTTTTTATCCAAAATATTTACCTCCTAAGTTTAATGTCGTGAAAATATATAGCCTAAAGTGTGACGTAAGTGTACGGTTTTTTTATTATTAAAGAATGAGTTATTCAGAATAATTCTGTAATTGCTGACATCTTACGAAACAAAGAAGTGTGTATGCACTTTTTAATAATAAATAATATAGACTAATTCTAGTATTCTTTTAAACAAGGAAAACGATTCGTCGCAATGAAGTTGTACCTTAAAAGTGACGCGTGTTATTCCTAACGTATATAAATACTGTTGCAATATCTCAGTTTTCATTCTTAGATAAGTCTGAGTCAAAGGCAATATGAAGAATTTATTGGTATTATTGTTGGTTGCGGTCACCGCGTATTGTGTGACAGGACAAGGCATACCTATTGGTGAGTATATTTTAACTATATTCAAACCGATTGTAATGACATAAAAGGGCCTTAAGGGCTTAGAGGTCTTCAAGAAAAGAGCATACTCTTTGCAAGCATGCGATTGTTTGCGTTGCGGTTGTTCATAGGCGTCGGATCGAATAGCATTAGGGGTACCGCTGTTTGTCCCCTACTATAATATAAACCTATGTTATTCGTAAACATTTAAAAGGCTTATATCAGCCTAAAGCTACGGTTTTGGTCACTGTAACCGATATATCGGCAAATGTATTTACTTGAAGCATTGATTCTTACAGCGGGCGCACGCCTTTGACTAATAGCGCAACTGTTGTGCGATTGTCGGTTGTTTCGCAGCCAATTCAACTGTTGATTGGACAACTAAAAAGCGAGTAGTGTACCTCCATATAAGCTCATAGGAATCAATCCGAGACTAGACAGTTGTGCGATAGTTTAGTTTCAGATGTGCGCACTCTCTAAATGTTAATTTATATCTTTCAATTGTTTAACCATCCTTTTACTACATTACTTTTTTTTAAAAATTAAAACCATATAACTCCACAGCCAACTGCCCACCTGGAGAACACTCAGTGCTATACTGTCCTCGGCAAGCTGAGCCGTCTTGTGACAACCCTAAAGTGCATGACCCATCAGACGGAGTTTTCGGAGCTTGCGACATTCCTGATTGCTTCTGCGATGTACCTACAGTTAGGGATGTCAGAACAAACAAATGCGTTCTTTTATCTGAATGTTCCTAAATAATTTTAGCAAGAGAAACCAATCATACATCATCTAACTGCCATATAGTAATTTTTTTGCGAAGTCCTGACCATAGATTAAGTATGGATGATTGTACACTATGGGGGTAGGAGAGGGAGGTTAAATAACTGGTTGGTGTAGTGTATTTAAAAAAAACAAACTATGCCACCATATATCAGTTTTTCTTTAGTAATAACATTTGTAATTCAATTTAGTCGAATGAAATTTCATGAAATTGAAGTCATGTTTCTATATTTTCCAATTTCATGGAAAACCCTATTATAAAGTGAATTAAAATCTATATTTTGTGATTAATTTAAATCGACTGTACTTTGTAAAAATAAACATACATATATCGGTTACGTTTTAATACAATATAATTGTTTTATTTTAATTAAACCCTTAAATACTACGTTTCGGTTAGGTTTTAAATGTAGCTTTTAACTTCAATAGCTTACATTTATCTTAATGTTAATAAATCATATATTTTTATGAGTTATTTCTTAAAAGTCATTATCAATAACATAATACGCATTAAAAGATCATTAATTTAAGGAAATATATATACATGATTTATGTTATTGGGTATTTTACAATACTTTTCTCAAATCGATATTTACTTACAAAAGAAACGGTTGTGTATTAACACTTGGAGAAAACCCGGACAAATGCCGCAGCATGTCTCAGACAAACTCGAGTCTGCGGGGAAATAAAAGAAGCATCTTATTTGTGTTTTTACATCTCACACCTGCACGTAGACTTTCAATGAATGTTAAGAGCAACCTCGCTTTTAAGACTCTTTGCTATTCGTATTTTCCAGGCGTTGCTTTTTTGTTTCAAGCTAAATAACGTTTGTTGAAGGTATTACATTCACAGAGAATAATATCTCACGTCTATTATTGATCTTAATTAAAACTTCGTATACATGTCTTTACTCGTAATAGGTAACATTATGTGTTTTAAATTTGAATACGCAAACATAAAAGATTTCTTTAACCTGCAATGTTACCCTTTCAGAAAAATATTAATTATTAAAACTGTTTGAACATAAAGCTTTTGTAATCCGTTTTCTCGTTTGTCTTTGTCGTGCACAAACGTCATATGTTCACCAGTAGCTTATTCCACCATGAAGATTCTTTCGAAATCCATGAACAAGTAAGAAAAATAGCACGTTACTGGAAATCTATGAAAGAGCAAATTGTCTTTGACGTCGAGTGCGCTGTGAAAGATTTAAATTTCACTGTGTTGACATCAATTTTCGCAAATGCAATTTTTATTGCTGGTAAAACAAATGCCTATGTTTTCTGGTCTGGACTTACATTTGAAAGAAGAACCAGAACAGCTGACAATCGGATATTAAAAATTCTCTTTACCTGTGACCATTTTAAAAAAGTTAAGACTGTTTAACAGCGTTCTTCGATTTAGGAACTTAGAAGAAAGAAAAATTATACCCAAAAATGTGTGCGTAAACTATAAAAAAAATATATTTTGATACAATTATAATGCGTTACATACGCTTTAGAAGAAATTAAACAAAATATTTTGTTATTGACGTAAGTTCTCAGCGTTGAAATATGCAAGCAAAAATTAATAATAATCTTCCGTCGGCAGTGAAAATCCACGGTAAGTTACTCTACACTGGTATTGTAAGAAACCAAAGCTTAATATCATAAGAACAGACTAATTGTAATCTCAAGTAGAACCATTACTGGAACACATTAACACATAACTCACGACCTCTGAGAATTATATTAGAGGATAATGCAGAGAATAAGAGTGGTGCAAGACAATGTACTGAAGCGTTTTGCTATCTCTTTTAGTATATTTTAATACTTTAATGACGAAATATTTCAAAGTCATAATCACAATAAAGAATATTTTTCATTTCTCTTTAGTAATTTTAAGTTGGATTTTGAATTGATTTTTTTTTACCGAGGATAATTTAAGTCTAAAAAAATGTTGCGATTTAAGCAATTCGGGTATTAATTACAATTTTATAAAATCGCTAAATTTTCATGACTTAAATCGAGATATCCTCCGGGAAATTACAGTTCCAACGAATTAGAAACGTCTCGAATAAATTTCGACAAAACAGCCGTAGATATTTTTTAATTATTTAACGAAGCGAAAACGAACCTGATATTTATATCCCTGTGATATTTCACAGGAGATTCAAACGACTTATTTTGTGAATTATTTTACGAAATTTTACAATACCCGTAGACACCATAATTTATTGCTATTTTTTGATGTCATTTTATAAAAACAAAATAGCTTTTTTCCACGAATCCATCCGCGTGAAATTTAAAAATAATATTAAAGAAATGAAAAAATATAGCCTATGTTACAGATAAATTACATTTCTAACGGTGACTTTTTTTTTAAATCGGCCCAGTAGTTTTAGAGTCTATACATTACATTACAAAGTTTTCCTTTTCACAACATTAGTATATTTATACAATAATTCAAACGTTTTTTTAACGCGCGTTAAAAAAACGTTAGTTAACGTTTTAGTTTAGATTACTCCTCCGGAATGTTTAGAGTACATCTTTGTCTAAACAATTGAACAACAGTTATGCGATTGTCGATTGTTTCGCTGCTAATTCAACAGTTTAGTCGCACAACTAAAAATCGAGTAGTGTGCGCACCATATAAGCTCATAGGAATCAAAGCGAGACTAAACTGTGCGATAGTTTAGTTTAAGGTGTGCGCACGCTGTTTACACGTCAGTCGAAAGTTGATACCATTTAACTGACGTGGTATAAAAAATATGGAATTCAATCACAAAAATTATGTCAACAAGATAAGATATCTATGATTTATCGTAAAATTTTACTAGAATTATCAAATACAATTAACAAAGATTTCTTACTGTATGGTTCGGATATGTGGTGGATAGGGATTTTGTTTTTTGGTTTAGTGTATGCTGAGGGTGATTTTAGAACTGTTGAATTAGAACAGGGGTTTGTTAGGGGTGAGAAGTTTTGGGATGGTGATTATTATGAGTTCTTTGGTGTACCTTATGCCACTGCGCCTACAGGACGAGACAAATATAAGGTAAGTTTGTTAATAATGCATTGAAGTGACAGCCCTAATTATTAATGAAATAGTAGTCAGTACAGTTAGCTGCACAAATATGTACGAGTATACATTCACAAAACTTTGGAAACATGTATGTAGGCTTTAAGTTTTAGAAATTAGTGTCAACTTATTTGTCGACAAGTATTTAATGCATTGTAGCTTTGTTAATGCATACCTATCTATGAAGCTAACTGTACCTAGTTTTGTTAACAATAATTTGGAGCGTTCTAAATAATTTTAAAGACATTCTGTTGATAGAAGTTGTCTAATAATTTGTTTTTGGGAGACGTTTTTCATGCCTAAGTAATGTTTCTTTAATCATTGAAAAACTCCCTAATATTAGGAAAGAATTTAAATGTTATCTGTTAATTATCAACTTGGTTAATCCTTTTTAATCTATTGTCGCTAAGAAAATATTTAAAAAATCACTTGGACTACAGTTTAGATTTAATTCTGATAGACATGTTCCGGCCGCTCATTTGCCCTCTTTTTATAAAAAAGAGTATATTAAATTCAAATTATTTGTGTCTTTCAGGGTCCGTTGCCGGTAAAGACATGGCAGGGAGTTTTCGATGCGAAAGTAAGAAACACCGTTTGTTATCAAACTTATTATACCGGAGAAGATGATGAAGAAAGTCTTTTATCAGGAGATGAAGATTGTCTTGTGATTAATCTTCTAGTACCTAAATTAGCTTCAGAAGAAAATTTAGTACCAGTAATGGTATATATTCATAGTGGAGCGTTTTCAGGAGGCAATGGGAATATGGCTAAATTTCAATATTTAGCCAGACATGATATTATAGTTATTAGTTTCAACTATAGGTTAGGGGCATTAGGTTTCGCGTGTCTTGGTAATGAAA
Source organism: Papilio polytes (assembly GCF_000836215.1). Taxonomy (NCBI): domain Eukaryota; kingdom Metazoa; phylum Arthropoda; class Insecta; order Lepidoptera; family Papilionidae; genus Papilio; species Papilio polytes. The sequence goes on from NW_013525180.1 coordinate 2,229,951, forward strand.
TAATACCCGGTAATGCTGGATTGAAAGACCAAGTAGCAGCATTAAAATGGATAAATAAAAACGTAATTAAATTCGGCGGTGATCCTACAAAAGTTACTCTCGCAGGATTCAGTGTTGGGGCTTCTATGGCAGAATTACTTACGTTTACTAAATCTACTGAAGGATTAATAGACAAGCTTATTTTAGAAAGTGGATCAGTATTATCTCCTTTCACTATAAACAGAGATCCGATCAGTACTGCGACGAATATCGCAATATCCATGGGGTATAATGGTACAGGGGAATTAGATGATTTGACAGAGTTCTATTTAAACGCAACCCCTGAAGTATTAGTATCAAAGAGTTTAAACTTTTTCTTACCTAATAGTACTTTTGGATTTGCTCCTTGTATAGAAAATGTTCACGAAGGGATCGAACCATTTTTAACCGAATCACCGACGGATATATTAAAGAAAGGAGAAAACCAGAAACTACCAGTTCTAACTGGTTTTGCTAACATGGAAGGTATAAGTAGGTTGATACAATTCGGTAAATGGCGTACACCGATGACAGAGAATTTCTCTGAATTTTTACCGGTCGATCTAAAGTTTCCTGATGAAAAAACAAAGGAAGAAGTTGCAAAAGAGATAAAGCAACGCTATTTTAAAGGCGAAGAAGTAAATTTGGAGAACATACAGAGTTACGTTGATTATTTCTCTGATTCTATGTTTAAATATTGGATTATGAAGTCAGCTAAACATCATGCAGGAACATCTAAGAAGCCTACGTATTTGTATGAGTTCACATACGTTGGTAATATGAATATTAAACATAATTACATGGATCGGATACATGGAGCCAGTCACCGAGATCAAACAGCTTATTTACTTGATTTCTTCGCGTGGTCGAACACTTATAAAGATCTAGATACAAGAGACCGGATGACTTTGATGTGGACAGATTTCGTTAAATATGGGTATGTATTGTCTTTTATTTACATCTCTCTTGATTACATATGAAGCCTATACTCTAACAAATTACACTTTTTTTAACATGTTTACTTTTAATTTGCAGAGATCCAACTGCCTATGAGACCAGTCTTATCAATTTCAAATGGCGACCCTTTAATAATCAAAAGGCGATCTACTTGCAAATTGACAAGGTATTAACTATGAAGAGAAATTTGTTTCAAGAAGAATACAAGTTCTGGGATAAAATTTATGAAAAGTATTATTGGAATCCAGAACCGCCTAAGAAAGTTGAAATTAAGAAAGGCGAAAATAAAATTGTGACAAATGAAAATGAAGATAAACAATTGAAAATTGAGAATAAAGGTAACCAGAAAATTAATAAAAATGACAGCAAAACTGAAGATAAGAAAGCGAAGATTGGAAACGAAAACAAGCAAGTTAAAGAGGAACATAAAAATAAGCAAGGGAAGTGAAAATGCAGAACGACAATGAAAGTAAGAAGTCTGTAACACTAGTTGAATAGTTAAATTACGCGATTAAAAATAGAAGATAATGATTATTGTTTTAAATTTCGGTAGATTTTTTTCAAACATGCAAATTTTCCCTTGCGTTGTGGATAACAGTGAAATCAAAACCATAAATTGCGATTCAAAAATAGGGCGAGGGAGTTCTTCAAACAGATGTGTCAAACACAGTTCTTTATTATAGAAGGGGAACGTAAAATCAATACTCCTTTGAAGCATCACAAAAATTCACATATTTTTTCAAAGAAAAAATCACCAAAACGTAAGCGGATTTAAAAATACTGGAGTGTCTTTGCCGCAGTTTAATTTATTTTTAACACTTGTCCCTTTTATCTTTAACCCTTCCTTCTTTGTGGTCGACAAAGGGCGTCTAATTTAGCGCCATAAATAATAGCAAGATTCAAACAGTGGGGCTGACAGAAAATCGGGAAGACTATCCCTTCTTACCATCTCAAGCGAGTTAAGAACCTTGTGATTCTTTGTAATTCCAATTTCTACGGCGTCTTAGATAGGACTATGGTTACCCAGGTCTTTACTTTGAAATTTACCACATGCTTCTGTATTAATAATGGGATTAAAGGTCTATTATTATTTAAAAAATCCTTCCATTAACTATTACACGAGTTAAAAGTAGTCTGGATCGATATGCGTATGTCAAAGTTACAGTAACGTGCTACCTTCAACTTTTCTCCGACTAAATAACTCCTTAAGAAGTCGAGTGGTGTGTTAACTCCGTGCAGTGTTACCGTAAAAGCGTCGAGTACGGCAAAGTGAAAAAATACCCTTTAACCCTCTTCTCATTAAAGCTAGGCAAGGTTCGCTTTAACTTATAAAATGTGAAATGCCTGCTGTTCACGTTTGACGTAGCGGTGCACAGGACTGGAAATTTAACTTGGTTTTCTTTTCTGAATATTTTTCTACTGTTAATTTATAAAGTATTTTAATTATACTTAAGAAATTGTTCGTTAATTTAAAGAATCTAGTTGAAGTAGACTTAAAAATGCTTTAATTTAAGGCAAAAAAGTATGAATAGTTTTTAAGATTGACAAATTTTATTTGTACCTACTTTTAATGTAAAGTTTTAGTTTGTTCTTATAATTTAAGAAGCTGTTGCAAATTTAATTGACCTTTCAGTAGACGACCGCAAGTTAGACAAACATAATAGGCTGTAAGCACATGTTTTATTTTCTTTTTAAGTTGAGATAAATGAATGGAATGCTTTTATTATACTTCTGAATATACGGTATTTGATACTATAATCACCTTTCCTAACAATTTACGTCTTGCAGTAATCGTACATTACATTTCCTTAGATAAGGGTCGCAACTCAAACAAGAGGCGTCGCAGTTTTATTTCCCAGGCGGCCTCCATTCATAAGTCATACCTTTCCAAAGCGCTTGCTCAAGTTTTCTCTTCGTGTTTGTCGAAACTATCAGAATGTATTCAGAGAGATTTCCATAAATAGTCAATGTTGGAGACTGATTCTTACGCCTAGCTTCCTTTTGAACTGAACTAGTTTGACTAGGTTCAAAAATCATTGTTAAATTTCAATCGCCAATTTATTCAACTATTTTTTTAATTGGTAAATACATCATTCTTTTATAACAAAGTAATTAACTAGATTGGACCAACGAAAACAGAATAACAGAATAAAAGAACCATCGAATGCCAAACAATACCTGTTGCAGTTGATGAAGCCAAGCTAGCATGTTTAGTTTTTAAAACCGCGATGTTAAATATAGCTTCGTATCGCCATCTATTAGAGAGTAATGGAAGCTATGCAAACAATGGCCTACGAATGTATTACTATGAACTTGGTTTAAAATAAAACATTGTTCAAAAACAACGAAGAAAAAACTTTTAGAATTTTTTTCTCACTTTCGTGTCTTATCTTCAAAATTTCCTCTTTATATTTATGCGTTGCAATAAAAGTAAAGGCACCTTTTGTCTGCTCCCTCTAACAATACAGCCTACTTTTCCTGCTTGGAAATTTACACAAATACTCTACGTAGCAAATTTTGTAACGACCTTTTACCTACTGTTTTATCCGGTTGACGCAGAAAGATGCTTGTCCGCGTTATGGTTGAAAAAAATCACCATTATAATCTGTGCCTTGCACATACGATTCCTGGAGTACCCTAAACATTCCACCACCGCTACGAGTGGTTTCTTTAAACGTTGAAATGATTTATGATGCTGTTTATCATACACTTTAGCCCCTCGGTTGTAACTTGGAATAGATGTTAGTAATTGCACAGTCATCTGGTTATCTTGAGGGGGCAAGTGGAGGGATTTGCATTTTTTAACTCTGGACGAAATTAAAAAGGGTCTAGAAATGTATTGTAGAAGGTACTATTAAACGTGTAACAGCTGTTGCAAGATTAGTATTATACATAACGTGAGTTTTCATTGATGCATTGGTGCTATTGCTATCGCAGTTTGTTTCTCAAATAATGAAAGAGTCGTCGATACAAGACCGTACGCTAATAGGCCGAAAGTCTACTCGTAATCCACCAACCATTCTCTTGAAACCTAATGGTCTTTTTACTTAACACGAACTGTCAAAAGTCAATGAACATGTTCATAAATCTACTTATAAATATCTTACGAGAAAACTTTGCCACTGGGGTGTTTGAACATCGAAATCTGAATGTACCGAACGTCGGGTGCGCGGGAAACTTTGACAGTTGATGTCTAGCGAATTAGAGGGAACAATATCTCTGACGTGTACACGAGGGAGTTAAGTTATACTTGTGACGTTGTATAATTGGTACTCATCTTTGATATTTCCAACAGATGTGCCTGGATTAGACACATTCTGAACAAGCCTAACCTCGGTAGCATATGAAACGGGGGTGACGTACGAAAGACATAAAATCGAAGGAAAATTGTTAAGCACTTAGTAGTAGCAGTTTTTGAATTGAATAGACAAGATTAAGACTTCTTTTTCACCCCTAGGATACGAAATAAAATTAAATTTATTTTGATAGACATCAAAATGTTTTACATTTTCTCTCGACCTATGAGCGCTTTTTTAACGTATTCGGCGTTAGCGTGTTTTTAACGCACTAGCTCAAATGAACATTTTATAACCACATTGTTTGTTTTGCCTTGAGATCGAAATCCAACACTGCGCAATAAATAAGTCGAGCTTACAAGCGCTGTTGTGTACAGACACATGGAAATACTCGTACATTAGTCCTTTTTTAACGCGCGTAATAAAAGCGCCCGTGTTATTGGCTCTTATAGCAAAACAGTGTAAATGTGAGTACTTATTTATCATGCGCTATTTTCATTATTTAATCCACGGAAGAAGTCAGAATTAACAGGCACGTAAGTTAAATGGCATCACAAAAGGATTTTTGGACTTTATCACTTCTGCACCATTCATGTTTACTGAATCCGCGCCGAGACTTCGCCTTTTGTTCCCTTTATCTGTGGAAAAAGGTGAATCATAAAAATCCTGTACACCTGAAATTCTTCGTTTACCATTGTTTCGAGAAACATTGCTAAATTTTGTTAGCTTCGTTCATTTTTAGTGTGTTAAATTCAAGAAATTTTAAAAATTTACCAAAGTTGGGCTAAAACCAAGGATGAATAGTCATTTAAGAAACAATTGACATTAGATTGTTGTTAAGAAATAAATTAAAATAGTATATTATTTGTAATCAAAGGCATGAATTCTTAAATAGTTTAATCGTTTATTAAGAAAATTGAAATAATTTCATGTCATGTAGCATTAAAAAAAAACGTCAAACAAATACGCTCCAGATAAATCCGTAGAATGAAATTTTTAATCTCTTTGCAGTTTATTGTGATATCGGAACAAGACATCTTTCAATTCTGTCTTTATGTTGGCTTTACCTTTGTACTCTATTGTATTGTTGTTCATTTAATAGCGATTCTTGTCTATTTTCTATTCCTTATCCAATGATTACAATTGAAATTGTGAAAGCTAATTTTGTTATTTGTAAAATGTTAGCTTGTTCCGGTTTTGTAGTATTCTAGAAACAATCTAAAACCAGTTTAAACCAGTTTTAAATGTTGTTTTTATTCATTAGAAGGGAAGGGATGTTCTCTGTTCAGTAAGTACGATTACTTATGTGTTTATTATGATTGATTTTGCTTAAAAAACTGTGTAATACATTTTTATTACACGAAAACATTTAATTTTTGACCCAGAAGCATACATTTCATGGTTTAATGTTTTTCTTCAATGTAATTAATACTTCGTTGTTTATAAGCGACAAAGAATCAAATCAATCTGAAATTGAAAGCGCCAATAGCCTAATGGTTTGGGGTAGGGACTACCGATCTTGAGGTCGAGTGTTTGAATCCCGACATTCGACTGTTGTGAACCATATCCTAGCACAAACCTAGAGCTTAGTTGGAATCGTTAAAGGAAATATTAAAAATGTACTAATATTAAAAAATACGCTTTCAAAATCCCATTGCTAGTTTTGCAACGTTATTAAAAAACATTTACCGGGAAATGTCAGTGTTAATTTTTTACTTCAGCTCCAGCGAGCGTTTGGAAATAAACTTCCAAGTATCATTAGTCTTCTTTAAGACTGTCTTTAGTACTGCAAGTATTGTTACTGTTCGACATCTCGAAGATTTATAGCTCAAAATATACAACGATATAAGATTTATAGACGAGGTTCTGAAAACAAAAATAAAAATATGGTTATATCTCCAACTAGTTGTTTCTCGCGACTTCGCCAGTGTGAAATTAAAAAAAAATAGTAAAAATATAGTCTATGTTACTCAGTGATAACATAGCTTTTTAATGGTGCAAGAATTTTTGAAATCGGTCCAGTAGTTTTTGAGTTATTTCAATAAATACAAAAATCAAAAAACATAATCTTTTTGTTTGACATTTGGTTTAAACTATAATACTTACAGCGAGTACTTAGTCATGTGTACTCGGTATTCCAAGCTGTCATCTATCCTATTCCAAATTCCATTCTGATTCATTGAACCATTGTGAAGTTATGTGATAATATATTTTTTTTTTTTCAAAAATAAAAATCCTTTATGGATGGATGAAACGCATTTTTAACAACATTAGCAAAAATCTTTTAATGTAACTTTACTTTTGTAACTAGAGCACGAAGAAAATTCAACGTTCGCGTTGTCAATTACTTAAGAACGCTCAACAAACACATCTCGCAAACTTTATATGTAGATTATTGCGGTACCTAATTTGCAAGACATCAGTTGGAGAAGTTTCCAGCAAACTTCGCATTTTGTGTTTGAACTTCGACGTTTGAACTTGTGCGAAGCGAAAATGTGACGTCAGAACTTTCTGCGAGTAATTTATAAAGAATGTTATTTTAACAGTTACGACTAAAAAATTGTTTAATATATTCTTATTGCTTACTAGCTGTTGTTCGCGACTTCGCCTGTGTGATATTAAAAAACAATAAAAAATATACACTACGTTCCTGATTACGTTACGTAGCTTTATGGTGAAAGAATTTTGGTAATAGAACCAGTATTTTTTGAGTTATTTTAGTACATACATAAATACAAATCTTACCTCTACATAGTTGCCCGCCATGTACCAATGTGATTTTCGATTTTTCGAATTTTCATATGTACATAATTTACCCGACGTTCTTACGGTGAAGGAAAACATCGTGATGCAACCTGCACATATCAGCGAAGAAATTCAAAGATATGTGTGAAGTCAACCAACCAGCAGTGGGCCAGCGTGGTTTGACTATGGCCTAGTCACCCTAACTTAGAGTAGGCTCCGGGCCCCTCGGTGGGGACGGATAGTGAGCTGGTGATGTTGACCTCTACATAATATTACTAGATTTCGCCCGTGACTTCGTCCGCGTGGAATTAAAAAAAAAAAAACAAAAGTGAGTAGCCTACGCGTTCTTACAGACTATCCTCTGTACTAAATTTCATCGAAATCAGTTCAGCCGTTTAGGCTACAAACTCTAACATCCATCCATCCATCTAAATTTTCGCATTTTTAATATTAGTATGAAGTATGATAGTAAAAGTATAGATTAAAGATTATTCTAGAAGTGTTAAATGTATCTAAACGATATTTAGACCAGAGATTGGTTTAGTCTAAAAGTGCGCATATGCTTCTTAGATTTCTAATTCCTTTAGATAAGGTTGTTTAAGTTATCTTACCCAAGTTTTGCATTACCCTGTCGCGATCAAACTCACAACACGCCGCCGCACGGAAATTCAACGGTTCCTATTTAAACTCCACCATTTGAAACTCGTTACAAAGTTTATCTCGTAATAACGACACGTAAACACGTTTATATGTTAATAGTTAAGACCCAGCTTAATCGCTTACTAGATATTTAAACTTATTAAAACGTAAAAAAAAAGAACTCTTAAACAAATAGTCAAATTACCTTATTCTTTCAAAAGCTAATATACAAGCAATAATAAACACTATTAACTCATAGCAATTCGATAGTTATTGGTTGGTTTTTCACAATTTGTATGCTAAAAGAAATCAACTAGAAAATCGTACCTAAATCAACGAAAATAGTATTAAGATTATAATAATGTCTTCTTATGTCCAATTTCATTGTTGCCTAAGATGTCAGCAATTACAGCATATTTTTCAATAATTCTTTATTTAATAAAAATCCCTACACTTACCTCACGCTTTAGTCTATATATTTTCACGCCATTAAACTTAGGGGGTAAAAATTTTGGCCGAAAACCCTAATGTGGGAAAGAGACCATAAGTTGCTGCCAACATCAAGGAAGCAACTTTGTCATCATGTCATATCATTTTGACATTTGCAATTGATAATTTGACAAATGTAAACAGTAAACTAAAATTTTCATAATTTCATGCGGATGAAGTCGCACGGGAACAGCTAGTATATATAATAACTTTAAATATAATTGCATGAAAGCTAAGCTTTCAATACAAACATTCAACAAATTGGAAGATTTTTGAAACGACCTTTAAAGTCGTCTCTAACGCTATGACAAGAATCGATTTGAGGGTGAAGGAGGATTTCGAAACAGACTTCAAATAAACGGGCTCAATACCTATAATTACAATGTAATACGAGTGAGAGCGCGCGCACACATTTGACTAAACTATCGCAACACGGTTACGGTTAGGAACACTACTCGATTATTAAAGGTTATGATTTTTTTGATTGATGCTTATTATTGTGTATTTGTATATATTTTGTTGTTGTTTGTAAAACTTTCGTTTCTTCCGTCATTATTTTTGTCAACTGTGTAATTAAGTGTATGATGTTTGCCTTCTGAATGGATTAAATGACTTTATTATTATTATTATTATTAGTTGTGCAACTAAACTGTTGAATGGGTGGTGAATCGCACATTTGTGCGATAATTTAGTTAAAGGTGTGCGCGCTAACACGACAAATCAAAGTCAAATCTGGTCCCATTCTTATCAACCCCTCGCAGAACAACAGTCGCGTCATTACCAAGTCAAGCGATTTCATTGTTGTTGTTGCAATGAGGCGCGTGATTGCATTCGCCACCTCCCCTATCCCTGGGGACTACAACCCTTCATGATGACAATATAACGTAAGGGTTTTCAAATCCTCGTAATGTAGAAAATACAGGGAAATCCAGATCAAATACCTTTGCAAGGGTATCCGAAGCACAATTTTAGCCTTCAAAGATCAGAGGAAAACATAAAACGAAAGATGACAATAACAGAAGAAATATTAGAAATCATGATTCCTACGAACGAGGATGCAAACAAGTGTGTGCGAGAGAGAGAGAGAGATAGACTGAGAAAAGAGAGCAACATGTAACAGAAACGTAAGTGAATAGTAGAGAGATTGTCGATACTCGGTCAATAGTAATACCGTTATTAAATATTTAATGCAATGATAAAAATATAGTAATTGTCTGTCTGCCTTTAGAATGTCGGTTATTTTTCGTTCTCGAATCGAAAATTAGCATAAACGCAAAGTTGGATTTCCTATTCGACTTTTAGAACTCGCGTTTGTAAATGAACTCGAAACACTTTTAAAAGTAAAATCTAGCGACGAAATAGCTTATTTACATACAAATTGAAATTCTCGCTTTAGAGCTAGTTATCAACGCTTTTAAGCTGTTAACGAATTTTCAAGTCAATTATCGATCCTTTGAGAAGCAGTCAGGTGTTTTTGGGATTGTTCAAATTCACTTCGCCATGATTAATGATATCTGATAGCTTCACTGATTCCGTAATGTGATTTCATAAAAAGAGAACTTATTGAGAGCATCTTAGGAAAACTTTTCGGTAAATCCCAAAGTATTGATACTTTTAATGCTTTCCACATTACTGGCACTTATGATACTGAATTGTAGAAATATGCCAATCATTGTTTGGGGAAGATATTTATAAAAGAGACAAATACGAAATTTAATCCACTATTTTGAGCACAAAGTTTATTTCTAGTTTTGCAATCACACTTAGATCGCACACCTATGAATAAACTATCGCACAACTGTTTAGTCGGTCTTTGATTCGTATGAGCTTATATGAAGGTGACCACTACGACACCACTACCACCACCACTACGACACTCTACATATGTTGTATTGTTAATTGTAACCAGCGCACCCGCGGACAAACCAATTATATGGTTTTTGCGGGGCCATGTTTGTGCATATTTTTTAATTTTTTTTTTCATGTAATATTTTCAAAAAAAAAAAAACAGTTGAATTGGCTGCGAAACAATCGCACACAGTTGTAAGATAGTTTAGTAAGAGGTGTGCCCACTCTAAAAAATGACATTTATTCGCTACAGTGACGTCAGAATAACCCACGATTAAGATTACAGTTTGAAAAGTTGTTTATAACTGTTCTCTTTTGCATACTTTTGGTGTTATCCTAATTTTCAAGCATTATAATGTTGCAAATCCGTTGCAGTTGTGAAGTACTTTGTTCTTAAGTTTCTAACACTTCACAGTAAGTATCGCGGGAGCGTCGCTTATCTCCGCACCTGTTATGTGCTCCTAGTACAAACATCTTCCCAAAAAATATGTAAAACGGTGACTTGCACTTTACATATAACTTCTGCACTTGTCAACGTAGACATTTTAAGGGCCTGTCCTACTAAATTGTAAATTGACAACAATCCAACATGCAAAATATGTGATGGGAATATCGGATTTTGTTCCCTTATCTAATAGTGACGTCATTTTTAAGCTATCTGAGCCTCTATCAGCCAGTGATGGGACAGGTGCTAAGACTAAAGAATTGCCTCATCATCTCTCTTGCCTCATTCATGTTACGTTGTATCGAGTTTTATCAACCATAACGTTTTAGTCTCGTTAAAGAAAAGACTATCGGAGGCCTTTCGCCCACTGTATTTGAGAGAAATTACTTAGTTTTTTTAAACATGTATAAAAACAGTAAGAGGGATGTTGTATGTTTTTGTAAACTTGTTGCCTTAGTGTAAACACAGTTATTTAAATGATAGACACTGAGAAGAAATATATTTGACGCATGTCTTGGTTTGTGGACGTTTATATTAAATATTTTTAGGTTATGTGTCCGTTTGCTTGATATTTGAATAAATGGTTCAAACAGGAGCGAGGTTATCACGATTTACATAACACGTACATTTGTACGAGTATGCTAAGTTTAAAATGAGTCGGCGCGACTTGAGTAATACAGAAAATATTGATAGCAAAGATGAACTTAGAACTCGATAAAACATTTCATTAATAAAATTTTTTTAAAGTTTAAACTTTGAGACATTATTATAACTAATTATATTCCTCTTACGGTTGAGCAGCGTAAGTCGAGAAAAGTGAAAGTATAGTGAATTTTTAACGCCGGCGCCCAGAAACACGCTGTTTATTATAATTCCTAAACATTAGTAATAATAAAATATAGCCTATGTTACTCACAGATAAATTACCTTTCTGATGGTGAAGGAATTCTATAATCGTCCCAGTAGTTTTTACGTGAATTAACATACAAAAATACAAATGTTTCCGCTTTATAAAATTAGTCTATTTTTACGGTGGAGGCACCGACTGACTAAATTTAACAAGGTTTATTCAAATTTTATTTCTAAGAAAAAATACTAAGCAAAGTGTTTGTAGAAATATTATTTAATCTGTTTAGTAATTTTAGTGTAGTTTCTTCCATGGCATTGCGTTTAAGTTTATGAACTGATTTTAATATAGGTTACCAATTTATTTCTAGATTAACAACACAAGTATTGGCTTTATTCATATACATTTCACTACAGAGTACAATACGATATTCCCAGTTCTAGAATTTGCATAGAAATGTGCGAATTATGTTAAATGTCGATATTGGTCGGTTTCAATTGCGTTTGTTTTCGATTTCATACTGAACAAAGTACACTTTCAAATCTGTGTAATATATTAAAAATATTGTAAATTTTGATATTATCTTTTTAACGGTAGAAATTGAACGATAAAAAAATTAAAAGTAGAAATAAATTTTTTATTATCAATTAATCCAAATGCTAAATTATTGCTAATTTAAAATGCTAGGCGTTTGAAAAAAAAACTAAAACTCCTCGAATCATAGTACAATGTAATGATAAATGCAAGTCTAGATTTAACGAAATGACGAGTCCCTACATCTGCTCTCAATTTGGAGCGCTTGTTGCGGCCATCGACTGAATGATCATTAATTTATAGACCGCTCATTTTGAACGTCCCCTCTTTCTCTGCGGTTGGATATGTGAGTGAGGTTGGATATGCCTTTTTTATAAAAAAAACAACAGTCACTCGAATAGTAACGCTTCTGTTTCGAGTTTTCTATATTTACTTTCCTCTATTAGTTGTCATACGACTGCCCTATTTGCTATCGGTTTCTAGACATTTTGAAATCCTCAAATAATAGACAATAAGCTTCTTTGATCTCAGTTGATAAAAGAAACAACATATCTTCCTTGTTAGTTGATATTTGCTGTATGACTTTTTAGCAGTTAAAACAATATGCAGCTGTAATCTCATCGCTTGAACATTCTTATCCTTTATTTAAAAAAAAACTACCTGTTGTTCACGTCTTCGTCTGCGTGGAAATTATAATTTAATATATATAGCCTAAGTTACACAGCGATAACGTATTTTTTGAATTATTTCAGTATATACAAAAATACAAATCTTTACTCTTTATAATATTAGTATAGATAGTGAAGAAAAAGGGTTTTCCTCACATATTAGACCGCTGAGCCACCGACGTTTTATCTAGACGTCCTTTTAGACGCCCATATACTGCAACGTTATTGAGCTGGTTGGGAAGATCCAGAAATTACCTACATATTATGTTACCTCGAGTGGTGTATTGTTGTGCAAGGGAACCAACGTTCGTTCCGGACATTGTCAAGGATTCATCGGACTAATGTAATTTTATCTTTGTACAACATTTTACAGGATAACTATATTTTTTACTCCATCCCATACAATATCAAGTAAAACTACAAGTTTGTTTTAACTATATTTGTCTTTTTAACAGTATGCCCGTTGTACTACTCTATGTCTTTTATAGTCTATCAATGTTTTCTTGTTTTTACGAGTACACATTTCTTTCTGTACTGCGATATATCCTTTCTTTTTACTTTATGTCTTTTATCTTATTATTACGAATTATTATTCATTTTAGATTGATGGATGTTTGTTAGAGTCTGTAGCCTAAACTACTGAACGGATCTCGATGAAATTTGGCATAGATAGATAGCATGGTCTGGAAAAACTCAAAGGCTACTTTTTTCACGGGGACGAAGTTGCAGGTGAAAGCTAGTTTTTTATACAACTGAGCATAGAGTATGCAACAGTTAGAGGTGACTTACAAGTTGGCTGCCTGCCCTCTGCTGTTAAATCGATTTTATGCTAATGACTGCAGCAGGCGTCAGATCTATTGCTTTCTCTGCAAAATGTTATTAAAACGAAAATATAACCGCTTATATGGATGCTGCTGGGACTCCCCCGACACTGCAGTGCGTCAGAGATGTTTGTGCAAACGCGGATTGACGGCTTTAACGCCATACTGCGCAAACGTACGGCCTCTCTTTTACGCAGAGTTCGGGAGAGTACCAACAGCATCCTAAGAGGGCTTAGTGAGAAGCCCGACTGCCCGATCATGGGGCACTGGCGGCGCGTACATATGCGCGTAGCCGGCATCGGGTCCCCTAGATCGTTTTAATTTTAGTTTCTCCTTTTTCTTTATGTGTGTGTGTGTAATGTAATATAATATGTAATTCTTCTGTCTATGTAATATAATATGTAGTGTTCCTGTAAATATTATATGTGTAATATTCTGTTACATGAATTAAATAAATTATTATTATTATTATTATATGATAATTGATGATAGCAGTTTTTTTTTTTTTACCGTGGAACTTACCGAATAAATTTGGTATAGATGGAGAGCATAGCCTGGAAGAATACATACTTACTTTTGTTTTTTTTTTCGTTCCACGTGAACGGAGGTGAGTCATTTGTAAATATGTTGTGTACATTACTCTGAAAATTAGAGAAGATTATTTTATGTAATAGAAGTCGTGGGACTTTGTTAAAAAGAGTTTATTTTTTGTTTGATCAAAGTAATGTATATGTAAATTCACTGCAAGAGATGATGGTTTTTTCTTATCATAATATTATATTATACCTGGCCACAAAGGAAGGGACTACCGTATTAACTTTACGACTATCGTATACAACCGTAAAGATAAAATTTATCTTCTTTTGTACAAGCTTACTTTTAAAGAAAAATTCGAAGAGAAAATGAGATGAAGTAAAATGTTTAATTTTTTCCTTTTAACTTCACTTTGGTTTTTACTAGCTGTAGACCGCGACTCCGTCCGCATGGAATTGAAAAAAACAAAAGTGAATACCCTATATCTTCTTCCAGGCTATCTTCTATATCTGTGCCAAATTTCATCGAGATCCATAAATCCGTTTTGGCTACAAACTCTAACAAACATCTATCCATCCATCCATCTAAACTTTCGCATTTATAATATTAGTATGATTATATTTTCGAAACACAAAAATTCATTCGTACAGCCTATAGCCACCATACACGGACCGTTTTAAGCAATCGTTACAGCGTTGGTTGATCAACAGTTAGCATTCACCATTAATAAGTGTAGTTAATATACGTTTAAAAAGCTACGGTCATACTTCGTCTATAAACAGTCCGTATATGACCGTCCTTACATGTTTCATAGCAAGAAGCATAAGCATACCTTTCAACTAAACTATCGTTCTACTGGTTAGTCCTACTTTGATATCTATGAGCTTATATGGAGGTGTGCACACTAGTCCATTTTTAGTTGAACAACAGTTGAGTTGGACGCAAAACAATCGACTGTCGCACAACAGTTGTGCAATAATTTAATCAAAGGTGTACGCCCGCTCTAAGGGATTCGAAAAAAATTTCGCAGCCGTCTCTTTGAACATAGTAAATCCGTCATCGTGTTGTGTGAGTGTCGATTGTTTAGCAGCCTATTCAACTGTTTTACAACTAAAAATCGAGTAGTTTGCACACCTCTGTATAAGCTTATAGGAATCAAAGTGCGACTAGCAGTTGTGCGATAGTTTAGTCGAAGTTGTGCGCCCGTTCTAAGGGATTCGAAAGGAATTCTGCAGCCGTCTCTTTGTGCATAGTTAGTAAATCCGTCATGCAGTTGGAATACTCTTTGAAAACGTTCAAGACGCTCGTTAGATACACAAAGTATTATGTTATTTTATCTTTGATATACAAACGAGGCAGCTTCAATGCATAATGCTAGACTATTTTCGAATTCTTTGAGAAAATTCATCTCAATACTAAAGTATAGAACGACAAATTTATCCGACCCGGTGAGCGTAAGCTAAACTAAATTATGGCGTACCCGTAAACATTAAGAATAACTATGGATTCAAATATTATCTCAATTTCATAATATTTTATTTCATTTATTTTAACGTTTATTGGTCTAGGATATCTATTTGGAACTAAAACAGACAACCTTCGCAAAAAGAAAAGTGATAAGTTATGATTTTTTATTTTTGTACACTTGAAAAATATACATGTCTACTCTATACTAGCATTATTAATTATTAACTCTAAGCACACAACAATTCCAGATGTATATTCAATTACAACTTATATTACACAAATTCCTAACTAAGTGCTAAGCTCGGTGAAGTTTGTTAAGTTATATTGTGTAAATTGGCGCGAACATTGTCGAGTGCAAGGTTTTGAGATTAATAATGTTTTGATACTAACATAATGTATTTAAATAGGTAAACTGAACGAAATATGGTAATACTGGTGAACAGTGGTAGAGCCCGCTTTAACATCTTCGCACGAATGGTCCGGTTCGTCCGGTGTAATACCACGACTACACAGAAAACAGGCGTGAAGTGGAAGCAATTGCGCGTTTCGTCTGATGAGTGTGGTGCCGGAGACTCAATTTTGGTTCCTTTCCCTTTCCACCCTTTTCTTAAGAGGAAAGGATGAGAACGAAAAGTGGATTTGACGGTGAAGGAGACGCATAGGAAGGGGAAATGTCCTCTTTATGTGCGTCTCCTCCTCCGTCAATTAAGGGTAGGCAACGCATCTGGAATTGCGGATGTTTATGGGCAGCGATCGCCTTCCATTTCGGTGGATTAAGGTGGCCGCTTGCTCGTTTGCTAACTTATGTAATAAAAAAAATATATAATTTCATTGTATTCTTAAAACTGAATTATATTTAGACATTGTTTAGTTAAACATGTGTTTTTAATTCTTAGATTTAAATTGGTATTATGGGCGTCAACGTATATTTCATCACAATACTTTTGTTGTAATTATTTAGAAGTCAAGATTTCGAGTGCCTACTCTTAATAATGTTACAATATCAATTAGTAAAAATCTGCACCTAGTATTAGAATCACGGGATAAAAGGGTTGACGTTTAATATAAAATGTATTCAAATTGTCTAAGTTTTTGAGGTAAAGCCATATCTTCTTTGATTGCCACCTCCTATCAGAGGTTGGCAACCATCATAGCGTCTAGAAACTCAATAAGGAACTTGTGTCAGGCACTATAATTTTTGATCCCGTGGCGTCCCACACAATGGCCAGGAGGGAACGAAGGGGTTAGTGAGGTATGCCCCCCACTATGGGGGAGAGCCCCACATAACTCACGTCTCTGCCCAGAGGCTTGGAGTATGCGTAACGCATTACCCTTCGAAAAAAAAGGCCCTATAATTTTACGAAAACATTTTTTTATAATTTCAATTGCATTTTTAGTTAATTGTTTATTAACTTTTACGTTACTTTTATTCAAATTACTCGTGTATAAATAAGATGAGATCATTATGTTTTGTATTGTAACTCTGTACATCAGAGATACAGTTCGTACGATTTTATTACATCTCATAAACAAGTATAATAAAGATAAATGTAATTATTAAAGCCACCATTGTATGAGGGTTTACGCTTTCAACTATTTCTTAGAACTCACTTTTTTAATCTTAATTATTGTTACATGTAAGGTCGCGCTTAAACTCCAAATTCCATTAAAATTTTGATGTCGTTCAGATTTTAAACCTAAGAAGCGACGTGTTAAATATTAGTTTCAGTATTGGGCTGTTAGTCTCTTTTTTGACTAAACATACGGTAATCTTATAACCGTCCAGTTATAACGTGGGTGCCTTCAAGAGCAGGGTGAATCGGCAGTTATTGAGCTAGCGCGCTCTATCCTTTGGCCGCGTCTTCACTTCGCCTAGGTGGAATCGGGGTCAAGCGCTGGTTTATTCATGTTAAAAAAAAATCATAAATTCGAAAGTGTTGATGGATGAATATTTGTTACAATATTGCAAAGCGTGCAGCTGCTGAACGGATTCCAACGAAACTTGGCAAAGATGTAGAGGACAGTCTGGAAGAACACATAGGCATACTTTTTTTTATTAATTCCACGCGGACAGAGTCGCAGGCAACAGCTAATCATTTTATAATTGTAGTTTAGTATTCTCCAGCTTTGAATTTCGTAAATAGCTTGTTAGAATAGAAAAGATAACTGACAGAGTACATTCCATTGAGATTGTAGTTCCATTTACCAGATGGGCCCTCGTTTAGATTTAAAACTGCCTTCACTTTGATCGATGTTCTTGTAGCGGTGTACTATTAATATCATAAACTCTACTTCTTCCTAACCTATTTGTAGACAGAAGTACATGTTTCTATTAAATTAAATTTTATATAGATTGTCAACAATGTGATGTTTTTTTTTTTTCAATTTAAGGAATTTCTTTTTTATTTCTTTGAGTTATAGTTGGTTCAGATCAGGTAAACGGTCAAATGTTTTATTAAATTATTGTTACATTTTTCGGATAAAAAGTTCAAGTCTTTACTATTACATTGTTAGTATAATTTAATTTTCATAACAAGTTTAGTTAGAATGTAATATTTTGGAAGGATATCCTTGGCCTTAAATAAAGGTCACCTATTAGGGGTCAAGGCAATATTAAACGTAATTTATGTCAATTAAGATTTAAAGTTCAATACAATCTATTTATCTGCCTGTATACTTCACCATTATCATCATCAATCTGAGGTCGTTCACTTTTTTTTTGTAATATAAGGTGGCAAACGAGCAAGCGGCCACCTGAATCCGGCAAAATGGCGAAGCGACCGCTGCCCATAGACATCCGCAATTGCAGATGCGTTGCCTACCTTATCCGAAGAGACGCACATTAAGAGGATATTTCCCCTTCCTATGCATCTCCTCCTCCGTCAAATCCACTTCCCCTTCCCATCCTCTTCTTATAAGAAAAGGGTGGTAAAGAGAAAAGGACTTAAATTAGGCCCCCGGCACCATACTCATCAGACGAAACACAGAATTGCTACCATTTCACGCCTGTCTTCTGTGTGGTCGTGGTATTATACCGGGCGTGCAGGCCCATTTGTGCTAAGATGTTAAAGCGGGCACTACCACTGTAAAATTACTGCTTAAAATCACTGCTTAATGTTGGTCTTCCCCGTCGTTTGACACGTTACCCGATCCTCTCTACATATTCCAAGTTAATCTATCATTTAATTAATTTTTTTTTCAATATTCCATTCTTCGTTATCACATTAAAAATCCGTGCAATGTATTGGATTTACATAATTCTTTAATTTCCATCCACATTCTGCATTTTGAATATTCAGGCCCACTTTAAACGAGATAAATGAAAAATCGATTACAGTTCAGGATTGACAGTAAATGTTTTGACTACGTTCCCAACTGAAATCGAAAAATTGATAATTATTACAGTATATTTTTAAAGGCTCTAAACGAAAAATTAAAAACCAGTCTTATTTAAAAGAATTACTTCACAATATCTTGAGGAGTGCTAACTTACCATAAATGTTCTCCGGAAATTTCAGTATAACTTGCGTTGTGTTAAGTGCTGAGAGTTTTGCTAATCTTTGCACCTGCTCTGGATTTCTCGTATAAACATGCTAACTTAAGTTTAGGTACTGGAAGCTTCACCTGAGCTTTAACATGCATCTTAAGTTTACCTGTAGCTTTTATAAGTTGTTCAGAATTTTATGATACAATTGAATATTGAAATTGAATTCAACGAAATACTTAACTTGTAACTTAAAAATAGACTTAAAATAAAAACTAGAAACAAAGTTTTGATAAATCATGAATTGCGATCTTGTTAACTACAAAATAAAGTACCTACTTATCCCGAAAGCAGTGTGGTAATACATTTTTAAACAAAATATAATACCACCGTCGTCCACAATATTAATCAGCAGCGCTAAGACAGTTAAACACGTTTTTAACCAAATAGTGTCTAATTATTTGGAGTGAAATAGTCTACTAATAGTCCTTAACGGTGGCTTTAATTAGTGCGAATCCTTGATAAGCATTTAGTATCAATAAAAAGATTGCAGCAAAAGTATTCAATAAGTTATAAGCTTACAAAATCACATTAACGAATCACTGAAGCTCTTTTAGAGGCGTCATTAATCAAAACGGAGTGAGTTTGAAATCTAACAGAGGCGGCATCTGGCGAATTCTCACGAGACCAATCGTTTTATAATTAATATACTTTGCTAAAACATTTATAAGTTGCTTAATACTTTGTTAAGTTTTATACAAATATGTGAATAATTCAAAATCAGTTTTATTAAAGTTCTTGTAAAGTTCATTCCCACTATTTAACCGTTACTTTTAAGTTACCTTGCTTAAATGTGACAAGAAAGCACCGATTATATTTTAATTTTATACACAACTAGCCGTTACTCCGACTTCGTTCGCGTGAAACTTCACGCGATCAAAGGTACTTTTAATAGGCGCTTTAAATTAAAAGGTACTTAAAAATGTAGCCTATTTTACTAACCGATAATGTAACTTTTAATGGTAAAAGAACTTTTGAAATCGATCAAGTAGTTTTTGAGTTACTTCAATACATAGAAATCTTTCTTTTTATAATATCGGTTTAGATAGACATGGATTATACTTATTTTATCGATGATTTAGTAAATAACTTCTACAGATTAACTTACGCTATTGAATCCTTTAATCCAAGTAAAACCGTGTTCGAGTATTAGTTGACAAATATCATCCATTATTGGCGCAAAGCTTTATAACCCCTCTTTATTTGCCGGATGGCGGGAGTTAAGCGATCCTCTTCAACTAACTTGTTGACGTGAGATTTGGTTCTCACTTCAAATGGAAAAAAATCACCTCAAGGGAATAGAAAATAGGGGATTTAGATATGAGGATAGCTTTGATTTGTCTTTTATATTATGTCGTCCGCGATTCCGTCCACGCGGTATTAAAATGGATAAGCCTATGTGTTATTCCAGACTATGCTCTACATCTATGCCAAATTTAATGAAGATTGGTTCTGCTGTGTTCGAGATACCTTTTAACAAACATACAAACATTCACATTTTGTATATTTCGATATCATTTGAGACTAGCTTTCCCCCGCGACTCCGTCCGCGAGCAATATAAAAAAAAACAAAAGTGAATAGACTTTGTTTTGAGCTTCAAACTCTAACAAACATTAATCTAAACTTTCGCATTCATAATAAAAGTAAAATAGTTGTCAACTAAAAAAAAACTAAGGGGCGACTAGGGTTTGTTAATCCTACTTTTTATATATGGCTTTTATTTTGCCTCTAAAATAGATGACGTCATAAGTTTTCACACAACGTCATTATAGTATAAAGTATAACATCTACTGCATAATAAAAACTACTTAAAAGTTACTTGGGATAAAGGAATAAAATCTAAAATTTAAAAGTAAACATTTCAGTAATAAGTCAGGAGAAATCTCCGGCACATACGGCCTTAGTGACAAAACCATCTTGAGTGAAATAGAGGTTGGGGAGAACATAAATCAGGGGCCCGGACTGAAATCATAGTGAACGCTTCTAGGAGATAATTTTATAAAATAGATATTCCACTTTTATTATCGGTTTATGAGTATAAAAAATTAAAAATAAAACTTGCTTGTTAAAACGCTAAAATAAAGTCTTTTTATTTAACTTTATTTAAAAAAAAACTTTTACACCACAGTAATATAGTGAATTTTTTTATTGGACAATTAAAAATGTAATCAACCTAATACAACATTATCTACATATACCTATATATCTAATATTATGATGAGGTAAGATTTGCATTTTTGTATGTATAACTCATAAACTACAGGACCGATTTCAAAAATTCTTTCACCATTAAAGAGCTATGCTTTAATTATTTTTTAATTTCACGCAGATTAAGTCGCCAACAACAGATGTTCCAACGGTATGTGTTACATTTCCAAAACTTATTTTGTAATAAAGGACCACTATCTCACCATAAATGTCACTAAATAATAAATAATATGTTTGCACCGCTATAATTTAAAATAGGACATAAGATATACGTTTATGGGTTATCGTTTAAAACGTATGTCCCCCATATTACAGAGGTTATGGCTTTTCGATTTTTTGTTTGGTAAAGAAAATTGGAAAATTCCCCTTCATGTGAGAGTAATGTGGACGACTTTGTTCAAAATTTTCACTTCTATTCACCTGAATTAATGTAGGTTCGAAAGTATGCATAATATAAATAAACTGATATTTTTAGTCATAAAATAGAAATCAAAGTTTAAAATGGACATTTAAAACTATTACTATTCTAAAAGTGTACGAAAGTGTTTGTAAATAGATTCAAAAACACTTTAACACTTAAAAAAGTCGAACTTGGCGAAACAGCTTATTTACATATAAATTGAAACTCGTCTGTTAGTTCGTCTAACTCTTCACTATCCGCGATTTTCAACAGCGAATAAATTTTAAACTTGATTATCGATTCCCTTAGTTGAGAGTTTGTAGTTGGAATTAATAAAAAAACAATAAAATTGTAGCCTATATGTTCTTCTATACATTGTTCTACATCTATGCCAAATTCCATCGAGATCTGTCCAGTATTTTCAGCCACAGACTCAAACAAACATCCATCTTAACTTTCACTTTTACAATATTAGTAAGACTAGCTTTCGGCCGCGACTCCATCCGCGTGGAATTAAATAAAACAAAAGTAAGTAGCCTGTATGTTCTTCTAGTCTATCTTATACAACTGTGGCAAATTTAATCGAGATCCGTTCAGAAGTTTCGGCTACAAACTCTAACAAACATCAATCTAAACTTTCGCAATTATAATATTAGTAAGATTACATAAGTAACTAAACATTCTTGTAAGTAAAACCAGAGATCGGATCATCTGACTTGATACCAATTCTAACATACCCTTACTTTTGGATTCAATCCTTTTCTCTGATTTATAGCTTTGCCCAAATTCCGTTCCACTCTAGATAGTTTTGTCACCGATCGGGTCTGTAACATATCACTTGAATTATGTTAGAACCTTTTCTGGGAAAATTAGATTTTTTTGTATCCATGAACCCTAATGTTCTGTAATGTTTTACTCTTGGTTCTTGGTATCTATTTTCAACAAGTATTTTCTTCGTTAATTACCGATCAACTTGCCCTTATCCCTTATGGAGGGTCGGCACAGTATGTGCTCTTCCATACATCTCTAGCCGTCATATCTGAATCCACTCCTTTCTTAAGTATATCCTTTTTCACACAATCCATCCATACTTTCGGTCTTCCTCTTCTTTTGTAGCCTTTGTTAATTACCGATAAATGGTTAAATTAGATAGTTTTTAAGAAATTTATGTTACTTCATACTAATATTATAAATGCGAAAGTTTGGATTGATGGATGTTTGTTTTTAGCCTAAACTGCTGAATGGATTTCTACGAAAATTAGGTTTGATGTAGATATCTAACAAATTTCTCTAGGACCGTCTGAAAGAACACATACATATAGTCTACTTAGGAGTTGCTGGTGAAAGCTCCTTATAAATATTTTAAACCAATAGGAAATCAATGTTTGGTATAAAAACTTGTTGTGGTCGTTGTTTTCATACTAGTTGCGCTTGTAATAACTTTTGTTTAATAAGTTGAAGATTCTCTGTTTGTAGTGAACGTGATATCAGCCGCATAACTTCAAAGCAACTTAAAGTATACGTCCCGATTTACACAAAACTTAGCAAAATTTAACATTCTAGCTTAGCACTTCCTTTGCGTTCGAATTTATGCGGAATTTCTTGTAATTTCATGTTTAATTTATTATTGCATGTATATTTATAGATCGAATTGCATTTTTTAAAGCCCTTAAGTGCAGAAATCGAAAAAAAAACCGGTCTTAATTATTTTAAAACTTGTGATAAATAATAAATGGATTTAAATTGAATGTTAAACTTTAAAGCAATAAAACTACCATTAAATACTCTTTTGTTTAAGATCTTCGATGTTGCATAAATTTCTTCGCTCATTACGTCTGTTCTTGATGGAATATTGAACAAAAGATTCGATTTATAGAGCGTTCTATTAAAGACTTGTTGTTCCCGTGCGGCTTCATCCGCATGAAATTATGAAAATTTTATTTTATTGTTTACATTTGTCAAATTATCAAAATCAAATGTCAAAATGAAATGACATGAGAAACCTTGACAATCTTGCTTCCTTGATGTGTGCAGCAACTTATGGTCTCTTTCTCACATTAGGCTTTTTATCCAAAATACTTACCCATAAGTTTAATGGCGTGAAAGTATATAGCCTAAAGCGTGACGCATGTGTAGCGCTTTTTATTAAAAAAAGAATTATTCAAAAATATGCTGTAATAGCTGACATCTTAGGCAGCAAAGAAGTGTGTGAAGTGTTTAAGCTTTATTATATAGCACGTTCTACTAAAGATGATGGAGCTAGTTTCTTTTTTAAACTAGCAAGCAGCTACCAGAATTTGTCGAAATAGCGAATTGACCGCTGCACATAGACATCCGCAAATGTAGATGCGCTGCCAACCTTTAATTGACAGAGGAGGGATACAGAAAGATGTTACCCTTCACCACTGTCAAACCTACTTCCCTTTCCCATAAAAAAAGTAATCAGATGACACGGGGAAGTACTTACCACTTTACGGCTGTCTTCTGTGTGGTTGTGGTATTACACAGGGCGAGCCGACCCAGTCGTGCAAAGATGTTGAAGCGGGCTCTACCACTGTTAATGTGCTACTAATTGTTATTCTACATATTTGTGTTGCTACGTTTAATAATGTAACGCTTTCGTGTGAAGATTTACAGGGCGTTTACACGAGCTGAAGTTTGGCAAGTAACTCGAACTAAATTAAGTGTTACATCGCCGTAAACGCTGTAGAAACACGCTCAACTAAAGAGGATTGCTTTTACTGGATTATGCCTTCAAGACTTGTCGGGTTTAGTGGTAATATACACTATTTTGTAGTTTAGTTGACTCGTTGATATTGAAACTTCGGTAATCCATTAGCATAAAAATAAGGGCATTTTTGACGGATAAATTTTATACAAAGAAATCTCAAAACTTTCCATATGTTATCTCAAAAGATCGAAATGGTTTTTTTTTAATTTTACTCGAATGTTGTCCCAGAAAATAGTATTTAATAACATATCCTAATATCCGTTTCTAATGTATTCTTATTCTACCCAAACAAAACAAATGTTAGTTATAAATAGCGATCCGTTGTAGCTAGTTTCGGAGTCTATTTTATTTAACAACTAGCTTTTCTCCTGCGACTTCATCCGCATAAAATTATGAGAACTTTATTTCATTGTTTACATGTGTCAAATTATCAATTGCAAATGTCATAATGACATGACATGCAACAAATCATGGTAATCTTGCTTCCTTGATATTGGCAGCAACTTGTGGTCTCTTTCCCACATTAGGCTTTTTAACCAAAATATTTACCCCCTAAGTTTAATGGCGTGAAAATACATAGCCTAAAGTGTGATGTAAGTGTAGGACTTTTCATTAAAAAAAAACAAATTATATGCTGCAATTGTTGACATCTAAGGCAACAAAGAAGTGTGTGTTTACGCTTTATTATTTATTACAATATGAAGAGGAGGATTGTAATCCATACAATCCTCCTCTTCATATTGTTAGTGTAGATTTAAAACCAATTTTGCCACTCATTTTCTTCATTATAATTCCATACTAAGTTAGTTTTTATGTAATAATGATGTTTAACAGCAGTCGGTTAAGTGTCTATTATTCTGTATACCTTCAGAAATGCGTGTTAAACGCTGTTTTATGATCTGCTACCTACAGCTGCTTCATCCCTGTTTAACTTTACGGCAACCTGTCTAAGTATTTTCACGATTCCTTAACCTTTAAACAATACTTGCTTATCACTTAAGTATGACGACTGTGACGAAGTTCTTAAGTACATTAAGTAATTGTTAACTATTGTGTGAGTGAGGGTGTTACTGTCGCCTTTCTATTTTTTTTTTATCTAACTCTACTTTTTTTAAGCTCTCTGCCATTTATAAGGTTACTTTTATTAATTTATTTGTCTATAAACAATTATTTCAAACTAGATACTCTACTATCTTTCACACACTCCTTTCTTTTCTTTCACAATGATTTTCATAAAAATAATACGTATATTGTTTTCTTCATACTTTCAACAAGTTAAGCTAAGGGTTAGTGCAATAGACACATTTAAGAAACTCTTAAAATTATTAAAAGCCTTCTAGAAGTTTAACGACAACGTAAAAAGGGAACTGGTGCTAAATAAATGAATCAAGTAATAGACCGGTCTTTAAAATTTTATTTTTATTTAACGTCCGAGTTTTAAGGGGTGTTTAATTTTAACATCTGTCGATTATTTCGTATCGGATGGACGTGGAGTAAACTTTTAAAGCCATTTTACGAGGTGTTTCAGGTATAAACTCTTCAAACTCTTTGTTCTTTCAGTTTATGTTTGACTGAAATATTTACAATTTTAAACTTGTGTAGTTTAACTGCTGATTATTTATTTTATGCAACACTGTTAACGTCGAATTTCAATGTTGTACTACATGATTACACTGTCATCTCTTCCATATTAAAGGCTAACCAAGAATATAAAATCTTCGCCTGGGGGCCATGTAACTGGCATCTTAATTATATAGGTACTAGCTGTACCCGTACGGCTTCATCCGCAGAAAATTATAAAAACTTTTTTCAATAGTTTACATTTGTCAAATTCTCAATTACAAAATTCAACATTACCGCTACATAATACCTTACTTCCTTAATGTTGGCAGCTTGTAGTTTATGGTCCTTTTGCCACTTGATGGTTTTTCCAATTTATTTACTCCCTAAGTTTAATAGCATGAAAACATATAGCCTATAGCGTGTCGTAATTGTAGGGCTCTTTAGTGAAGAGGGAATTATTTAAAAGTATGCTATGATATCTGTCATCTTACGCTACTAAAAAAATTCTAAATTTGGTCTAAGGTGTAAATTAGTCGCATATGTTTACACAATTAAAAAGAAAAAGCACTTCATTGGAGAACACTTTATATACTTCTGGTCGGCCTATACACAATATTCCTATATAGGTTTTAGCAAGAAGGACGACGCAAGATTTTTTTTTGTGCTCTCATTGTATTATTTTTTAAAATCTAGCTGCCTTTTTAATATCGCTAATAAATACTTTTGATCAACGTGAAACATTTTAAAAATTACGTATTATAAAAGCATTTGATTAGTTTAAAACAAATCTTAATATTAGCAAATAAGCGCGGGAAATGTATGTAGTTGATTGCGGTGTATAATTTGCCAAACATCACATACCAAAACTTGGGACACAAACTTGGCATTTTGTGTTTGAAGTTCGTCGTTTAAACTTGAGCTCAGTGAAGATGGGACTCATTTACAAATTTACTCGATTACTCGTTTACTAATATATTAAATTATTTAAGTGGAAGAAATTGGATAGTGACATTAAGAAATTATTTAATTTAAAAAAATATTAACAAAACAAAATTCAACACTAACTTCTACATGAAAGTATATCATAAGCAATCGTGTTAAAGTTCAGTTTACAACAAATCTAATTCCGTTTGTCCACGCGACTGTACTGCGTAGAAGATATCTGTTTGAGTAAAGAAATTGCATTCTTTGTGTACAGTCGCGCACTATTTGTGCTATTACGAAGTTAAACGTTTTCTACAAGTGAGTTGACATTGCCATCTTATTAACTTTTACAAGAAAAGCTACCGTTTTATCAAGGAATTAGGGAATTTTATCTTAAAGCGCTATCACGAAAAAAAAGTATCAAACATTTGTTTTGATGTGCGTTAAACCTTCATCCACTTGCCCTTATCCCTTATGGAGGGTCGGCACAGTATGTGCTGCTCTTCCATACATCTCTATCAGCCGTCATATCTGAATCCACTCCTTTCTTAAGCATATCTTCCTTCACACAATCCATCCATACTTTCTTCGGTCTTCCTCTTCCTTTGTAGCCATCCACATTCAATCTCAACACTTTCTGGTTTATGTCCCCATCATTTCGTCGCATAATATGTCCATACCACGCTAACCTTTTGCTTCTCAATTTCTCCACCACTGGCGCTACTTTCAAACTTCCTCTAATGTACACATTCTTAACTTTGTAATGTGCGTTAAACCTTATCGTCTATTTTTTTAGCACTGGCCTTTATAAATGGATAGGCTACAAAACGTGGTAATTTGTACCTGTTTTTGATTTTCGCTATTTTGGCGCTGACGTTTGTGGTTTAAGGTTGTGAGTATTTGAACTAATCATAAAGATAGTATTAACTGTCAATAAATTCAATAGATGCCAATCAATGACCTATCCATTTCTACACATCAGTGTTTTGTGGACATTTTGCGTATTTAAAAAAATGAAGTATTTTTCTAATTTCGTATTTAGTCATAAATTAAAATTAGACTTATGAATAGTTTTTGCATGAAGGTAATTAAAAAAAATATTTCACGTGTACAAAGCTTTCAATTCGGGCATTTTTTCCGGTTTAAAGTAAACAAAGGGTCTGGCGCTGCGCAAAATTCAATATCACGAATGGCGACGAAATGATGAAGCCTAAAAATTCTTTTGTTACCATTCTATTTGCTTGCGCTTTTCATATTCATTTGCCCTACGGTTATTTAATAACAACTGCACGCTAATAAAACAACGTACGTTTTTTTAATTATCCAACGTTTGCTACGAACTATAAAGTATTTTTTATTATTTTTTTTAATAACTGTTTTTTAAACTAACGCTGCTGTCAGTTGAATAGCGGTTTGTTATTTACTTTAATTAATTATTAAAATCTTACTTATATTATATTATAAATGTGAAACTTGAGATGGATGGATGTTTGTTCGTGTTTTTAAACGGATCTCGATGAAATTAAGCATAGATGTAGAGCATAGCCTGAACACAAAATTTATATACTTTCGTTTTTTTATTACCATGCGGGCGGAGTCGTGGGCGAAAGTAAGTCTGTTATAATCGCAGTGTTATTTTAGTCAAAGGTGTGCGCCCGCTGTTACACTCTTTGCCAAAATCTCAGAGCTCAGTTTAGTCAGTTAAAATGTACAGAACAAGTCGAGTGCACATTGAACTTTGACAGTTCACGTCGGGAAAATTAGTTGGAACAATACCTGACATCTGCATGAGGTAGTTTTACATTGCATGTATATCGTATTGTTTGAAACATTGTTAAACATCTGACGTTTATACAGGGTATCCCGTAATCTATACTAAATATTATAAAGAGGAAAGATATGTATTTTTGTATGTATTGGGATAACTCAAAAACTACTTGGCCGATTTTAATAATTCTTTTACCGTTAGAAAGGTAATTTGTCTGTAAATACCATAGGTTACACTTTTTATTATTTTTAATGTCACGCAGATAAAGTCGCGAGAAAAACACGTATGTCGTTAAACAAGTATGCCTTGTTAAGGTTATTTTTTTATATATTCGCCATTTACTTCTGAAGATGCCTCACTTCGAATTTAAATATCATGTTGGCATTTGTATTGGCAATCGAAATGGATGCCAAAAGTTGTAAAAACTTGAGCGACCGCTTTGAAAATATATGAATCATGAATGTAAATCACTAGGGAAATAAAACTACGACGCATCCGCTTTTGGTCGCGACCTTTGTGTGACGAAACGTTAAATGTAAAATTGTTGAAAAATAAAAATAATACTAGTGTATCTAAAGAAACTGTAATGTGAATAAATATTATGATTTATTAAAGTTCAGAAGTTATTTTGGACAGTGTTCTATCTCTTAACATTTTAATCCAGATGATTCAGAAAACTGATTAGCGCCATCTGTTGGTAAATCCCTGACACTAAAAAATGTTATTAATTTTTTCTACAAACAACACGATGCAGACAAATTGAAAAAGTTGATTAAACATATTGGAAGCTTGTGAGTTACGAATTGGCATCCCTAAGGAAACACTGCCACGCTTTTTGTTTGACGGGACCTAAATTTCACGTGGACATTCAAATTACGTAAAACCAATTACTAAATGTGTAAAAAATAAAGGTTTAGTTAGTGATGAATTCCATGTAAAAAGCAAGTTTACTATAATTGTCCCGTACTTTGTAGCATTTCGTAGCACACTACGAGGTCTACATAAGGTCAGATGAAAACATGGTTACTGTTTCGAATTCATCAGAGTTCGTTTTGATTCGACTCGCTATTAGCAAGACGTTAACACAATCCACGCTATCAGCTTTAATAAATAAAAACTCTTTATAACCACCA
Organism: Papilio polytes; assembly: GCF_000836215.1. Classification (NCBI taxonomy): domain Eukaryota; kingdom Metazoa; phylum Arthropoda; class Insecta; order Lepidoptera; family Papilionidae; genus Papilio; species Papilio polytes. The sequence continues at coordinate 2,259,531 of NW_013525180.1, forward strand.
AAACAAAATCTGTTCCATGTGTTGCCATAAAAATAACAATAATCCGTCATACGAGCATAAAACTTAATCAAATTCAATTTTCTCTTCCGTTTCATTCTGAAGCGTCATTTATCTACTTGGTGATATATCTAGGGTTGCCATTCGCGTACTTTCGATATATGTACCACTTGGAAACTTCGCAATAACTAAAACATCAACTTGATATTCATTTGTTTCATCCACAATAAAACGAAGACATTGATATCGAACTCGTGGCACCATCACAGCCCACTATAGGTCCGTGTCTTTCAATGGGGATTGAAAGACACGTAGCTAGCCCTAAGTTAGGGTGACCAGGCCATAGTCAACCACGCTTGCCCAGTGCAGATTGACTACACACATATGTTTTAATTTCTTCGCCTATATGTACAGGTTGCATTACCATGTTTTCCTCCACCGTAAGAACGTAGGTTAAATGTACATATGAAATTCGAAAAATCTAATATCCCATTGGTAGGCGAGATTCGAACCCAGGACCTGTGATCATGTCATCGAGCAATTCGGGACACAATCGTATAGGTGACAGCCCGATCCGTTTCTAATAGTAGTACAGTATGAGTGTCGGAATGTGCATAAACGGAAAAATATTCTGAGTTGGGGATCCTGAAGTAGCGACGCGTGAAATGTATTATCATAAAATATCCGAGTGGGGCACATGGCCGGCAGAGTGTTGTTTATGAATTGTTTTATACCGTAAGATTTTTGTGTAGGAAATCGTAGGAAAAAAACTAAGGTATTTGTATGCAACTATACAATATGAATCTAACCGTTGGCTTCTGAAATACTAGAAAACTAAAGTATATTATAACAAACTAGCTGTTGCTCGCGACTTCGCCCGCGTGGAATTAAAAAATAAGGAAAGCCTATGTTACTCAGCGTTAACATAGCTTTTTGATGGTGACAGAATTTTTTAAAATCGGCACAATAGTTTTTAAGTTATTTCAATACATACGATAATACAAAAACACAAATATTTCTCTTTATAATATTAGTAAAGATAACAGAATCGTCGGTTGTAAAGCGGATTCCGCGCCTCTTTATGCTGCATATATTTGGTTTAGTAGATTTTCATGTAGACCTGTACATAAAATATGTTTTCCCCGCAATTTTCACACTATTTTTCTCTGCAGTTAGGTATTATTCGTGCTTTTTGAGGTTTACAGTTTTCAACGTAATTGTGCTGTTGCGGTTATAATATCTACGTTTACTAAAATATTTTGATATTTTTGGTTCAATATTAAAAAGTAAGTAGTTTTATTCTATTTAATTTTTTTTTCTAAGTAGACAATAAACTTATATTTTAGTTATATCTTAAGAATATGATAGCTTTTAGAACTGTTCATTTGTTTTCCGTAAATTGATAAATAAAAATCTTAGATTTAAAAACAGAAATAAATGTGCATTTTACCTTCCGTTAGCTACTAGAGATACAAATTGGTTTTGTCTCAAAACGAGCTTTTCAAGCTCTCAGGTTGACGTTACCTTTGACTGGACAAAGGCCACCGCGGTTTGCAGCTTTAACGGGACTTGTATTGTGGATTGAATTTGTGTAGTTACATTCCGTCTGTCTCTTATGTCGAGTGAATTTTACGGCATTACTTATATCTGTATATTTGTTTTTTCAACAAGAATGAGGAAGACATCAACATATTCTTTTACCAGTGGAAATTCGTGAGGTCAAACCAAGGTCATTAATAACCATCGTATTGTAAGGTATAACTTAGGCTATATACGGTTCTTTTTTGATATTAAAATCGTTTATTTCCCTTAGTTTAAACGGAGAATTCCTCAGGGAAATTACAGTTCCAACGAATTAGAAACGTCCCATATTTCGACAAAACTGTCGGAGTAAATTTTTTTATGATCCTCTAATTGTAAGCGTTATTATTTTGTTTCATATTTAAAAGCTAAGTTTTTGCTTTGTTGAAAAAAATTCTTTTGGGTAATATTTTATTTGAATTCTCTGATAGTTGACCTGTGGTTTTAATTGTCAATGAAATATATTTCCGTCATTTTTTAATTTCTCACAGACCAAATAACTTCGAAAACCAAGAATTAAAGGTTCTCTGAAATCTTTTTATTAATTTAATTGCAATTGAAGGAAGATTAAAACAGTGTCTAATAAAACTATGTATAGTTCAAATTAAAAATACCTCTTCAGATACAAGGAGGCACTCGCTCAAGAAGTCACCTGATATATATAAATAACTAGCTTTCACCCGCGACTCTGTTCGCGTGGAATTAAAAGAAATGTATCTATGTGTTCTTCCAGACTATCCTCTACGACTATACAAAATTTCATCGAAATCAGTACAGCCATTTAGGCTACGAACTTTAACAAACATCCATCTAAACTTTCGCATTTATAATATTAGTATGATGAAGTAATTGGGGGCGTCTGCGATAAGATGCAATTGATTTTAAATTTTAAATTCTAGTTTAAAATAGTTGAAATATAAATGTGGTTAATATTGATGGAGGCGTTGTAAATTCAAATCTTTTCCGGTGCAGTGGCGGCTGTCAGAGACAATTTTCTCTTTCATACGATTCACGTAACGTGTGATTTTTCTTACTCCGATTCGGATTTATTTAACGTAAAGAACTCTATCGAGGAAGACAATTTTCATATCGAATAGTTCAAACTATATAAAAGTCATTATTATCTCATGACATTCAATTAATTCGTTATTTTCAGCATTTAAGTAAAGATTAATTTACTTAAAAAGTTTAAAACTGTCAACATAATTAATTTTAACTAGATTTAGTTGATTAAAGTTTACTCGCATCTAAGTTTTCTTTTTTACTTCCCAAAGAAGTTCTTAGTTTGCGTCTTACATTTCATTTCTGAAGCGTATCCGTGCATTTAAATTTAAAAATACAAAACGCCTGAAAAACTTGAATAGCAACCGACGTCGGAACAGATTCTTAAGATTTATTCAACGGCTGTAAGACGTGGGGCAAATAACATTCTCTTATTTTCTTTTTTTCATATTTCTCAAAGGTCTACAATTGTACGAATGGAGTTAAGCTTGTTTCCACGCGTTAACAAGACGGCTAAACGTGCTAAGGGAAAACAAACTCTAAACACGGTACGTAATGCTTCTGTAATTAAAAACTTCATTGGCGCAAAACAATTCAATGACAATCTATGATGTATTCCAAAGATGCGTCACATTTCGTTACATGAGAGAGACGTAACATATAAATATACCAGAGTAATAGAGAAAGAGTTACTATGTGTACGGCGCTCAAATGGCTTTATCTCATATGTAATATGCTCTAATTACTATAGAAATTCTACTTACATCGCGAAATTTAATTTTTCTTACGTCTTTCACGCAATCCTTTAAATTAATTAGTATTCTGTTCTCGTTTTTCGTTCGTTCAAAAATACAAAGAGTATCAAATATAAATTAGTTCAACGCGACAAGTTTGAAACCCACTTGTTTCGTGAAACTTTCAACGGAGGCATTGTCCCAGCCACTTGATCCAAGTTGTGATTATTCACAGAAATTGTAAGTTTAGGAAGTTTCGGCAGATACAAGAGCGCTGGGGAAAATTTACTTGCACGTAACAATTGTTTAGTAGACGGGTGTCTTTCATAATGAAACATAAAAGAGATTTAAACAATATTTTTGATGAGAAAAATATTGTCTCTCTTCATGATTGGCTTAAATACCCTTCAAATATTTTAAAACATGTTTATAGTATGTGAATTTTGAACATTTTTTGAAGCCTTACTATTAATTTCTGAGTTCAAATAGTATATTGAATAAACGTGTATACATATTTTATTCAACATGAATAATGTAATTTATCACACTAATATTATAAATGCGAAAGTTTAGATGGATGGATGTTTGTTAGAGTTTGTAGCCTAAACGGCTAAACGGATTTCCATAAAATTACAGATGTAGAGGATAGTCTGGAAGAACACATAGGCTACAAACTTTTTTTTTAATTCCGCGCGGACGGAGTCGCGGGCAAAAGCTAGTTGTTAATAAAATCCATAAACATAATAGTGTTTAATAAATTATTAACATGTTTTAATTTTGTATCATTTATCCAATTCACTTAATCAGAAATTAATTCGTGCGGCATTGGCGCGTATCGACATGAAATCGCCTAAAATCAATTACCATTTAAATAATAAACTAGACAGATTTTCGTTACAAAATCATTATCAATTTGAAAATCACTAAAATGGAACCCTAAATTCTAATAATAACGACAGACACATGGACTACTTTGAGCCTTTCGTACAACGATAAGATGACATTGATGTCACCAGTTGATTTTAGGGACCTAATAAGAAAATTCGCGATAAATTATTCGTAATCTCATGGACAAAATTCATATTGGACTCTGGCGTATATCGACATGTTCTACAAATTTGAATGCCAAGCACCGTAAAAAGCTGTCAGTAGTAATACCGTTTAAACTAACTTCAGTCGACTTGGGGTGTAAGAGATAAGTATAAAATTCAAGATTTTTCCAGTCTAACGTACAACGGCGAAAGAAAACTACTTAAGCACAGTTAAATGCATCTGAGTTCTTACACGAGTACTAATTACAGACAGCATCTTGAGTTGAAAGCGAATTTAAGAAGCGGTTGCTGATTCCGAATAATTTACGAGGGACGAGATATTAAATTCTTAATGCTGTGCAAGGAAATGGAAATTTTATTTCCAAAGAACATTTTATATGAACGTTTTCTTAAAGTGCTGTGTAGTTGAGTTTGAGTAGATTATCTGTTTAATAATGTACTTATAATGTTAGTAAAAGCCGTTAAAGACAGGGATAAATAGAAAACAATTAATTTTAAATTTGAAAACAACGCCATCTATTTTAAATTAAATTAAACTTAAAAATATTAAAAAAAAACATTCAATAACATTCTTTACAGTTCTAATAACGTTATTACGTACGAGAATCCCATTTGGCACTGTATAAAATGCAACATTAATAAAAAAAATTATAATTCACAGATTGAATACGAAAAATTTATGAAATCTTTAACAAGACGTCAATCTTTCGCATGACGTCCAAGCGCGAAGTAATTGTGTTGTTCATGAATAATTTCATGAAGAAGTGGGCCTCGGAGACAATGTCAGAGGACGTATAAATGGAATCAGAACGAAAAGGTACATCGTTTAAGTGAATTACTTGGAATGCAGCCATTCTTATCTTCTCGTGGGAAATCATCTTTTTGGCCGTACAATGGCGGACAAGTTTTACGGAATTATTACAAACATCAATCAGTTTCCTTTGCTTCATTCATTTTTTAAAGTCTTTAAATATTGTAAATGGGTAGATATGGATGGATGTATGGATGTTTGTTACCACATATCTCCAAAGCGAATGAATCGATCTGGATGAAAATTTGATCAGAGATAGAATTCAGAATAGTTTATTTTTATAATTCATAGTTGAAAATAAATCGTGCTACATACTTTAATGCTAACTAGTTATTGCGCCCGCATTAAATTAAAAATAATAAAAGCCTATGTTACTCTCAGATAGGGTAGCTTTTTAATGGTGAAACATTTTTTTAAATATGCCCAGTAGTTTTTGAGTTATTTCAACACATACAAAAAGACAAATATTTCCTCTTTACAATATTATCAGTATAGATTAAAATGTTTTAGATAGATGGAAAATTAAGATTGCATAGTACGCAAAACTATAATCTGATTTTCATGAAATTATTTCGTATAAGCGGGGAAATCTCTCCACTGGGCATTTTGACACGTTTTCAGGTATACCGTTGTGCCATGTTGTATTCCTAGACTATGCTATTCTGAGCTGTCTATTCTAGAATTTTCAAAAATGTTTATATTACACGTATCTATTACGAAGAGTTCGAATATCGATGTTAGTCAACATTAGTCAATATGCATTCTCTTTTGCAATATGTTTGTGTACGGATTATTTCATTTATTTTATTTTGTAATCGTATGTAAGTATGTAAATTTACAATTTCTGCCTATCTACCGCTGATCCTGGCGTGCGGATGATCTCAGGTTTCTCGCGAAAGATCAGCGCTGGGTGCCTCATTGTGTAGCACCCAGCATTCAAACCTGAGCGTGGACCAAATCCGACTAGCATCATAATACTTATTATAATCTTTTATGTAATTACATTTTTTTCCTACTTAATTACTACGTCATGTTTATTTTTCTTTTGTTACGTCTAATTGTGTTGTGTTGTTGAGGTTTAAATGTTATTTTATTTTATTTTTTAGAGAAATTGGCTTTACAATAAAAAGTTGGACAATGTTTAAAATATATTTCAGCTTAAACATATGCCAACCCTTTTGTACTGTAACTAGTACCTCACGCGGATACAATCCTTATCAATAACTAAAGTACATATAACGCAGTTTGATAATACTGGGTGATATATAAAACCACTGTAACGATAATAATAACGATGAACGACTATGTAATTAAAAAACAGTGGTTAACTATATCATACTAATCATACTTTAAACTAATATTATAAATGCGAAAGTTTAGATGGATGGATGGATGTTTGTTAGAATTCGTAACCTTAACGGCTGAACGGATTTCGAGGAAATTTATATATAAAAAGGTATAATTGTAGAGGACAGTCTGGAAGGACACATAGGCTACTCACTTATGTTTCTTTTCATCTACGCGGACGGAGTCGCGGGCGAAAGCTAGTAGTAGTAGTAGCTTATAAATGCGACAGTTTAGATAGATGGATGGATGGATGTTTATTAGAGTTTGTAGCCTAAACATCTGAACGGATCTCGATGAAATTCGACATTGATGTAGAGGTCTGGAAGAACACATAAGAAAAAAATCCACGCTAACGGAGTCGCGACTGAAAGCTAGTTAATAAAACAAATGATTATAATACTAAAAATAGAGTTATTTTACGTTCTGCTATGGAATACAAAAGATACAAAGCAAAAATATAGTCTCTAATTAAAAAAAAAAAAAACTTTCTAAAGAAGAAGAATTTCAAATGCGGTGACCTTACGGATGGTTTTTACGGCCTCCTTAAAAATAATGCCAAACTTTTGGTCCAAATGATTGTGTTATCCCGCGAAAATGAAAAAACTTTGATTGCGGTGTAAATTTTTCCTTCGGCCACTGATTGAGACAATTTTTCTTAAGGAAATGCTTTTGTTCGTCGTTAAATAAGAAAAAAAAAACAATCAAAATACGTCGCTTAATAAATGCAAGAGATTTAGGGCCTGTCCCACCAAATTGTAAATTGTCTGACACGAATCCAAAATGTAAAATATGCGATGGAAATATCTGATTTTGTTACCTTATCTGACAGTGACGTCATTTTTAAGCTATCTGAGCTTCTATTAGCCAGTGGTGGGACAAGCCTTTAGGTATCGAAAATGGAATTATCATTACTTTGAACATTTGTATCTTTATTTAGACTGGTCCATTTTAACAAAGATTCCAAAAAAAGCGGTTAATATATGATTACAACAAGGGTTTTTAACCCAAAAACTACGAGGCTGATTTAAAAAAAAATCACCATTAAAAAGCAAGTTTGTCTGTAAGTAACATAGGCTATATTTTTAATTTAGGAGTGCTAAGACAGGAGCAACAGCTAGCTTAATAATTATATTACTAGTAAAACTTTCAACATAGATTATTACCAGGATCAATGTTGAAAACTTAAGTTACAATTCTATATCTAAAATAACTTAGACCAGTCTACATTTGAAGCGCTATCTGATTGGCGCAAGAGACGACTTAAGCTCAGTCCAGTCTAGGATAAAGCCTTACGTCGAGACGGCTATAAGTCGAGCCACCTGCGAGGATTTCCTATCGATATTGCATAAGGCTTTGATAATATTGATTTACGCTTATTACTGTAACTTACATTCTATTGGGAATAAAAATTATTCATAATTATTTTATAAGTTAAGGAAAATTACTAAAGAAAAGTAGAGTATCAAGATGTTTCTACATTGATGGAAAAGACTTCTTCTTCTTTTTCGTTTCTTCATTGCTAAAAGTCGTGCTTGCACTGTTAAGCCTTTACCGAGTCATCGGCGAGCTGCCTCCATGCCGCCCTGTCTTCGGCTTGTCTTAGGGCAAGTGAGATGTTAAGCCCCAGTATGGACTGAACCTGATAGATCCATCGGGTAGGTGAACGACCGCGTGACCTTTTGCCCTCGATCTTTCCAACCACTACTAGTTTATCCAAATTGTCAGGTTGTCTACGGGCAATATGGCCGAAGTATCCCAGAACTCGTCGGTAGCATATTGTGGATAGTCTGGTAGATATTTTTAATTGTTCAAGAATTGACTTGTTTGTTCTCTTTGTAGTCCACGGTATACGCAACATTCTTTCGAAGGAAAAGACTATTCCAATGTAATTAATATACTACTAGTACTGTTCTAATGTTCTACATAATCGCAAAAAATTGAAATACTGTGTTATATACTGGCCTAGCCTGATTGCTTGAGATAAGTCACTAGTTGCAAATACTAGTAGGAGCTCGCTCCTTAATGAAAATTTGAATAAACCAACGCAGTTATTCCAGAGAAAATAATTCAATCATTCTATTTATTGTGGGCGTAAACCCCACAAGTAGCCAAAAGCAAATTTCTATTTATTTTACCTCATTAAACTTTGAAAGAATTTATAGAACGGGAATTCTTTACCGACTTCTTAATTAATGATCTTGGTTTCCTTCCATTCTCTTTGAAATTCGTAATGAACAATTTCGTCTAACAAAATGGCTTCTCAATTTAATATGCGGCCCGAAAATTATAATTATGACTATAATATTTTAATAAAAAGCTCGCGCGGAGGCGGCCCAATTAATTCTATCATTAGGTGTCAATCACGTGGCATTTTACCTTGCTGTGAGGTTGGAAGTTTTTCCTTTACTTTTGAACTGGATTTTTCTATTATTTTAAACATCTCTTTATATACACGATGTGTATATTTACCAATATTTGAGAGCATTTTAATCGATAGTTTTAAAAAAAATATATATCGAATACACCAAAACAATGCATTGGTATGGTAACGCAGCGTAAAAAAGTATCCAGTTGGTTATGATATAACATGCATTTTTTGATTTTTGTATGTATGTAACTCAAAAACTACTGGGCCGATTTCAAAAAATCTTGCACCATTAAAAAGCTATGTTATGATTGAGTAACATTGGCTATATTTATCTCTATTTTTAATTCCACGTGGACGAAGTCGCGAGTACATCTAGTATAGTATATTTTCACAAAGAAATACTCCAACGTTCTATTTCAATTAATTAAAAATCCCGCAATCGAGTGAACATGCAGTTAATACTTTTATCTCGAGTCCGAGGAAAAGTTAATAATTAAATTTTTAACCACTTTAACTTCCCTCCGCAGTTTATTCTCATTGCACGTCGGAGAAGTTTAATCGAAAATCACGAAGATTTCCTTTTCAATTTAACATCTAACAAAAATGATAATTTAAACACGCTTCAAATGTTTTAATTTTACTAATAGGTTTTAAATACTAAAATAGTTTTAAACAAAAAAACATCAAATAACGCGGAATGTGAATATATTTTGACTGCGACAAATATTAAAATTGGTGTGTCTGTTTGTAAAAACAAAAGAAGAATTCGGGAAGATGGTGCATTTGCGTTGCTGATAACGAAAATCGCATTTTCTTTTTGGCTGTGTGTCTGTCCGCAAGCCGAGTTTGTTTCGGGTAATTTTCGAAACGAATGGGCTTATTTCGACCGTACTTTCACTGAAGGGTAGCTGACATAGACGGACATATTATAGGCTACTTTTTTTATCTTAATATTGTGTGGACGAAGTCGCGGGCAATTCAGGTATTACTGCAGGAGAAAAGATGTAAAGAGCAACTGCTATAAGCTTATTTTAGGGTACAGAAATTTATATTTCAAATTCGCAACTCCTTTTATTAGCAAACTCAATATACACCGTAACTAAAATTCAAAAATAGAATCACAAAATGCATTCACTTGTTCAACAAACAAAGGGTGGGTAGTCAAACGGGGGACTACAAAAATAGTATAAGTATAAAATTTACGGCTTGTTCACAAAGGCCTCGACAACAGACTATCAAGTCTTGCTCTCTGGTCAGAGCAGTGTTAACTCCAAGCTTTGTGATAACCCCTTTGTTACATTTGTGTTCAAAAAAGTTGCCAGTTTTCGTTCGCAGAGATTGTACTTTGTTTTTTTAAAGGCAATTTGATTTAGTGGGATTTGTTGTGAATTAGAATATAGAAGAGTGTAGTTTCATTAAATTACTACACTTTTTAGATCGAAATAAGTTTTAATTGAACAATGGAACTGTTTAGTTAAAAATGTGCGTGTTTGTTTACACACTTACACAGTTAAACTCTTAAGTTAAAATAGTCAGAACTGACTCTTTACTATAGTCATAACTTATTTAAGTAATTAATGTGTAACTTATCAGTTACTCTTAAAAGTATAACTAAATCTATGCATATTTTATATAAAAGCTACTTTTAAACTAATGTCGCTAAGTGGCTTTCATTTTCCTGCAGATTTTTCCTCATTTTCTTGTTCCAACTCCTCGAGCCTTTGAAGTACTTTTTGTCGTCGTCTTTCTAAAGGTGTTTTAAACCACCATATTTCAGCTGCCGCGTCCTGTCGTAGAACAAACATTTTAGAAGATTAAAAAAAATAACAAGATATAACGTAAATTTTAACAAACTAAAGTGGAAGAAAGAAAATTTATTACCAATATATATATATTATTACCAATATATATATATTATATTATTTTATTTATTTTATTTATTTTTTATATAAAATACCAAATAAATAAAGCATAAACTTGCAGTAGATATTAAAAGAGTGTCAAAAGACACCAGCGAAGCAAGAGCTAATCTCCCTGCGCTGATTCTAAGTTGACTCGTTTACAAAGATATACAATTAGATTGCCAACAAATCAATCCAAGTTTAATTAAAATAGTATACCGCTACTTATTGGTTTTATCATAAAAATACCGAAGGTCTCTAATGCCAAAAGATTACCACAAAAACATTTTATCCCTCTCTGCCTTCTTAAATAAAACAGAGACAAAAAGATGAAAATCCTCGGTAATACTCACGTGTTCAGCATAAACTGGCTCTCTATAACTCAGCTGTATTGCAACTTCGTGTGCTGTTAATGCACGAACTCTTAATTGCAACCGTCTTTTCGTCGTGAGAACATCATCTAAAGCGGATAGTAATGTACCTGCAATACAAGTAATTAAAACGACATCCATTGTTTGATGTGTGAGAAAAATCATATAGCATAAAATTCTGTAGCATTATAAATTTCACAAAAACTTGATTCTTTAGTCGTAACTACACTACTCATAACTAATTTATGGTATATTAGCTTTCGTCCACGATTCCGTAGTTGATTCAAAAATAACAAAAGTATGTGTGTTGTTTAACTGGTCTTCCAGACTATCTTCTACATCTATAAATTTCATCAAGATACGTTCTATCCTGAATCTACACTTTCGCATTTATAGGTAATACTAGCTTTTGCCCGCGACTTCGTCCGCATGGATTAAAAAAACAAAAGTGAGTAGCCTATGTGTTCTTCCAGATTGTCCTCTACATCTGTACATAATTTCATCGAAATCCGTTTAGCCGTTTACGCTACAAACTCTAACAAACATCCATCTAAACTTTCGCATTTATAATATTAGTATGATTAGTAAGAAGTAAGTTAAAAGTAAAGTGTGATTTTTGCACACAATTTTTCTCAATCTAATTTATAAAAAGCTGTATTCGATTAAGATAGATAAAGAAAATAACATTGAAATTGACACCATTTTATTATAAACAAAGTGCAAGAAAACTAAATTGGATATTTCTTATTTTCATCCAATTTTCCCATATTGTAAGACTCGAGTATTCTCATGAAAATGTATAAAATGCATCTTGCAAGACAACAGAACTCATTTAGTGAAATTCGATTTCTTATCTCATTTTCTTTGTTAAATCTAATTTACACTTAACGTTTAGTTTCTTTAAAATTCATTTTAATATAAATCGCCCTCCTGTAGAGAAACTTTTATTTAGCAATTTTAGTTAATTAATTCTTTAACAATACTTACCTTTAGCAACCTAAAAATAATGTCATTCTTAGTGCAATGGCAGTCTATTTGATAAGAGTGTTTATGTGTTTAGAATTCGACGAATTCTACCACTGATAATACAAAACTATAATAGTTCCTACCTATTGTGTAAGAGTCCGAAACCCTCGATAAGCAAGAAATATCAAGTCGTTGGGACAAAGCGCCAGCTCTATGTAGCTTTGATCTCCACATCTGTGAAATACTTCCGTAATCAGCTCTCGGTATTTGAATTACTTTTGTATAACATTGGAACAACAGTTTCTGTTCAGCTTCCCAAGGCATTCGAGATGTACCAATAAACAAAACACGGTCTTCTGGACAAATACCTAGAAGTAATAAATTTAGATCAGTAATATCGGTATTAAGAAATATCTCTGCTTTCATTCATAGTAAGTAGTATTTTTTATAGGAAAAGCCGGCAAACGAGTAGCAGATCTCTTATTAAATGATCCGACGCCGATAAACATCCGCAACGCCAAGGGAACTGCAGATGCGCTGCCGGCCTTATAGTAGCAAAATTTGTAAATGAAAATTTAATTAAAATAGAAAATAGTCAGGAAATTTTGCCTTTTTAGCAGAGTTATTTGAAGAATAGTTTATTCACAACCTAATCTCAGTACAGGAGAACATACTTTTTATAATCTTCGCTAAATCCTTTTTTAATCTCTTCGGATCAGTTTTATCAGTTTTAGGTATTTTTTTTACGAAAGGCTTTTCCGCATCATCCATCCAAATGACACTCGGCTGAAGTAATCTTGACACTTTCATTACTAAATGTATCAACATGATGAGGCCTGACTTTCCGGGATATTTTCCAACTATATTTGACGGTGTAAGATCAAAGAGCATTGCTCCGACTTCACTGCAAATTGCGTGTAAGAGCATCTTTTTTCCACTACCAGATGGACCTAGAAATGTAGTTTTGATATTTTATACAGAATAAAAAAAATAGACCTTAAATCCGTTGACCACAAACACACTAAAAAATATATAGAGAGGCATAGTTCACACCACACATTTGTCAATCTTTCGCACTTGTAATATCTGTTGGTAGCCTCAAAATAATATATCAATATATGTTAATTAATTGTATTTAAATTAATTGTCAGTAGGTGTCTTAAATAATATTTAAATGTTTACTACTGTTTAGTTTATTTTGTAAGATGTTTTATTGCTTGTCAATACAAGAACACGAGGCGACGTATTAAATTTGACAACTGATATTACCTTTCAGAGAAAGTACCGGTGAAAAAATGTTGTTCAGTATGCCTCGTCTATGTATTTTTAAATGTCTTTGGTTGATCATGAGACTTTTCTGACTCGATTATGAAAATTACAATCAACTCCCGCATGAAGTACTTAATTATTTCTGCTTACCTGATAAAAGAACCGATCTTACTAAAGGTGCGTTAGTTTTAACATGATCAGATCCTAAAGGTAGAATACAATATTCTTTTATGAGTTGTCGAATGTCACCTAAACAAGGACTTGGTTCACGACCTTGTTTCCGTATTTCAGATCCAATAAAATTCTTTTCACCGATATAATCGTCTATCTTTACTATTGGATATGGGCGTATTATTCCATTTGTAACCAATTCTTCGAAGAGCGACTCAGTTGTTCTGTCAGGAGTTAAATCCTTTTCCTTTTTCTTTTTACTTTTTTTACCTCCTCGTCGTACCTAAGAGACAAGCATTTAACATAGGTATAAATTTTGTACCTTAGGAATAGCACTACCGGACATTGGCATCATATTTAAAGAAAAATTTCTACCTTCTTTTGTGGTTTCTTAGACTTCTTCCCCTTATGCGCTCTGTCTTTATCGAAAGCCGCTTGAAGTAAATCGAGTTCGTTCCTCATCATTTCATCTACCATATTTCTTATTTCTTGTTCTAAGAGAACCAATTTTTCTCTCTCAATGATATCCCTTTGATATCTTTGATCATCATAATCGTCTCTGAACTTCCACATGTCTTCAAACCTGGAAACATCGTTATTGTTTGATACAATAGTTTTTTTAATTTCACCTGATTTAGTGGTCTGTAATACAACAACTTACTCTTCGTTGGCATTTATAACATCTTGCAGAAATGAAGAGTTCACACATTTATAATTTTGTAAGTCTTCCATTTCGTCTTTTGTTTTGTTATCCTCTGCCTTCGTGCTCTTTTTGTCTTTACTCTCTTTGCTCTTCTTAGAATCCTTGGATGATACAGGAGAAGATTTGCTTAGCTGACTTTCAACACCAGTACCTGTAAAAATTAAGCATTACATTTTGTTTGTATAGATTTAATCACTATGTATTTTATTCTAAAATGTTTTTAAATCCACGTACTACCTAGTCTACTAAACATAGCTCTACTCCCACCGCCTTCTTCTGAAGGAAATTCCGGTAATCTATTTGTCCTTTCGTAATATTCCGATATCCACCTTCGTAACTCATCCCCAATTCTTTCTTTTATTTTCTCTGTATGTTGAGCTCTTAATTGGTCCTCTACAGTTACTAGTGCTTCTTGATACTCCTTCTCGTATTCTTTTTGACGGTCGCGGCGATTTTCTTTAACCTAAAAAAGTTATATTATTTGACTCAAAATTTTGTTGTGGTATAGTATTTTTTTATTATTATTTAATAATTTACATTAGTCTTTCTAAAATACAATTTCACTAATGGTGGTAAATGTAGATTAAAATTTATAGAATATGCTGTATTTACCTCCTCTGCTCTCTTTATTGCTTGTGATTCGGTATAAGGTGGTAGTTCCATACCAATAAGCAACTGTTCCGCTCGTTTACGTTTCTTTGTCATTCGTCGTGTGATGAATCCTCTCCACACACGCTGGATTGCCGTCGCTGCGGTAGCTGACATTTCACCCTTTTGATCTCTACCCTTTTCTTTGAGAAGACGAATTTCCTTCATAAACTGCCCTCTGAAAATGGAAATTTTTATTCTTTCTCGTCTAGTTGAATGTTATTGACACACATGAAAAAAAAAAGAAGTGTATACCTTAGCCTTCCTTGACGGGCTCTCTCATGGCTTTGGATAATAATAATTGCTTGTTGTTCAGTTAGTACTATTAATGGAGGTTTTGTAATTTCATGGCCTAATTTTGTCAGAATATCTGTTATGAACTTTCTCCGTTTTAATATTTCTTCTTCTCTTTCTCTAACAAAATATTGAGGAATGCACGGCTCGGCCTCTTGTGGTGTAACTTGTAATTTTTGTAAAGTCTGAAATTTTTTAATTACCTAATAACTAGTAATACAGACAATTACACGTTAAATAATTCAACTTAAAAAAAAATCTGGAATATTTTACAAAACTGTTCGCAATGATTATCCGTTGAATCAGAACTGTACTGAAATTGGAAAATTAACGGCAAAATACAATCGCTAGTATATCACAGAATAATACATACCTCATCATCATCATACGTATAGTCAGACAAATATAATTCAACCAAATCATATTTGATTTCAAGTAGTCTACCGAGGCAAGCTTCCAAAAGGCGTTTGACAATTAAGCGCTTTTGTGGCTGCAGTAGTTGATCGTAAATTGCATCTAACCTGCTAACCAGCACCGTGTATCTTATACGTAATTCTGAGAGAATCGGTTGAAAAACCGTACGTTCCGCTATACCCGCTTCGAAAACCGCTTCATCTATTTGTGTTGCTTCACCTATAAGTTCCGATGTGTCACAGATTAAGTCGTTGTATGTTTTACTCGACATTTCGATTCTATTCCGTATTCGTAAAACAAAATTTATGCATAGTATCGTTCGTATGATCAATTAGTAATATTTGTCAGTTCAGAAAGAGTGTTTGAGAGACGTTCTTTGAAAAATTAAACGCTTGTTCAACTCAATGTTTCTTTCACTTTTCTTCCGCCACAAATTAACTGTTATAATATTTACAAACGACCATTTATATCATCATCAGAAGAAACTTGTTAAATGCATTGCATTATTCCCTAGTGAACTGTGGTACTTATGATTGGCGTTTATTATTAGAACTAAACTGCATTACATGCAAGAAACTTATATACTCTATAGCTTTATCGAACCAGCAACCTATCGTTATGCGACCCGTTGCTATGACACGTTACTTGGATTGACTTTTTGTTCAAATATTTGGTAGATATTGCTATAGGCAACGTGTAGCTTGATTTTTCTAAATACTATCATAACGCAAAGTTATTACGATCACTCGTATGTTTTAGTATTTCTTTGGACTAGGCTAGGCTTACTAATATTATAAATGCGAAAATTAAAATGGATGTTTGTTGACTTCATGATAAAATTTAGCAAATAAGCCGAACATAGTCTGAAAAAACACAGGCTTACTTTTATTATTTTTTTTAATTCTGTTCGGATTTAGTTGCGGGTAAAAGCTAGTTTTGTATAAGTGGAATTTCTTTTAAATTCAATGTTTAAAGAAAACTCTAGAAAGACTTTCCACTTACTTAAATCTTGCCTCTTGTGCGTATAAATATTTTTAAAGTATAATTTAACGAGCCATATAAAATTCAAAGACACAGTTTAATATAATTTCTATCAAAATATATTTTAAATAAGCAGTACGAGAGTATACAGTTAGTATTTTTTCTTATGCTGGCACAAAGCTTTTCCTTCTGCGGCTTAAATTGCATATAGCTAAGAACCGGGGCGGATATAAAAGAGCCACAATTTTATGGACCGTATACATTCGCTGCAGGGATATCGAACATTCTAGAATGTATACCTGTTTGTTGATTGAACGTTGTGAGGAAGTATAAAACGTATTTCTCGAAAGTTCCTAAAAGATTTTGACGTGGAATTTTCTTAAACTACGAGTATATGCATACGTAGAATGAAAGGTTATAAATCTTTTTTCTTTTGTTTATGTTTCTTAATGATGCAGTTAGTTTTCATACAATGTTTATTGGTACTGGTGCTTACGTTGATTTTTTTTTAATCTTCCTAATATTGTAAATGCGAAAGTTTAGATAGACAGATGTTTGTTAAAGGTGGTAGCAAAAAACTACTGAATGGATCTCGATTAAATTTGGCATATATTCAGAGGGTAGTATGGAAGAACATCTACGGTACTTTTTTTTAATTCCACAAGGACGGAGTCGCGGACGAAAGCTAGTAGACGTATAATTTTTTTTTCAGATGTCAAGCAAATGAACAGCAACGAAAAATGTTTCATCATATTTTTATTTTAAAGCTTCGCAACGAAACGAACAGTCGTGTAATTGTTTTCCATTCGACGTTAATTGACTTGTGGTGGTCGGTCAATAAATATTTTTTGCGTGCAAACGCAGTTGGGAAAAATCTGACGACCATTTTACGAGGCGACCATGCTTGTTTGTGTCACGAAAATAAAACTACAATTAAAAATGATGAAATTATTTTATACGATTGCGCTCACTGCCTTACTGGTTAAGTTGTCTTCCTTAGAGTAAGTTTAATAAAAGAATTCTACACTAAGGGATGACCTTAATGAGCTGTTAACGACTGTAAATGTGACAGATTTTGTAAAAGAATTTGGTAAGAAAACTGTCAAAGTAAACATAAAAATTGAAGAAACTTTAGGTTGTTATTTTTTAAATCATTATTTTCAAATCGTATCGAACTCTTTGCTTCGGAGACGGATACTGAAGGACCACTGTCTCGGAATCTCATCAAAATTCACTTGATAATAATTGACGTTGTCTAGAAACGAGTGTCTGAAACGTTGAATACAAAGACTATTAAATATATAGACTAGACACAGTGAACAACATTTTTTCACCTGTAAATTCTTCTATGTTATTTGTCAAGTATGCAACCTTATGTAATAAAACAGTTTTAAAAATTATAATAAGCTTCCTCTTTTCAATTATATTAGCATGTGGTTTTAAGTACCTTTCAATAGATAGCGTCAGTTAGATTATGTGTAAAATATTTCAACTGAATTATCAACTATGCCAACTCTATATGTTATTTAATCTCTGTGGTTAACAACAAAAAACAATCGATGGAAGACGGTACAAGAACGATTGCTCTGGGGAATTCAACTTGAGTTAATTGTTAATTTGGTTATTGGTAGTCCAATCACGTTCTATTTTGTAAGGTAAAGGCCCTTCAATGGACAATTCGCAACCACATTACTCACATTTAGAAGGGTTACAACTTTAGGAGAGGGATGTTTCTAGTACCGTGTTTCACCTAGAGCGTACTCACGAAAACTAAACTATCGCACTGTTTAGCCTCTCTTTAATTCCTATAAGCTTATATGGAAGTGCGCACATTAATTGATTTTACTCTAATTGGCTGAAAACAATCGACAATCGCTCAACAGTTGTCCGATAGTTTAGTCAATGGTGTTCGCCCGCTCTTAGTCGACAATCGCAGCAGTAGTGGAAGTAATACTTGCGAATGCATACAAAATGGCAACTACAGCCAGTGGAAATAGGCACATATAAACTTTGTTACTCGTATATTTGTTAAATTTTTTAATAGATCTAAAAATGTTGGAGAGAAATCTGAAAAATGACATAGGATTTTTGTCGTGAGCAATTTATAAAGCTCAGTGCTAGACGAGCGGACTGAATCTTTACTGTGAGGTGCGAATGTTATCCGTTTTGACGACAATAAATCAGTTTAGCCTCGGGCGTTATTAAGCGTCAGAGAGCGTATGCAAATCTAATACATGGATGTTCCTACAAAATTATATTACTCAAGTAAATTGATAAACAAACGCGGAAATTCTAGTTCAAAAAAATACACTAGTGCATAATCATGGTTTCTTTTCATAGCAATGGATGTCGTTAAGAATTACCTGCTTGATCTACAATTGCCTGAGACAAGACGGTGCAGAATAGACTGTCTTATATCGGAGGCCAATGTACACTTTAGATAACCGGTCCAGTGGAGTAAGTAAATCTTTGACTAAACTATCGACACGACTGTTTAGTCGCTCTTTGATTTCTATAAGCTAATAAGGAGGTGTGCACACTACTTATTTCTTAGTTGTGCAACAAAACAGTTGAATTGGCGGCGAAACAATCGACAATCGCACAACAGCTGTGCGTTAGTTTAGTCAGAGGTGTCTGATCTACGAGTATATGTGATTTGAAATATAATTCATGCACGTATTTATTCATTATCAAATTAATCATAGTTAAGAAAACTTCACAGTGGTAGAGCCCGCTTTAACATATTCGCACGAATGGCTCGCCCGGTGTAATACCACGACCACACAGAAAACAGGCGTGAAGTAGCAATGCCGCGTTTCGTCTGATGAGTGTGGTGCCGAAGGCCCAATTTTAGTCCTTTTTCCTTTCTACCCTTTTCTTAAGAGGAAAGAATGGGAAGGAAAAGTGGATTTCAAGGTGGAGGAGACGCATAGGAAGGGAAAATGTCTTCTTTATGGGCGTTTCCTCCCCCGTCAATTAAGGGTAGGCAACGCATCTGCAATTGCGGTTGTTTATGGGCAGCGGTCACTTTCCATTTCGGTGGATTTAGGTGGCCGCTTGCTCGTTTGCCACCTTATATTATAAAAAAAATCTTGTCATATCCACTCTTTTATTATTCCATGATTTCCCCTTTTGCGAGTCATGGTATTTCGGTCCCCCATAGAACCAAAATCATCTTACAATAAGAGGAAAATTCTTTAAATTACACCCCTCATGACACCCCATTATTTTACTCCTGGGGTGCGATTCCCTTCATCCCTACAATGCTTAGACAATGTATCTCAGAGGATGTTTACTGTACTGTTTTCAAGATTTGAGACGTATAATTATGTATCGAATTCAATAGATATAGATTTAAGTATCTCAAGCAAACGGGAACGTTTAAAAAACTGCTAATGTTTAAATACATAAAACAACCTTACTAATATTATAAATACGTAAGTTTAGATGGATGGATGCATGATTGTTTTTTAGAGTTTGTAGCCTAAAAGGATGAATGGATTTCGATGAAATTTAGCATAGATATAGAGGAGAGTCTGGAAGAACATATAGGGTACATATTTTTTTAAATTTTAGTTCCACTCATACAAAGTCGCAGCTGATAGCTAGTAGCTTTATTAAGCAAAGATTTCAATGTTATAAATGCGAAATGCGCGATGGATGTTAGAGTTTGTAGCTGCTGTTGAAATTTGGCAACTTACTTCTTTTGTTTTGATTTTATTTTATCAAATTTGGCTATTTACTTCTTTTGTTTTGATTTGATTTGATCAAATTTGGCTATTTACTTCTTTTGTTTTGATTTGATTTGATCAAATTTGGCTATTTACTTCTTTTGTTTTCACACATAGGCTACTTACTTCTTTTGTTTTGATTTGATTTGATCAAATTTGGCTGTTTACTTCTTTTGTTTTCACACTAAGGCTACTTACTTCTTTTGTTTTTAAAACACCCGGACAGCGTCACAAGAAGCCAGTGTATAAATACACGTTTGTTTAAATTATGATTAAATCAACTTCTAATTTACTGAACTCATTGTAGGGTCTAATAGTATACTATATTGAGTGCCCTTGATATCGTATTCTGAGCATGAAATGTTTTCATTAGTCTTGATGATGGCGTAACTTAGTTAAGTTTGTATGAGGGATGGAACCCTTTGAAATATTACTCGTATTGGAAATCTGAGGGTAGGCACACATATCGATGAGTGCAAACTTGATTTGGGGGTGAACGAAAGTTTCCCTTCGTCTAAATTCATTTGTTAATTTAATGTAATTATTACACAATACATAAACATTTTTATATTATTAAAAAGCACTCAGAGTCGTTGGTGCTGGAACTTTAGTCACCCTTTCCACCCTTTTTCCCAAAGGCAGAATGGGAACGTTGATTAAATGTTGGAAGACACGCATAGAAAGAGGATATATCCTCTGTGTGAGCGTCTCCTCCTCCGTCAGGTTAGGCTGGCAACGCATCCGGTATTGCGAATGACTATGGGCAGCGGTCGCTTCGCCATTTTGGCCGCTTGCTCCTTTGCCAACTTGTGAAATAAAAAAAAATCCTACTTAATGTTCTTAGGGAGTCCCTAAGTACACATGTATTTAGCTCGAGAAACTCCTGGATCATCGCAGTAATTAACCTGAAGTTCATTATAACTAGTTGCCATAGATAATCTCAACTATCAGACTTGGCATCTGTTACTCATCTGCGGGCGTGACGTCACATTTGATTTGACACTACGACAGTTGACGGACGATTTCCCAATAGAGCTTGACAAGCGATTGATGTTTTCATTTTATCAATATTATGTACTATATTTATTAATTCATGTTATAAAAGTTTAATTTAATTCCCTTAGGTTTTTTGTAATTTTGCATTGTTTGTGCCGATTTTAACTGCAGAAACGCGTAATCGGTGTATTAATGTTCGAATTATGTAAATGATGATATAAAAGCGCTAAACGTTGCCAGGATTGTTTTTAATATTTACAACATTTGTTCAGCCGTCATAAATGTATTAATGTTTGTAAAATCAAGTAAAACAAAATGATATCAATGATTATGAATATTCAAAAGCGCCTGTATAATTTTTAAAGTAACATTGCTATTCACATATAATAGGCGCGCTTTATATTAAAACAATGTAAAACGAAGCGTTTATTGTTTATAACAAAATCAAGCATTTATCACAGTTTTAGACAGAGTTGTTACAGAAAGAATAGCGCACTTTTTCAATTGAAGACAATGTTGTCTAAGGCCCCCAAGCGATCTGTTTAAAAGGTGCGTCGTGCATTTTTCTATTGTCCATGACAAGGTTCATCAGGACTTTCATAGTAAACACTAGCTGTTGCTCGCGACTTCGCCCACGTGAATTAAAAAAATAGCGTATGTAACGTACTTTTTTAATGATGAAAGAATTTTAGAAATCCGCGCAGTAGTTTTTAAGTTATTTTATTGCATAAAAAATGCATATTTTTCCGCTTTATAATGTTAGTATAAATTTATAGAGAAAAAATAACAGTCAAAAGTAACCTGCAATACAGTTTTTTATATATCAAGTTTAGAAAAAAATTAAAGAAATAGTTTTCAATACAATGTCATCTTGTACAATCTAGAAACGTTTTCGTATTTAAGAAAAAATATTCACCAGAAAACTATATCCCGACTCCACAGCATAAAGAATACACTCGTAAAGTCAATATTTTAAAATATGCCAAGTCTTGGTTTGACGCTACATTATAAAGTGAATCTTGGGTCCTTAAAATATATTAAATTTTGGCATCGTGCCGCGGTTCATATTCCGTTGCATCACTTGAAGTCGAATTATTAAATGAGGAATGAACGCTATAAAACCGGGTAAAATCTTACGAGTTTTAGACTACATTTTAGTGTAAGCTGAGAATAAGATCATTATTTCAAATGTTAGTCTATTTAAAATAGTAGCTACTTTACAAATAAGATTGGCTGTCGACTTAGAATGTTTTTGAAAAGGTTTTGCGTTTTTTATTTCAATATTTTCAAAAATAATTACGATTTAATATTGTCCGTGGACATTTTAAACATCAAAGAGGTTTTTCTCAAAGAAGGTTTTACTGAAAAGATAATCGTAGTTACAAGCACGTCATAAAGTTAATAAGATAGTCTCGACCTTTGTATAAAAAGTAAAGAAAAAACAACCCTTTTTGAAATTAAATGTAATTCGATTGGTTAAAAATTTATATTCTACTCTAAGAGCCTGTCCCACCACTGGGTGGGATAAGGGAACAAAATCCGATATTTCCATCACATATTTTACACGTTGGATTGTTATCGGACTACTATTTGGTTGGACAGACCCTCTTAAATTGATCTAAAATGTGCTGCATTGTCCACAAGAAGCGTAAAATATTACTACTGAACAAACCCCTGCCGAATTTTTTATAGTTAAATTTGCTATGAAAAATTAACAGGCGCAAAATGCGTCTAGAACTTGCATCTTATTGGTTCGTGAAGCGCAGAACACGCAACAGTTAGAGGTGACTTACAAGTTGGCTGCTTGCCCTCTGCTGCTAAATCGATTTTATGCTAATGACTGCAGCAGGCGTCAGATCTATTGCCTTCGATGTCTTAAAGTTTAATCGATTCGCACGATAATATAATAATACCGATAGATTTTATTTAACAGTAAAACGTGCTTTTACATTTCAACTATAACTAAAAAGAAATTTGATTTCTTTCCAATTGATTTAAGTACTCACAAGTTTTTTTTTTTTTTTTTATAATAAAGGGGGGCAAACGAGC
>NW_013525180.1:2285622-2409359 GCF_000836215.1 Papilio polytes
TTTGCCGTCCGTAGGTGATAGTGGACGGCATCCAAGTTTGAGTGGAGTCCCCTAATATTACAGAAGTCCACGGCGAGTGTGGAAGGGGATGGAGTGATAAACTTTCTCGAAATGTCACCAATTGCTGAAAATATTAAAAAAATCCTTTATGTACATTTTGCTAAAAATTTCTACACATGTTTAAATTATACACGAATAAAATTATAACCTCAAACTGCAACAGCTGTTATCTTAATTTTCAACAGAGAATTGAATTTGAGATTGCTAAAAGGAAAATTGACGCTTAATAAAAATTTGAAGGGGCCTTAAAATGTCACACAGTGGATAAAAAATTATCTACAAAATTTTAGCCGAATGAATGTCTTAAAACGAGTAGTACATTTTAAAGAAAACAATATCTAAAAATTTATTAAGTACCAAAACTATTCTAGTCTTCGTCCACGTGAAATTTAAAAATATAGCCTATGTTACTCAGTGATAACGTAGCTTGGTATGGTATAAGATTTTTTAAATCCGCCCGGTAGTTTTGATTTATTTTAATACATACAAAAATACAAATCTTTCCTCTTTATATTAGTATAGATCTTTTAAACTATTTGAATACTGTATAGCGGCATATTATCGTCAGCGATGCAACGTTCGATTCGAACCAATTGTATTTTATAATTGATTGCTGCGGTGAATCCGCCATTTGTATTGAACCTCCACATTTGTGTCTCCACGATTGAGATGTATTCCTATTGTATCACTCGATACTAAATATACAACTCATTACAGATATAAATAAAGGAAAGTAAAGGAAAAGGAGTTCGTACTAATTACTCATAGCCATATTAAGACGAAGCGTGTTGCTAGATAGAATACAGTAATCAAAGGGAAAAAGACCGGGTAACAAATGGTAGTTCTACGTATACTGACAAATATTCGAACTGGAACTACGGAATTGACATTAAAAAAGAAAAGGTGTAACATAATACATCTAAGAAATTAACGTTGACAATATTAAAGTCCCAAGTGGAACACACCAAGTCGGAAGGTAACCGCAAGACCAGCTGTAATTAATTGTAACCCTCAATAGCCGATATCTCCACAAAGGTACTAAAGTACTGTTCTATAAATTGATATTTAACGCGAATTCTATTTGAGAAATACATTCAAATCCACCATACAAACGAATTATAAAACTTCTAGCTTTTGCCCATAAGACCTAGTGGAAACAAGAAAGTAAGTAGCCTATATGTTCTTCTAGATTATCCTCTACATTTATGCCAAATTTTATCAAGATCAGTTCAGCAGTTCAGGCTACAAACTCTAACAAACATCTATCCATCTATCTAAACATTCGCATTTATAACAATAAGAAAATTCCCTTGGGTTTCTTATGAATGAAATGTTATCTAAATAATATAAAAGATCTAAGTAATATTAAAAAGATATCTTATTAGGTTGTAAAAATATATCATCTCTCGCCCTTTCTTTGAAGTAGAATAAAATCCATACATAATAGTCAATAAGCTGCTTATGGACTCGAACAGAATAAGCACTACGCTTCGTGTCCCTCCAATCTTGAACCATACATTGACGTACAATTTTACTTGGAGGAGAAAGACCGGGCGCACACCTTTGACTAAATTATCGCACAACTGTTATGCGATTCTCAGTTGTTTTACACCCAAATATACTGTTTAGTACACAACTAATTGTCGAGTAGTGTGCGAAAGTTTAGATGGATGGATGGATGGATGGATGGATGTTTGTTAGCGTTTGTAGTCTAAACGGCTGAACGGATCTCCATGAAATTTGGCACAGGTTTAGTTTAGCATAGTCTGGAAGAACACATAGGGTACTTTTTATCCCGGGGGTAGTTACGGTTCCTGTGGGATTCATTAATTTAGTTTTTTAATGTTGAACATTCTGCAATGGTTCAACATATCCTTTTTAAAATTTGGCACAGATATAAAACAAAGTCTGGAGGTTCATCCCCGAGAAATGTCCGGTTCCCGAGGGATACGTAGCTTTTTGTTATCGTATGTTTTCTAATACCACGCGGTCACACAGACGAAGTCGCTAGTAACAGTTTGTTATACAAAGTCGATGACGTTACGAATACTTACGAATAGAATATATTCGTGATGTTTTGTATAGGTGTAGAAACCCATCGTTAAAATAATGACCTAGTTGTAAATGGAACGCAACAAAACCACGTAGCGTTCACCTTAAACGTAACTTAAATTAATTATAAGCATTTATCTTTCTAACACCTTCGCGGAAACGATACAAGGAGAAATTATTAATGAGATACCGCGTTCGCTTTGTTATTAAATTAATGAATGAAATTAGATTCTACAAACTGTATCAAGAAATGCGCTTACGTAATATAATACATCCATACATACGACCGGTGCCTGAGACCTAATTTTAGTCCCTTTCCCTTTCCACTCTTTTCTTAAGGGGATAGGATCGGAAAGAAAAGTGGAGTTGACGGTGGAAGAGACGAACAGGAAGGGGAAATGTCCTCTTTATCTGCGTCTCCTCCTCCGTCAATTAAGGGTAAGCAACGCAACTGCAATTGCGGATGTTTATGGGCAGCGGTCGCTTTGCATTTCAGTGGATTCAGGTGGTCGCTTGCTTGTTTGCCACCTTTGGGTGGAAAGGGAAAGGGACTAAAATTAGGCCTCCGTCACCACACTCATCAGACGAAACGTGGAATTACTTCCTGTTTCTGTTTTCTGTGTGGTCGTGGTATTACACCGGGAGAGCCGACCCATTCGTGCGAAGATGTTAAAGCGGGCTCTGCCACTGTTAGATTAGTTCTAAGGATTGAATATTGGATTCCGCAAATATCCATAATTCATATCCATATACAGATAGTATCCATATGGATACATATCCTTACTGATAAGAAGATAGAAGTAGTTAATAAAGAACTTTAAAGTAAAGCAAAGTTAATGCCAAACAAAAGTATAATCAATATCTCTCTCAATTTGAAGGAACTAAAATTATAATCGACAGCACTTTAATAGTACTTTGTTAAGACGTCGCTAATGGTTATAGATGGCTTTCCTTCCGATTAAATGACAGATCCTTCATAAAGTGTAGGCTTTTAAAAAGCTTTTAGGTTATGAAGCTGAGATCAAAATATTTCATGTTTAAAATTTCAGTGCTTCAGTGATTTGTTCTCTTCGTCTCCACTGGTACATACTAGTAGAAAAATTTATATTATCCTTGTTTTATGCTTTTAAAAAACAATTTCTCTAGACACAACTGATAAAGGAAAGCGAAATTTATGTTGGTAAGTTATACATAAAGATGGTCCTTGTCAGGACTAAAGCTGCAAGTAAACGTATGGAGAGTATAGTGACTCAGTAACTTGTTTTTTCCAGACTATGACATATTATGTGACACATCTGTCTTTCGTAGACAATTGTTAAGCTTCAGAGATACATAGTAACAAACATCCATACATCCAAAGTTTCACATTTATAATTATATAGTTTAAAATATAAGGTTATTTGTATGAATTATCCTGTAATCAAATATAGGGTGGTTTTATTTCGAACTTTTAAACCCCATGAACGAAATGACCGGAATCGGCTTGTAATTGAATAAAATTAACTCCGGAGACACGCACATTATTAATTATGTCTCGTACCCTTCCATTTCCACCGGAAGAAATATAACATTATTTCCATTGTTATCTGAATATTCATAATTTAAAATTAAATTATTACTCTCATACATTAAAGCTGCATATTATGGGCGCGGCGCCGCAACAATTGTGTTTTGTAATTGATTGCGGTGGTCGAATCGGAATTTGTATTGAAACTATCCAGTTGCAATTGTATGTATACATTCTATTATTACGTTTATAGCTATTCGTTATTCTATAAATTCATTTACATTTTTTTTTATGTTGTGGCAAAGTTTCAATGGCAGACGGCCGTAATGCGCCAATTTTTCTGCAGTCAATTTCGGCCTGACGTCAAGGTAATGTCTATAATTTGCGCTATTCTTATCCAGTAAATATCATTTTAAATGGTGAATTTTGAGAGATTGATGATAAATCAGATAAGTCTTAACTCGTTTTACATTTTTTTAGAAAAAGCAGGAAGTGCAATAAAAGCAGTTAAGTGTTTAAGGACAAAAAGCGAGATTGCGTTCTAAAATAATTTTATCGTACTTTTAATTCAACAAAATACGTGTAGTGAAATAGTAGTAGGGTCCTTCAAGAAGCGAGCCAATCATTTCCTCAAAGGCCGCAACGCATCTGTAGTTCCTCTGGTTTTGCGGATGTCCATGGGCGTCATTGACCACCTCGGTGTTCTCGCCGCTCGTTTGCCCCCTTTTATTAAAAAAAAGTATTCATTTGATGAACTTTTATATAACCATTAGAACACATTAATCACATTGACATTGTAAAATGTCCGTCCGTGACTTGTTATGGCGCCAAGTGGAACATCGCAACATCTATGCCAAAATAAATTTAAAACCACAATAATTTAAACTATTTGTGATACAAGAGTTATGTATCGCTGAACAAAGGACAAACTGTAATTTTTTTTAAACAAACATCAGCAGACTTTAAACTGTTTATATCTATACTAACGATTGCCCGTGATTATATCAGCGTTAAATAATAAAAAATGCCCTTTATGTGCCTGTGATTTTCTTTAATATTCTGTTATGGTAGAGATGGATGGATTTTTAGAGTTTCATAACACGACTTTACATAAATTAAACCTAAGATATCGCGTAATATTTAAAAAAAATATATTAAAAACGCAAACATATTGTGGTAGCATAAAGAGAGTATAAGACAAGCCGGTAATGTTCACAGCTGCCAAAAATGAGGGTAACGCAATATGCCACGGCCCGTTTATTTTATTTTTATTGCTTCAAATCCTTGAAAGCCCCTCTGCGTGTCGCTTGCCGTTTTGTACGGTCATATGATAACATATTTGCTCACTGCTTCGTGTTTTATCAACGGGTGCAATTTTAAATTCCGTTTTCAGTTTGCCTGCCAGTGACATGACATTTTGTTTGTGTTCTACAGGAAAAATGTTTGAGTTTTTGTAACGACTTACTTTTATTTTCTCTAATACTATTACATGGTAAACGATACAGAGATAAAGCTTTTTAAAAAAAATTCAAAATGTTTAAATGTTCCAGTAGGGTTGTCACAATAGACAAAGGCTATATAAAAGAAACATTTCTTGAATAGTTATACTAGTCAGTATGATAGAATATAAATTGTGTAATTTGTAAATTCTCTTTTGATGTATTTAAAACAAAATCCACGACGTGCGTTGGCGTTGTGTCAACCCTTTTTGGGTCATAAATTGTCACGGAGTAAACTTTTTTTGTCCAATATCGCTACTAATATGTGAGGAAAACCCCTTTTCTTCAAAATATTGTAAAGAGGAAAGATTTATGTATTTGTATGTATTGAAATAACTCAAAAACAACTGAGCCGATTTTAAAAATTCTTTCACCGTTAGAAAGGTAATCTATCTGTGAGTAACATAGGCTATATTTATTAGTTTCACGCGGGAGAAGTCGCGAGCAACAGCTAGTTTTTATAAAACCAGGCATATATTGGAAAAGGCTGTCAAATAATGTAAAATCAGACTAAGCCTATTCTAAACATCCCATATTACAATTCATTCATTACCATAGTCAAGACTTGCATAAACAATGTTACCCCTCCGTCAGATTTGTCAACATATCGTGGTAACTAATAATAACAACAACCATCATAACTTGGCCTCCGGTTTCATACTAAAATGGTTCATTTTAGAATGGTCGTGCGTGCGTTACGTATTCCTTCGGTCAATATAGCGAGGTCTGAATAATTTAAAGCACATTAAATAGAGGGTTCTGCTTTTAATATTCAGAGGGTGAAAGGGACAATATTTTGCCACTCGATACAGCGAAGTGTTAAGAGCAAAAGGAATTTTTGATTTCGGTGCTATGGACGTTTTAAATATTCGTGTAAAATGAATTTAAGCATATTTTTCACTTTAAAAAAGTTACTTTCAAACCTATTCACATATTTTTGAAGATACATTTTATTACATTCAGTTAAAATGCCGCAGTCTTTCAATGTTTACTAAATCAGTCCCTTTGTTCATATTTCTCGGGAGTATCTTTCACTATACGTTCCCATCGAGGAGCTCAGAGTCCAACTTAAATAAGCGGTGACTAGTCCTCAGTCAAACATACTTGTCCACCGCGCATTGGTTGACTTCAAACATATTTTTTAATTTCCTCACATACACTGCCGGCCAAAAGTTTGATACCACTTTGTATACAGGTTATAATTTGCAAAATATTTTGAATCTGCGTATGATAACATAACAATATGAACACCTGTGTCTCTCTGAACCCTCTATATATGCCGGTTGCTTCACGATGTTTTCCTTCACCATAAGAAAGTCGGTTAAACATGAAAATCGTAAAACATATTGGTACACGCCGGATTCGAACCCGGGACATGCAGTATAATTTGAGTGCTTAAACCCTAAACCATCGTCGGTCTAAACGGCCAATTTAATATCAGAAAAGTAGTTCATTTAAATAAAGTATTAGTGTTTTTTTTTATATATATTATAAGATTATAAACGATCAAGCGGCCACCTAAATCCGCCGAAATGGCGAAGCGACCGCTGGCCATAAACAGCCGCAATTGCAGATGCGTTGCCCACCCTTAATCGACGGTGAAGGAGATGCACATAAAGAAGATATTTCCTCTTCTATTCGTCTCCTCCACCGTCAAATTCACTCTTCCTTCCCATTTCTCTCTCTTAAGAAAAGAGTGGGAAGAAAAATCGACCAAAATTAGGCCTCCGGCACCACACTCAACAGACGAAACACGGAATCGCTCCTACTTCACGCCTGTCTTCTGTGTGGTCGTGGTATTACACCGGGCGTGCCGGCCCATTCGTGCCAAGATGTTAAAGCGGGCTCTACCACTGTCAAAAAGTACAGTAGTTAAGTCCAAGCAATACTTTTGATATTAAATTTACCTTTAAGGTCTTGTGTAATATTACAAACTCATGAAATCCTTATCAATTTTATGGATGGATGCATGGATTAAGTTGCAAAATTTAATATTCATACAATGCAAAAGTTATCGCTAGTAATCGCTAGCTTGTTATAATAAAAAAATAAGCCATATTTGCCGAATTCGGGGCAGTTCATTGTGAAAAACCTTTATTGACCACCGCAAGTCAATTACCGTCGAACGGAAAACAATTATACGAATGTCCGTTTCGCCGTTGCGTTTTAAAATAAAACTACATGGAGATTTTTTGGGAACTGGTTATTTATTTGTGATGTTTTGGAAATAAAAAATGGATAAAATTTTGTTGAAATTAAGTACAATTTTAAAAATAGAATCGATCTTCTTTACCTTATTCGAATTCATTTGTTTTTTTTTTGCCTTATCGATTTTCCATAAACTCCCTACCCTAGTCCTATTTTGAATAGAGTTGGTGTATATTTTCGTCCTTCTTATAAGTCCTCTATAAGTCGATATTTAATTAAGTGCCAATGGCCTAATGGTTTGGGGTACGGACTACCGATCTTGCGGTCGAGACTTTCGAATCCCGCCATTCGAGTATTGTCGTGAACCATATCGTAGCACAAGCCTAGAGCTTAGTTGGAATGGTTAAAGGAAATATTAGTAAATTAACAAAAATCTAATAATGTACAATTTTTTAAATTCACTATTTCAGTCTCTGTTTAACCAGTTTTTAAAACTTTAAGTTTATCTGCGTTGATGACGCACCATATATTTCAGTTTTATTAGAATTTAAAGTACGTTTTCTACTAACATGTACTTCAAACTTATCTTCAACATTCAGATCTGTCACTTGAAATAAAGCTTACAAAAGCTATTAAACGTTTCACTGCAAAGTTTAGAGAACATCAATGGTATTTCGTTAATGGCCCAATCCGAGCCACTCCGCGATCAAACTCCGTTGTTACCCAAATATTTGGCCGACTTGTAAATTTTATACATTAAAGATTTGATGGTAACTGTCCTTACAGACAATGGACGTAATTGTCATTGGAAAAATCATTTTACGAATTATTTAAATTTCTATTTTGAGAAAATAAATAATTACAAGTGTTAAATCAACTCATTTAAGAGCCTTTCTAGAAAGAAACTCTAAACGTCTTTATAAGGTCATAGATGCACTTTAATTTAATAAAACAAAAGACTGTGCTAATTTTTTTTTAATTATTAATTGTACTTAACCAAGTGTGTACAATCACCTTAATTTGAAATGCTTCACTAAGCTTGTGAAGCGCAATTAATTAGCATTGACTGACCCCGATTGCTTCGACGACAGAGTCCTTCACTTTCTGGAGAAGTAGGGCATAACTTGTTTGTTTTGACAACAATCCAGCAGAGTAATTTAAGATTAAGGTTGTAACGGAAATCCGCTTCCGCTTCCGCATCCGCAAGTGCGGGACTTCCGTAAGAAATTATAACTCCGTTAGTAACATTTTGCATCGGGCTCGTATATGACATGAATGTAAGTTTTTAAATGTTTTTAACAAATAAAGAACGTAAAATAAAGATAGGTGTGCATACATATGGTACATACTAGTCTTTTTTAATAAGGGTCACCGTTGTACATTTGATATACATTACCGGTTTTTATAGATATGTTGTAGTTATAACAATACATAGAGAGCAATGTGCTGAATGTTTCCGAGTGTTACATTACCGATCTCATGGTCTTGGCTTTAAGCCCTAAACCCATTATTACGATGATAACAGAGCCGACGGAACGATCTCTGGATAAAGCAATTACCAATCTGTTTCTACACATACAGACAGAAATAAAAGGAACAAGGAATGAAAGTGTATGGTAAAGTTTTGTTAATAGTAAAACTAGACCAGAATTTACAAGGTTAGTTGGGTTTTATGTCAAAATTTTTTAAGTCGACTAAATTAGATAAAACATAGTTTTTCATTTTAATTTTATCCATAACTAGCTGTTCCCGTGCGGCTTCATCCGCATGTAATTGTGAAAAAATTTTTTAAAGGTTTACATTTGTCAAATTATCAATAGCAAATGTCACTTCCTTTATGTTGGCAGCAACTTATGGTCTCTTTCACACATTAGGGTTTTTATCCAAAATTATTACCCCTTGAGTTTAATGGCTAGAAAACATATAGCCTAAAGCGTGATCTAAGTATAGGTGTATTTATTTAAAAAAGAATTTTTCATAAATATGCTGTGATTGCTGACATGTTAGGCAACAAAGAAGTGTGTGTTTATTCTTTTTTATAATAGTATAGATAGCTTGATCACATATTCTGTTAAGATTATCCGAATGTTTAAATTGAATAAACTGAAACCAATGCTTCATATGTCAATATATGGATTCGAGATTGTCATCAAAATATTTAAAAGACAAAGCATTAGAGCGCGCACACTTTTGACTAACCTATCGCACATATGTTTAGTCGTGCTTTAATTTCGCATATTACTCGATTTTTAGTTATGCAACTAAACAATTGAATGGTCTGCGAGACAATCGACGATCGCACAACAGCTATATGATAGTTTAGCCTAAGGTTCCCGCCCTTGGTATACTTGCGAGTAGTAAATTCGATATCGCACATTGTTGCATGAAAAAGTCGTTGTTCTTACAAAATTACATCATTTCTCGAAGCGACCGCACGTCGTTCGAAGGCAATACGACTATAAACCATCCGATAGCCGTCCATAATAAAGTCATTATGTGGATAAATGCTAACAACTATATTTACAAGGCGTCTACGCCGACCATTAGGGCTAACCATTAAGGCGAACAAGAATGTAAAGCGACTAGACTGGTCAGGTTATTCTAGTAAAAAAAGAGTGTACTCTCATTGTAAGTATAGAATAAAGTAAAACTATTGCATATAACTTAAAATTGTTTGGCTTCATTTGTTTTTAAATTTGTAAATCAAAATTTGTATATACATAATATACATAATTGTGATGTTACAAATATTGATTTTTAACTGTGACTTTTTTATTTGTTTTTAAATTTGTAAATCAAAATTTGTAACATCACAATTATATACATAATTGTGATGTTACAAATATTGATTTTTAACTGTGACTTTTTTATTTGTTTTTAAATTTGTAAATCAATATTTGTAACATCACAATTATATACATAATTGTGATGTTACAAATTTTGATTTTTAACTGTGACTTTTTTATTTGTTTTTAAATTTGTAAATCAAAATTTAAAAACAAACAAAAAAAATATACAAATTTATAAAATTATATTGTATGAAAATTTTTAACGAAAGATTTTTAACGGTGACTTTTTTATTCAGTTATACTAGAAATATTTAACAACTACAAGACTAACGGCTGGTTTCCCATCTACGTATAACCGTTCATTAGTGTTTTGGGTTTTATAAATTCAAGAAATGCGTTTCCGAACTATGCAACTTGAATCTTACGTTGAAACTTAGGTCAACCTAACACTAATGAATCGCTAGGTAATGACAAAGTGAAAACTTCAGAAACTCAGATTAACTTAAATTGTCTAAAAAATAAGCAACATATTTCGTTTGAATCAATCAAAATAATTCAAAGACGAATCCGCGATCAGTTTGTTACAAAAACTATGAAACGTTTCCATTGTAATCAATTCCGTGTGTTTCAATATCAGATAGGTGGCGCGGTGGTCGCTTTGTTTCATCTTAACGAGCTTGCGACTTGATAGCTCATTGTGAACTTTTTATAGTCATCCTTTGACTGTGGTATTCGTGCCACGATACTGCAAAAAGTAACGCCCGTGAGGTCCAGACTGGTTTTAATAGATTGTTAAATATATTATGTACGTTAGAACCGAAATGTTTGGTATAGATGTCCGATTATTTTTTTGGATTAGAAAAATAAAATTAAAAGTTTTGAATAAAACAAAACGCTAGCAATGTATTATTAAAAGCGTTAATTTCTAAGTAGTATTTATTAAGTTTCTTCGTGTGTATTCCCTTTTTTATTCTATTTTAATTACTAGTTTTCGCCCGCGACTTTGTCCGTGTTGAATTAAAAAAAAAAACAAAAGCAAGTAGTCTATGTATTCTTCCAGACTATACTCTACATCTATGCTAAATTTCATCATGACCCGTTAAGCCGTTTAGCGACAAACTATAACATATATCCATGTAAACTATCATATTTGTAATGTTAGTACGATAAAGTATAGATAAAGTTAATATTTATGAATAAAGTAAGGCATAACATAAATAAATTCGCTGTATTTCTAAACAATAAACTGGTTTATATAAATCGCTCCGCCGTTTCGATCTCACAGTATCAATTCCCTCACAATAAATAACCCGCAATTACTGATCTCGTAACCTTCAACTTTGTGCAGGACGAGCGAAAAGCAAAAAGTGTAGAGCGAACAGAGAGAATAATGTCTTCATTTCAGATAATTCATTCACTAGTCAGAGTCGCATCGAACGATACAGGGTGTTCTAATTCTCATCTTATACAGGTTGTTTTTAATTCAATTTTATGTTTACTAGATTTTCTATGACTAGTCAACTAGTTCTATTAAGAAATACAGGATGTTTTTTTTAATAATTTTGAACTAGTCGAGAAGGAGACGAATTGAAAATAAATATAAGATTTTTTCTAATTGTTAAGCGTAAAAAAAAATTTCGTAGATAAGTTCAGATAAATTATATTTATTCAATCTATTTTAAATATAATTTGCAAATTGAATGAATTTTTCCTTAGCAAAGTTTTCTTATGTAAAAGTTTATGTTTAAATATGCTTTGTCCTCTCAGGGCGTTCAAGTAAAGTGGCACTTGGTTAAGTTCAAGTGACAATAACCGTCGCTTTATTAAATAACCCGTGTAAGTTGTGCACAGAGTCGTTGGGTCTGTAGGGAACCTGATATATTCTACGAAAACACTCCACAGTTACACTTGACATTCATACACAGCACACATACACACTTACATAACACGTACAATCACTCACATATATAAACACGGTGCACGACGAGTGGTCGAAATATAGTGCAACGCATCTATTTTTGTGACCTGTCATTGGTGCATTTAAATTCGCGACTGCACAGCTGACCGGGATCATTGACCGAGCGGCGCGCGCGGTTAATTAACAGTCGCTTTCAAACTGTGCCCGCGCTGACCACTGTTAATTATCGCTCTTGTTATCCCAGCTTATTATTATTGTGTTTCTTCTCTTCTTCTACTTATAACGTGTTGCACTCTCCTTCTACTTCTTTTTATTATATATATTGTGTTGTGGATTAAGTGTTTTTGGTGTGAATAAATTGGTTGAAGAATAACGGTCGCATCATTTAAAATCTGCACCAACACTCATCACCCCAGCGACACCATCACCACCTACCACCACAGGTCTAACTTAACATCAGATTTTACAAGCCTTGTCACAAGATGTTACGGGGTCTTATTAGAGGAAGTTTTTGTTAACTTTTTTATTGTAAGTTGTAAGCTCTAAACTTCTTTCTGTAACAACCTTAGCATAGTTTGTTACTATTTAATATTATAAATGCGAGAGTTTGGATGGATTAGTATGTTTTGTACCTTCAGAACGGGTAAAAGGATCTGGACAAAATTTCGCAGTCGAAATTATGAAAATTTTATTTTATTGTTTACATTTGTCAAATTATAAATAGCAAATGTCAAAGTGGTATAGCCTTATGGTCTCTTTTCCACATAAGGGTTTTTATTCAAAACATTTACTCTCTAAGTTTAATGGCGTGAAAATATATAGCCTAAAGCGTGACGTAAGTGTAGGGCTTTTCATTAAAGAAAGAATTATTCAAAAATATGCTGTAATTGCTGACATCTTAGGCAACAAAGTAGTGTGTGTTTACGCTATATTACGAGTATAATAGTGTAGATATTACGATGGTTCTCAAATCCAATCTATATAAATTAACTATAAATAGATAAAATGCTTTTAAACGAGTGCAGTTCCTTTTTTAAACAAAACTACTTATTAAGGAAACTTTGTGAGAAACGAAAGATAATTGGAAAATGGCTTAAGCGAGATAAGAGATAGAATTTTAGTAATGAGGACTATTGTTTTCAATATACTATGAAGTTAGTGCTTAGTTTTTTGTTAGCTTAAACTACTTATTAAGTTCTAAACATTTAAAAATAAACCAGAGTTAAATTTTGTATCATAGTACGAAAAAACTTCAGGATATCGATAGGAAAATTTAATTTTAACTAGCTTTTGCTAACGACTTCGTCCACGAAGAGAAGTGAAATGTATCGTAGCTTTTAAATGGTGTAAGAATTTTTGAAATCGGCTTAGTAGTTTTTGAGTTATATACAAACAAAAATATAAAAATTACTAATAGGTATAGATTCCATAAAATATGAAATTCAAAGACGATGTATCCAATTACTACTTTACAATTGTCGCAGTATAAAATTAGATAACTTTTTTCAAAGATAAATCTGAAACGGGAAATTAAAAATCCTCTCTAAGAGGATGACAATGTTAAGTTCGCAGACTACAGATGTGAAATTTCCCACAAGAATTTTGAATAGGGAGAGAAATTAATGCAGTTTTTAATTGTATATTCGGATGTTAAGCTCTTACGTGGTTAAGCTTAAATTAAAAAGCTCGATTTATTCGAAACTGAACTTTTGACTCAGTTAGAAGGCGTTAATGTTTTCGTCTGTCGTAATATTACAATATCTTGTTTGATAATCTCATAGTTGAAGCAAAAACATTTTTATAAAACTCTAAATACTTGTTTTTTTTTAATTTCGTAAGAGATAAACTTTCTCTACTTTTTTCAGAACTCCCTTTTAAAGCTTGTCCTGTTTTGGTTCACAAACCTTTAGGAGACTGGCATAAAAATATTGTTCTTTTTATTTTCATAAAAATTAAGTTTTGGAACAGTTTTGTTCGGTTTTATTGTTATTCAAGCCATAGCTTGGTATTACAGAAAATGTTATATGTAGGAATGTAACTAAAATGGACTCATTAAAATAGATTAAAGCCGCAAAACCGCAATTCGTTCGACCGCAAGGTCTGATGGAATTTTGTGCCCGGAACTTGCTGAAGATGAATTCCAACAGTGAAATTAAACCAGTATGTGTACGAATGTAAATAAACATAAAAACATATACATAAATATATGTACTTTGTATGTTATCTTACCTCAATTTACTGATATTAATAAACTAGCCGATCCCGTGCGGCTTCATCCGCATTTCCAATTGCAAATGTCAAAAACGTTACCATAATAACCTCGCTTCCTTAATTTTTGAAATCAGCCTAGTATTTTTTGAGTTATTTCAATACATACAAAAATACAAATCTTTCTTCTGTATTAATATAGAAAATCGGTCATAAACTACAGTTTCCACAGAAAGTTTTACGTCTGTTAGATAATCAGCGCTTACGAAGAAGTATTGCAGAATTCGTTTCATTGCTCTGCTGTAAACCTCATCAACCTTTATCGCTTTAATAATTCATAGAGGGTAGTTCAAATTAAAGTTTGGCAAATCAAATGCTACTACGGCTACGGGGCGGTTGGGTGCGTGCATGTAAAATTCATGTGTGTACTCATACGAATGCCCTTTAAATGGCATTGCGCAGATTCCAATCTAATCAAGGGGCCTGCTCTCTAGTTAATGCCGGGGTATTCGGTACTGAAATTAAACTTTCTAGCTCACTATACGTCCCCACTAAGGGGCTCGGAGCCTACCCTAAGTAAGGGGTGACTAGGCCATAGTCAACCATGCTGACTTCACACATATCTAGCAAATATATTTGAAGTCCAATAGGATTTGTAAATTACTTTATCTTAAGGTATTCGTAATTTTGTTGAAACCAAGTTGTTTTTGTACTTTTTAATTGAAACCTTTTAAGTTGAAAGTATTTAAAGGAATTTTGGAAATTTCCTTTTTATATAGGAAGGCGCTCTCTCGTGTCGGGTCGCTGCGCCAACGCAGTAAGTAAGTAAGTATAGTGAAGGAAAGAAAATATAATTGTATCAGGTATTTAATAAATAGTAATAATTATTATAATGTAGGTATGGAGAAATAAATTATTCAATGTCAACGTTGTTTAGATCTACACCTTTCGTTTATAAAAATAACTTTACATGGCGCAGTCGGTAGGATTCGAGGAAATTTAAGTTGATTAAGTAGTTTAGTGAATTTTATACTTAAGGAAGTGAAAACAAGAGCTTTTTTGCATAGCATTTTGATATAAATATTTGATAGAGTGCAATATGTTCTCCTCAACCAAGTGGAGGGTGAACGTTTAAAGCCGGGCCTAGTTTAGATAAACAACGCAAGTTTAACCCTCGGTGCGCCTATGGAATATTCAAACAAGGTAAACAGTGGACCGTGGCAAGAGGGCTGGGGTTTGCGGATGTCTAGATACTGCGGTTAGTCTACTTCAATTTATTAACAGTTTGCAAATACCTTTCATATTATTATTCTTATCGTTTATTGTAACTACATGCATTATATTTGTGACTGTCAACTAGTAAATTGAAACGAGTGTAAAAATATAACGATATCTCTGTTTTACAGGTAATAAAAATCTTTATATGTTGTGTTTTGGCAGTGTAAACCTAATAGTTAAGATCAGTAATTACATAATAGTGTGTTAACTAACTATTTTATACTAGCTTTCGCCCGCGACTCCGTCCGCGTGGAACTAAAATAAAGTAAGTAGTTTATGTGTCCTTCCAGATTATCCTCTACATCTATGCCGAATTTTATCAAGATCTGTTCAGCAGTTTAGGCAAACTCTAACAAACATCCATCCATCCAGACTTTCGCATTAACAATATTAGTAAGATGAAAAATATCAGAACAGATTTAAACATAGTCTGAAAGGCATCAGACTACTGAGTTTTATTTCAATGTCTCGCAAACGAAGTCGCGGGCAAAAGCTAGTAGCATATTCCAACAGTAAACTAATCTAATAGACACCTCTTTATGTTATTATGTCACCTTTCAAAGCTTTAACTTTCATTACGCCCACATATTATAACCCCACTATAATAATTTCATATTACGGGACATAATCTTAGTATGGTGGCGAAGGTTCTCAATATTTCGCTGCTTATCCCTCTGTCATAAGCCAGCAGGTGGTCTTAAAGTAATAATTTTACGATATCCCACTTAAGTTCCTACCTGATACTATTCGCGTCCATTCTTAGTTTAGCTTCGTTGAGATATGAAGTGAGGGGGAATGTAAAAACGTACTCAGGTTTACAAACTACTAGCTTTTGTTCGCGTGCAATTAAAAAAATAATAAAAAATGTAACCTTTGTTAGAGTGATAACGTAGATATTTATTGTTGAAAGAATTTTTGAAATCGACCCAGTAATATTTGAATTATTTCTAAACATACAAAAATATTAATCTTACCTCTTTATGATTATCATCGTCAGGATATTTTCCTTCACTGTAAGAACGTAGGGAAATTATGTACATATGAAAATTTAAAAAATCTAAAACCACATTGGTACATGGTGGGATTCGAACCCAAGACCTGATTACAAGTCAAGTGCTTAAACCACGGAGCCACCGACGCTCTACCTTTTTATATCAGAATATTATAGAAGTATAGATAAAGATGATTTGAATTCTTTATTAAATATTATGCTATAAAAATATAAGAACAATTTAAGGACATAAACACCTGTCTTATAAAATAAAATATGATTTTATATTTACATAACAATAACATATGAGTGTGACAAAAACGTAAGGCTCTTCAGAAAGCATTTTCACCATCTGCGTTATGATTTAGATGTTGTTTTGCGTCGCGTGGGACACGATAAATCACACAATCGTGGAGTTGTAAGTCGCCGTGTCTCAAATAAAATTCCTCTTAAGATTTCCGTAATAATTCTTTTAATGGATACTCCAATTTCTTTTCTTTCCTTCTTGGATTGGATCTTGAATCTCCATTTTTAGTTTTAATTAACAAGGGTAGGGTGATGAAATCTTACTAATATAAATGCGAAAGTTTAGATGGATAGATGGATGGATGTTTGTTACAGTTGGTAGCCTAAACGGCTGAACGGATGTCGATGAAATTTGGCGTAGACGTAGAGGATAGTCTGGAAGAACACATAGGCTACTAACTATTGTTTTTTGAAGTCCACGCGGACGGAGTCGTGGGCGAAAGCTAGTTGTAACATATTTTCAACACTAACAAAAACATGTTAAGGCTTTCATACCAGTAGCTGACACACATGGATGCAGGCTGGTGTCATTATTTTACTGGCATATGTATACACTTTGTACTTGTAACTTGTTTGTCAATAATTGGCATGCCAGCTACTTTACTAACTCGTGTATTTATGCCTTAATTTATTCTTTTTGCTTTAATAGGATTTATAATTACTCAGTAGAATGTTGGTATTGTTCCCATAAATTACGCAATTGTCGGAATTTATAATCCCGGCCTGACTTAATCGCCGGGACGAAGTTGCACCGAATCGTCTAAACAAATTAAGGAGATTACGAAAATTTAATTTGCCGCTTGTTCTGAATTGTCAGACAAATTAGTAGGCTTACTTTACTTGAGCAAGCGCTTTTTGTTAATTTATTATGAAGGAAATGACAGTTAATGATTTGTAACTGTCTAGTGGCTTTCCAGTTATATTTAACCATTTGTGTTTTTGGTTTGATAACTTCTTGAAATGAGTTTCCGAACGTAACTCGAGTTTTACTCCGATGAAAGATAAGTCAACCAAATACTAAAATCACTAGGTAATTATGAAATAAATATACAGAAACTCGGTATAAATAATAGTTATTCATAAATTATCCTACATTAAGCCCACTACAGATAATCAGTTCCAACTGACATTTACAACTGAAGTCAAACTGTTTAGTTGAAACAATGCGTGTGTTGGGAAAACTTTAACTGAGTGTAATTGATAGTTAAAATTTTGCATACTTATGCATTTTATTAGATTGTACGCTTCAGTTCAAATTGAGTAGTAACAGTATAGAAGGATATATTATATTTTATACGATATTTTTCCATAAATAAAGAGTGTACTCTTAAAAGCTTACAACGCATCTGCAGTTCCTCTGACGTTGTGGATGTATAG
Source organism: Papilio polytes (assembly GCF_000836215.1). Lineage (NCBI taxonomy): Eukaryota > Metazoa > Arthropoda > Insecta > Lepidoptera > Papilionidae > Papilio > Papilio polytes. Next base: position 2,303,756 of record NW_013525180.1, read on the forward strand.
ATTAAATCAAATAGCAGGCAATCGGTACTTGTTACGCCCTTTCTACTAAAAAAAGTAATCAGATAATTTAAAAAAAATATTAAAAGTTTAAAACAAAGGGACTTCTGTACGAAGAATAGAAAAGGGGTGTTCCCGTTGAACAAATTAGAGGTTAAATGAGGGTTTGCACCCCGATCAAGAAAGTTGTTAATGGATTACATTGTGGTCACGCGGCTCGCATACACCACCCGCCATAAATTTTAAACTTGACGTATGAACTTTGCCGTTTAAATTCCTAAAGCTTCTCCTCTGTATTATTTTTCAAAAGATTTTAATTTTGTGAAAATTCACTTTATACTGAATTTTGAAAGAATTGCAGTTTGAGTTCAAATTTATGTCATCCTTAGATTTTAAGTTTGTTAATCAAACTGTTAGATAAATAATCTGGTTTTAGTTGTGTTAGTTTGGATTTTGTTAATAAAGTAACTTAAAACACATAACTGTTCTTTCAAATTATATATTTCGTAAATAAGTTTTGCGTTTGGCACACAATTTTATAAATACTATGAATCCTTCTGCGCTATTCAAATCTTTTTTTTTTAATTAAAAATTTGTAACTAATATTTTCAGTGGCCAGTAGAACCCGAGGTCGAACTCTTTGGTGGAAACAACTGTTTCTTTTTGGTCGAACAAACTGGCTAGAAAGGAGGTCGAATAATACAGTATCCAAAACTCCATCTAAAGTATGTTTCCTAAATATTTAAATTAAAAAAAAAACAAATGTTTTCCAACTAACACTGTTGTATTCAGTACTCTAAGTTAGGTTTGAATTATTTAATACATCTACATACACATAAATAACATTTCAATCGTCGGACCCTCCTTGGACCCTCGCGTTTGTTGTAAACATGTCGTTAATAATTGCCCTTAACCCTTTCTATGTTTTATTCATAGTATGCTGTAAAGCCGAACTAGTAATGAAAAGGGACACCTTCTATAAACTATGTGATTGCTTCACTATGTACTGGGATAGTGATTTGTATGGGATGAAGTAACGAGACCATTCTTTAGAGCAGCACCTTTGACTAAACTATCGCACAACTGTTGTATGATTGTTACACTCAACTGTATAGTTGCACGACTAAAGACGAGTAGTGTGCGCACCTATATAAGCTCATAGCAATCAAAGCAAGACTAAACAGTTGTGTGCGCTCTTAGTTGTTCTTCTATCTTTTTACTAACATTATAAATGCGAATGTTTCTCTCTATTTATCTCCAAAAAGAACGGATATCAACGTAGAAACAACTGTTCTTAAAATGATTATTGTACATTACGGGAAGGAATTATGTTACAGATTGAGTTTCTTTTAATTTTTTTTTTATACAAAAAGGTGGCAAACGAGCAAGTGGCCACCTGAATCCGCCAAAATGGCGAAGCGATCGCTGCCTATAAACATCCGCAATTGCACCTTTATGGGCGTTTATGGGCACCTGCGTTGCCTACCCTAAATCGACGAAAGAGGAGAAGCACATAAACAGGATATTTACCCATCCTATGCGTATCCTCCACCGTCAAATCCACTTTCCCATCCATGCTTCTCTTAAAGAGAAAGGTGGGACGGGAAAGGGACTAAAATTGGGCCTCCGGCACCACACTCATCAGACGAAACGCGGAATTGCTCCCACTTCACGCCTGTCTTCTGTGTGGTCGTGGTATTGCACCGGGCGAGCCGAGCCATTCGTGCAAAGATTCTAAAGCGGGTTCTACCACTCTAAATTTTGCAGGGACAGAGTCGCGGACAAAAGCGGATAAAAGTAAACTAAACACAGTGTTTGAGCGGCATAAATTCCTTAAATACTTATTGGATTTGAAAATTTATTTTAACATACGAAAAAAATATTAACAAACAAGGTTATGAACCATTTACATTGCAAAATTATTCTTTGAAACCAGCAGAAACCAAAATAAACAAAACAAATGAACAACATAGTTTGCGCGAACATTAATTTCAGGCGAGCATAACCGAGCGACAAAATGAATTCATTATTACTTAGGACTTTTTTATTTATTATTTCGAATTGTAAACATATGGTGAATAGAAATTGTTGAAGCAGAGTTACCTTGTGACTAGTTTTTCATAATTAAAGAAAAGTGTTTCGTTTCGTTTCTTTTTAAATATGTAAAATAAGCGAATTTATTTGAATGGAAAATGTAAGGTAGAGTTTTAGAGGTGATTGAAATCGGTTAAGGCACTTGTACGAGGCCGACAAGTATTTTCATTACACGAACTCTCTGGGGATTGGGGACGAAGGGTCGACGTTGATGTTAAAAGGTTGTCGGAGTTTCAAATTCAAATGACCATACTGTGGTTACTGATTTTATTTGGCAGGTCTAGGATCGGTAGATAGGCAAATAGAAAGTAAATTAAAAAGATCTGTTTAAATATTTTTAGCAAATGAGGTGTCATTTAATTCGTCTGCTTTCCCAGAGTGTCATAGGATATATTACATTGTCTCATCTTTAAAAAAATGTCAATATCATTGTTTTAAACCGCAGCCAATAGATGGCGTTATTGTAATTATATTGCTCCTTTACTTATAGTAAAAATGCGCACTGCTATAAAACCGAAACAATTATTACAGCATGTAAATGACAACATGACTAACAATACCCATATCTGTGATTCTCGACTACAAACATGTTGTTATTAATTGCAACTGACCCTTTGTTTTATTCATAGTTCCCTATTAACAGAGCAAGACTAATAAAATGGGGTCGCGAGCTTGGACATGGAAATATCTTGTCCCATTTGCAGTACTAGTTGTGTATTCCTGATGTAATTTGTGACTGAGTAAAAGAAACAGTTTTTTATTCCCTTATATGTTACGCAAACATCATACTAATATTATAAATGCGAATGTTTAGATCAAAGACATTTATAAATATATAGACGAGGCATAATTAATATTGGAATTCAATAAAGCAAATCAATAGTTAGTGAGATTATGTGAAAAATGTTTCAAGTGTAAAAAAAACTATGTCTCCTCTATATATCGTTTGAATGTCTGTGGTCTAGATGTAAATTTTGGATATCAACAATTCGATATTTGTACACATCTGTCTGTTACTAAATGTTATCACCTAAGTGCACAATAAGCAGTTTCGAAAGCTATAGTTTCAAAGCATTACGTACGTAATAAAGTTTTCAGACTACCCTCACAAACGGGTAGGGGTAGGAAATTTGAGTGTGTAATTTCGTATAGTGTTACTCCAACGGTTGCCTTTGTGCAACTAATTCGCCGGCTCTGATTGCTCCCATGCGCGGAACGGCCACAATTATTAGGAAATTCAGTGTTTACAGCATAACGGTATTGTGCAAACCGTAGCTTCTATCTGTAGTATCATTATTAAACCATGCGTAGACAGACTAGTAAACTAATAAAACAACTGAATAAAATAACGACTTAATGTAATCAAATGTATAGACTTATTTATAATGTACTAGCTTTCGCCCGCGTCTCCGTCTGAGTGGAATTAAAGAAAACAAAACTAAGTAGCCTATGTGTTCTTTTAGACTATTCTCTACATCCATACCAAATTTCATCCAAATCGGTTTAGCCGTTTAGGCTATAAACTCTAACAAACATCCATCCATCCATCTGAACTTTCGCATTTATAATCATACTAATACTAAAACTTGCATTATATAAGAACGAGCTTTCGTTTGTAAACTTCGTTAGCGCGGAATTAAAAAGTAGCTTATAATATGCCCATTCATGTCGACTACCCTCCAGTGAAAGTCGGATCTAGTCGGCCCAGTAGTTTAAATTTTATTATATGTACAACCAGATTGTTACAGATACATGAGATATAAAGATTCGATGAACATGTGACATATTTTTTTTTTATTTAATAACTTTTCCATTGAATTGTACACTTTATACTTTACCACTCGACTGTACTCAATATCATTTCCATTGTTTTGCATAACAGTCCTTTCAAATCAATATCCAATTATTTCCAGTTATTATTTTAAAAATTACTTTGTGTACAGGATTCGTTATGTTTGTTTGAAAACCAATTTTCCTTAAAAAAAGCAATAAATTCATTGAACTTTTATGAATACGCTGTACAAAGTTATTTTCCTGTACAATTTATCCGTAGCGTTCCGGAACAATGCGCTCACAAAACAATTAACACGTTTTTTTATAACGGTTTGCGACCGCACCGCCATCTATAATTAAAATAATAACCTATGTGTTTCTAAATCGGATTAATTGAAATGGATGTATCGACGCGTATCTAACAGACTAAATTCACGAAAAAACTCTAAAATCTAACATGAAACTCATCGGAGTTTTTATCCACGAAACAAATGTACTCAAATAAATACATTCATGCACATAAATTACAATCATCATCATCTCCTCTGCATTATCCTACTCCCGTAGGATCAGTTCACCGAGTTTTCGTCCTCCAAAGCACTATATCATCCGTCATCTCAGTCATCACTCCCTTCTCGATCATGCCACCTTTCACGCAATCCATCCATCTCTTTCAAATTAGAATAATCTTGTAATCTCATTATTATAAATGCGAAAGTTTAGATGGATGTCTTTAGAGTTCGGACAGAACGGATCTTAATTAAATTTGGCGTAGATGTAGAGCAAAATCTGGTAAAACACATAGGGTAATTACTTCTTTATTAAATCCGTGTCGTAAATGAGCCGTTCTCATGAGCGATAGCTAGTATTGAAATAAATTTAATTTAAAATATAGAAGCTGGTTGAATGCAGTTTGCGCTACAACCTTCTCGTTTTAATAAATTTTGCATAAGCTGAGAAATCTCTTCAATGAGCATTTTGACACGTTTTCAGGTATTTCAATGCTCTTACCGGATAAAGTTATAACCATACCGTGCTTTAGGTATCTTTTTCTTATTAAGTGTTTTACAAGTTGGACGAAAATTGAAGCAATTCGAATTTTATATTACAGATAAACTAGGGCTGTATTGAGGAACGCAAAGGGATGTAATCCTTTTAAGAGTACACGTCTGATTTGCGTACTCAGGCGCCCAATGTGATAGCCCTGAAATTGAACATATTTTTTGGAAATACCAATAATCTGCAGGCATATTTGAGAAATACAGTAATCGATCGTTTATCATTGGAACTATATAAGACTAGCTTTCGACCGCGACTCCATCCGCGTGGAATTGAAATAAAAAATACTTAGCCTAAGTATTCTTTCAGACTAACATCTACATCTGTGCCATGTTTATTTGTTTAGTAGTTAGGCTACACACTCTAACAAACATCCATCCATCCAAACTTTCGCTTTTATAATAGTTTAGTAATATTAGTAAGATATTTTTATTGCTATATCTTTGGTTTAGTTATAGTAATAAGATCCAATAATAGAAAATTACAAAGAACTAGCTGTTCCCATGCGGCTTCATCCGCATTCAATTATAAAATGTTTCTTTCATTGTTTACATTTTTCAAAATGTCAAAATGACATGACATGACAAACTTTGGCAATTTCGCTTCCTTGATGTTGTGGTCTCTTTCCCACATTAGGGTTTCTATCCAAAATATTTACCCCCTAAGTATAATGGCGTGAAAATGTATAGCCTAAAGCGTGTAAGTGTAGGGCTTTTTGTTAAAAACAGAATTATTCAAAATTATACTATAATTGCTGACATCTTAGGCAACAAAGAAGTCTTACGATTTATTATAATAGTACAGATTAATATCAACTCCAGTTGATATTTATATATTTTAAAAGTTTATCAAGCTTGTATATATAAACATTTACAACTCAACTTAATGAAGAAAAATTTAATTTCCTTAATAGGGTAAATTTGTTTAGACGGCACAAGCGAATCTTGTCTCAGTAATTAAATCCGCTAAGATTGTGGATCTTATCCTATATTAAATGATGTTGTAATTTCAAAAGGGTGTAGAGTTTGTCAGATTTTGTCTTTAGTTAAAAGCTTTTGTGAAAATCTGGTTTCCTTGAGGATTCTAATTAGAGTCTTTGTACTATAGAAGTAGTTTCTTTACTACATGATATTGTTTTAAGAAATCCACCATCGTGATCCGTTACCGAAATATTTGTACAAATGTGATATTAACATATATATTTTTATTCGAAGAGAAATAATTGAATAAAAGCTAAGGTTTACATACAGTACACACCAAAAAAGTCAGTCAATCTGTTGACTATAAGTCAATTAAAGACACGAAAGTATTCAAACAATTAATTACTGATACATATTAAGCTATTTTACGTACAAAATGTATTGTAATATACTGTTGTGATATGGCAACATTGGAAGATTGTTTTGGCTTTTTTCATGTAAAAAAACATTCAGCAGATTGTTACTGGGAAATCTTGCCAAAAGCCGTTCCGTTACCGAAAATGGAAAAACTTTTGTATTGTACATTTCCGTATAAAGGATAATGGGTTTTGATTCTCCTTCAAATGTAAAGATGTTACATAGAAAAGCTGAAACTACTTCGGAACATTTAAAATGTATTCAAAATCATCCTACGACAATCCAACGCAAGCAAGAATAGTCTAGAAGCGACGCTTTTACGGAAAACTATTCTTGAATAGCAAAAGACATTTCATCTTCAGTCGATTAAAACTTTTGAATATGATATTGTGATGCACGGTCTTAGTAAAGATACATTTGGAAATGCATACGTTTAAGACAAATGGTGTTAGAAAACGATGATTGTCATTATCATCATCTTCTCCCCATCCTTATACTTTTCCCGCATCCTTTTTCTTGCGTCCTCCAGGTTAATCTATCTCCCGTCTCTTTTCCGGGTATCAAAAGTCGTTAGTCATTTTTTTCAACACAAAGGAATAGCAAAAGTGACCATAAGTATTCAGACCATAATCAGTCTTTTGCAGAGTGGTCACCATATGTCAATGATCTGCTTCACTACCAGCCAAGCTACTCCTCCGTTATTGCTTTTACGTCTGTAATAATGAAGAGTTCATCAAGCCCTTGGTAGTTCATAAAAAAGCAGACCATGGGGAAACTCGCTTATGATATGGACTGAATACAGCGGCTGTGGATGACCCTTTGCGCCAATGTGCAAAAATGCAGTAAAAGAATATTAAATATTATTGCACGTGTACAATTTCAATTTATGCTAAGATTTCTAGGCAAAATATCTTCATTCAATTATCTAACAGATATTTTAGACGTTGAATAACAAAGAGGGAAATCTACCTCTCAATGGAAACTTGAGAGAACCTTTGACCTGTGTAATTGGAGCTATCAACACAGAAGAGTACTTAATAGTATATTGTGAAGATAGTTCAACAAGGGATTGAATAAAATTTCGCAGTAAAAATGTAGAGTGGGCTTTGTATGAATTTAAGCGATGAAATTGTAGAAAAAATTGTCAATCTGAGCACGAATTTAGAGAAATGAAAGTAAACATGATAACAATAAAATGTGATGATGAAGATACGACGATACGTATTTGATAGACATATTAGTCCGAATGTTTATATCACAAAACCATTTTAAAATTGAATTATATTAAACCGACAGCGATCAATTGGAATACTTGGCTCAAGATTACCTCATGTCGAGTTAAATGTTGAGTAAATCAACATTAAGCAAATTCGAAAGCATCCGATTCCGATGCCGCTACGTAATAAAGTCCTCGGAATACAGTTAGAGGCGCGCGTGGAAAATTCGAGTGTGTAATTCCGTTCTGTGTTACTCAAACGGCCCGACGCCTTTGTGCAACTAATTGCGTCGGCACTGATTGTTCTGGCACACGGGACGGCCGCAGCCGGTAGGAAATGCTCTGTTTGCTGGATAATGCCACTATAGAACTGATCACTTTTGTACACTTTGCTATTGAGTTAATTTACTTTCAACGAAAAAAATCTATCTAATAATTCGAATACTTTACAATATTCACATCGTCCTTGTATTGTGTGTAAAGACTACTAACTGCTGTCCTTTGATGGCACTAAAGAACACCCTTAGTATAGATTACTTTGATCCAGGTATAATTATTTTTACTTTGATCTCATATTTCTTACACTTTGTCATAAGAGGTTTTCTTTGGGGAATTATTACGGTGGTATTTCCAAGTTTATTTTTTTGCGGATACCAGTTACCGAAATATTATTTGCTAAAACTCTATCCACATTTTAAATAAAAACATTTTCTATTATTCAATAGCAAACTATAAAGTGTTTTTTAGATTAGCTTTTGCGTGGAAAATATTTATCTTTTATGTTATTTTTACTGTATGATATACGTTTCTATTTAAACTTGAAAAGAGATTTTATCAATCGTTTGATTCATTCGCCGGGTTCCATGATCGAATTTGATCGGAACGTTTCAATACGAAACACTCAATAACACAGAAATACACCAAAGCTAGACGAAAATAACGCTTTTTAAAATTGCACGCTACATAAAATAACAGCTAAATAAATATAGACACACAAGTAAACACAAAAATTTAAATTATTCAACAAATTCAGTAAGAATCTCAAAATACACTCGTACAAAGAAGTAGAATAATTTGAAAGTTTTTCTTTATTTTAACCTTAATTTTTAATTAATTTTGAAGGTAATCAAAGAAGAGAGAATTATTATTTTACAGAGAAATTATATATCTTTAGTGTGATCTATATCGATTACAGCGCCATCTATCATTTTTCAACGTAAACTTTAATTAAAGTTCGAAACAAAATCAAATTTAAAAACAAAAGAATGACGTGTACAATTGATCGTACATTTAGAGTGAATGTAAATACAAGAACCCTTGATAGAACAACTAATTACTCTAAACAGTACGCCATGCTGCCTTCATCGGCGTAATTAATGGAGTTGGCAGTGTTTTGGAAACTTTAATAGATAACAAGCAACGAAATTACAGTTTGCAAGTGGAACTTTGGCGACGGCCTTTATGTTTAACGTATACGAATACGTCTCTGAAACTAAGCAATTTCTTATCTATATCAACTCTGAAATTGTGCGGTAATCGGAATTTGAAGTCTCGAGAAATTATATTTATGTCTATCTTTACTAATTTTGTAAAGATGAAAGATTTTTTTTACACAATCTAGTGGGCCAAAATTAAAACTTGTTTCACCTGTAAAAAGCTACGTTATTACCAGACGTACTATTTTTTATAGATGTACTATTTTCGTATAGACATACGAATAATTAAATCCTATTCAAAAAATTCTTGCTGAGTACTTCAATTATTTAACAAATAGTGTCAAAGAAAAATGGCTTAAAATAAGTCTTATTAATTGTTTATTTCAAAGTCGGTTTCAATAAAGGGGCTTTTGCGGACAAGTTGAAAAAATATTACTTTCATTATAATGGTACCGTTAAACTAATTAGAAAACGTCCGATTCCCCCTTTTCTATTAAAAATGCAATAAATAATCAACTTTATTTATTATCGGGGTTATACCTTAAGACTAGATTTATAAGCTTTCAAGAAATATCTCGAAACACATAAATTTTCAGCAAGGGAAATTACTGAGTAATTGGTTAGGAAAATAAAATTAATTAATTAAACCACAAGTACCAATTGCAGCATTTATTATTACTTATTTTAACACGTTAAGTTTATGTGCAAACATAGATATGGATAGCATTTATACAAAAGTGATTTACTTGTCAGTCATAATCACCACCAGCTCAATACGTCCCCACCGAGAAGCTCGGAGCCTACCCTAAGATAGGGTTACTAGGCCATAGTCAACAGCGCTGGCCCACGGGATGGTTGACTTCACACTTATCTTTGAATTTCTTCGCCGATATGCAGGTTCTATCACGAAGTTTTCCTTCACAGTAAGAACGTCGGGTTAATTGAGTAATTCGAAACATCGAAAAACCCAAGTAGATTACAAATCAAGTGCTTAAACCACTGAACCACCGACGCTCAAACGTGTTAAAAACCTAGGTATAAAATTAAATGGTATTTTAAATTTCATTCAGTTTCATTATTTTGTTGCTAGGTATTGTTTAAGAAATGAACATTGTAAGCAGAAAGATACTTTGTTACTTATATACACGAGACTTCAAACTTCGGCAATGGATGGGACACCGCAGGTGTGTTGAAGTCGTCAATTACTTTGTAAGAAACTGATGCACGTCTACAATCTTTCACGATACTATATATTAAGCCAATAATGTTTAAACTACAGCACTTATCCATACTAATAATATAAAGAGGAAATATTTGTATTTTTGTATTTATGTATGTATTGATATAACTCAAAAACTACTGTACCAATTTTAAAAATTCTTTCATCGTTAGAAAGGTAATTTATCTACGAGTAACACAAGCTATGACTTTTACTATTTTTTTAATTTCACGCGGAAGAAGTCGCGAGCAACAGCTAGTCGTATATCAGTTCAGTTCAGTTTAATATTCTGATAATAAAACTATAGAGAAGGGCAGACTCTTAGGCAGAAAGGTACTACTAAAGAGACTAAGTGAAGATCATATATTAAGTCATCTTCCCTTTCTTCCTACTTTTGTAGGGTTGGCAAGTTTTCTTTCTCCATTTAAAACTATCTTCCGTCATTTCAGTCATCACTCTCTTCTTGATCATATCATCTTATACGCAATCCATCTATCTGTAAGTCTACCTCTTAAGTAATGTCAACAGTTTCTTTTAGTATAGTTTACGTTGGGATAAATTTATGAATGCACACATAACATAAGGCGATGTGAAATTAACGCCCTACTGATTTTTACACATCGTGTAGTCAAAGGAAGCCGCCGCCATTTCCTCCGCTTCCTTAGCTCGCACTGGGAAGCACTTGTCACAATCCGTCTTCTTACAAAATGTTGCCTTGCGCAGACAGTTTTAATTGACTTCTATAAGCAACTTCCGATGTTTTCCCCTTAGAGAAGTGTGGGAGGTAATGTATATGAGTATTAAAGGTTTCTTTTAAATGTAAGATCTTGATAGGGTTTAGATTTAAACGCTGTTAAACCACGCTTTAATCGCAGATTAGTCAATTACAAGTAGCTGTACATCATATGTCTATTATTGTAATCATTTAGCTACAAGTCTACCATGTTAATAAATAAATAAATACGTGTTAGTTTCCTACATTCTTCTAATAACATAAGAATCGATAAAGCATCAGAGAGAAACATAATAATATGATAATGCTAGCTTACGCCCGCGACTCCGTCCGCGTGGAATTAAATAAAAACAAAAGTGAATAGCCTATGTGTTCTTCCAGACTATACTCTATATCTGTACCAAATTTTCTGTAAAAAATCCGTTCACCCGTTTAGTATACAACTAACTAGCATCCATCCATCTAAATCTTCGCATTTATAATATTAGTTTGATTACCCGAAGTAAACGAAATAAATGGTTTTTCAGTCAAGATTAAAAATTGTTGTATTCTAGCATATCTATTGAATACTATTACTATAAAATTAAATATACATTTGCCTTTGTCCTTAGGCGCGTTGGCGAGTATATTATAGATGCGAAAGTCTAGATGGATGGATGCTTGTTAGAGTTTGTAGACTCAACTGCTGAATCTTGATGAAATTTGTCATAGATGTATTGAATAGTCTAGAAGAACAACTGAGCTCTTTACTTTTGCTTTTTAATTCCACAGCCGAAGTCGTGTGAGAGAAATAAACAATCACAAATAGTGAAGTTCACAAACCACTATAAACAGTGTTAATGCAATAAGTCACTGTAAAGGGATTTGTACGCTAGTGAAGCAAACGTTAACAAGAGGCGGGAGACATTAGGCAGGTGTAACTGCTGCCTGGATTACCTCTAGACTAATAGCTGCTACGGGGATCAGTGACTCTAATGAGCCCTTCTATTCTACACTGAGTTAAATGTACATTTCTCCATTAATGAAGCTAAAACGATTTTACTAAGTTAACTAATCTTACAGCAAAACAAAAAATCATTAAATCTTATATACTAATATTATGAAGATTGGTATTTGTGTATATATTGAAATAAGTCAAAAACTACTGGGCTGATTTCAAAAATTCTTTCACCATTAGAAAGCTACGTTATCATTGAGTAATATATTTTTAAATCATACGGGTACGAAGTCGCGAGCAACAGCTAGTGAATAATAAAGACATCCATAGTGTACTAAATCTACACAAAGGGACGGCTATACATATATTTGGACTGGTTTGAAGATGTACCCCAAATAGACGTTAGTTTCAAAATGTTTTAAACTAATAGAAGTCATTATTAAAGACCTAAAATCTAAATAAAAGCGATGCAGTCAACGTTAAAATTATCCGCATAATTAACAACCTGCATCCTCACCTATGGAAAATTCTCATAGGACACATTTAATAGCTCCTAAAGCCGTACACACAATATGCATTACAAGAGATAATAGAACTGGCCGTGTTCCAAACGGCCGCGCCGCCCCGCCGATGACGGCTCGCCGGATTAACCAATGTTTGCACTTTGTTCTGTATGCGTTGTATATCGATGCAGTGCGCCATCTAGCGTTTTATTTGAAATTGGTAAGAGAATAAGTCTAATTACGCATTTCGATACCATAAAGAAACCAAATTTATGTGCGACCTTTAATGTTAAATTGTGATCACTATTCTTGGATAGTTATAGCATTTTACGACGTTTATATTTTTAAGTTTCATGTGGGAAACATAAAGAGGATATGTCCCCTTCCTATGCGTCTCTTCCACCGTCAAATCCACTTTTCCTTCCCATCCTTTCCTCTTAAGATAAGGATGGAAAGGGAAAGGGAAGGCCTCCGACACTACACTCATCAGACGAAACGCGGAATTGCTTCCACTTCACGCCGGTTTTCTGTGTGGTCGTGGTATTACACCGGGCGTGCCGGCCCATTCGTGCGAACATGTTAAAGCGGGCTCTACCACTGTTTTAAAATAAATTGAATTATGTTATTTAAATGGCACATTACAGTACTTTTGCATACCATTTCATAGTCTTATAAGTAAATGTGAGACGTACAGAAATAAATGAGAAAATTTGGCTAAGATTTTTTTTTGGAAATTTATTTTTCGTAGCTAATATTTACGGACGATGTAATTACGTATCACTGGAAGGTTACTCCGCACAAAAAGAAATTGGCTGAGCGGATAAATCATTTTTCAGGTGAAATACGATCGCATAAAGCGTTTCCGAAAGCAATTAGTTGCCGTAACGACCGCGTAGGAAGGACACAAAAATAACGCATATTCGCAGTGGTGACTCTATACATTTTTTGTTCCGGAAACTATGAGCTATTAAGAAAAACAACTAGTTTTATTTTTAAATATTTTATATTTAAACTTGATTGTCAAGATGATGACAAACAAGAGAGTATTAATAATGAATCTGGATGGTTAAAAAAGATAGAGGAGGTCCGAAAAAAGTATGGATTGGTTGTGTGAAAGAGGATATGATTAAGGCAGTCGATTCAGATATGACGGCTGATACAAATGTATGGAAAAGCACATACTATGCCGATCCTCTTCATCGACAAGGGCACGTTGATTGATGGATCTCCCATCCTAAAGAAGTATTCTAGATTACAAATTTAAAACGTTTTTTTTTTATATATCATAAGGTGGCAAATGAGCAAGCGGCCACCTTAATCCGCCAAAATTACGAAGCGACCGCTGCCCATAGACATCCGCAATAGCGGATGCGTTGCCTCCCTTAATCAACGTTGAAGGAACGCACATAAAGAGGATATTTCCCCTTCCTATGCTATATATCTCCTCCAACGTCAAGTACACATTCCATTCCCATCCCTTCTCTTATAAGAAATAAGATGGGATGGAAAGGGGAAATCAAAGGGCCTCCAGCACCAGAGTCATCAGACGAAACGCGGAATTGCTCCCACTTGACGCCTGTCTTCTGTGTGGTCATGGCATTACACCGGCCGAGCCGACTAATTCGTGCGAAGATGTTAAAGCGGGCTCTACCACTAAAAAAAATATAGTTATTATTACATTTTAGTTACATTAATTTCCAGGATATTAAAAAATCAGTCCATTTCTTAATCGTATTGCGTTAGACTTAATAAAAATAAATATTGGAAGAGAAACAGCGAAGGTTTACGATGTTCTTGTAATAATTTAATGCTATTCGGTTGCGGATTAGGTATTTTTATAGATACGGAAAGGTGGGATGGTGGCAAGTTATTTTATGACCCAATAACTGGAGATCGGTTTACGGGTGGTTAGAATCTAATGTCTAGAACATTAGTTACGTATTGGGTATTGAGGATAATAAATATTGACTGAACGTGGTAACAATTTTGACGGCTGATATTTAAAAATCGCACTACGATTCTTGTAATACTACACTATCTTTCGCCTGCGACAGCGTTGACGCAGAATTAAAAAATAAAATTCCTTATATCTGTGCAAAATTTTATCTAAATATGTTCAGCAGTTTAGGCTACAAACTCTATCAAAAATCCATCCAGCATTATACCAGTAACATTGAAAATATTTGATTTTTTTTACAAACAATGCGACTATATTACGAACGTGAAATTTAGTAGCAATGAGGTTATTAAAATTAATTCCACTGACGCTGAAATGTAATTTAAATAATGTATGTAAAATACTAATAAAAAGAAACGAGAAAATATCAAGCTATAAAAGTAATTTTAATAATTACGAGATGAAATGCGTGAAAAATTTTCATTCGCCGACGAAGCAAATTTGATCTACGTTTACTGTAGGTAATAAATTCTCGACCATACTGTTAACACGTTCACTTTTAATGAATTAAAACTCATACTTGCCGTGGCATGTGTTAGGAATTTCGCAGAAATTCAATAAAGTGCAGAACGGTCTTTTACCTCTTGTGCTGTGAAATATAATAAAAACTAGCTGTTCATGTGCGGCTTCATCCGCATTTATAAAAACTTTATTTTATTGGTATTGTTTATATTCCGTAAACCTTACATTTGTAAATTGTAAATTAACAGTGGTAGAGCCCGCTTTAACATCTACGCACCAATGGTCCGGCTCGCCTGGTGTAATACCACAACCACACAGAAGACAGGCGTGAAGTGGAAGCAATTCCGCGTTTCATCTGATGAGTGTGGTACCGGAGGCCTAATTTTAGTCCCTTTTCCTTTCTACCCTTTTCTTAACAGGAAAGAATGGGAAGGAAAAGTGGATTTGACGGTGGAGGAGATGCATAGGACGAGGAAATGTCCTCTTTATTTGCGTCTCCTCCTCCGTCAATTAAGGGTAGGCAACGCATCTGCAATTGCGGATGTTTATGGGTGGCGGTCGCTTTCTATTTCGGTGGAATCAGTTGGCTCGTTTGCTACCTTATATTATAAAAAAAATATCAAAATTTAAATGCTTAAATGTCAACAAAGGCCTTTACATTAGCTAACAACTACCGTTACCATGGTAATCTTGGGTAGGCTCCGAGCTCCATGTCGGTGACGTAGTGAGCTGATAACGATGGTGGGAATCTTGCTTTTGTGCTGCTCTTCTATTAGGATTATTGGCCTTTCTCCTCAGGTCCAGAACAACTTAACAGATCTCGCTGTGCTGGTCATGTAGAAAATAGGTTAGAAGTACACATAGTCTATTGATAAAGTTTTTTTTTATTTAAGATAACGCAATCCTAATTTTAATTTAATAGACAATTAACACAGTCTAACGTTTAAACGGTAACATTATTTCCATTATTCCACTTTCCTTTTATACATTAAAAGCAATATGTGCTTAAACATAATAGAATTTAAGCTGAACGCAACAATCTCCAGCGCTGCAAGTTCCACAGCTAACTTTAATTAACTGCCATAGCGAGGTATTTCTTCATTATATAGAAAATCTGCAGCATGCAGAGACATTATTAGAACAATATTTCCCTTATTTTCTCTTTAGAAGTCTTTAATGACGTCATAGCATGTTGATGTTTGCGATCTTTTTGAATTGACAAATGACAATCGCTGCTGCTTCTTAAATAAATCTCCAGTATACTGTGTGTTCTGAACAGTGTTACTTAAAAGAAAAATGAACTTTTCATGCAATAATATGAATACAATTAGATTCTGTCTGCGACTTCGTCCACGTAGAATTAAAAAAAAAAGTAAGTATGTATTTTCTCAGACTAGCTCTATGTCTAAGTCAAATTTTACAGAGATTCGTTCTGCCGCTTAGGCGGAGAAGTTTAAGAGTTTAACAGACATCCATCCTTACAGTCTTTCGCATTGTTAATGTTAGTAAAAAGTAAGATTACAGATTTCATTTCTTAAAATACTTCTTGTAATGGAAATTATTTGAGTTCCAAGGTTGTAAATGGACAGTAGAATTCAACAGCAAAATCTAAACGATTAACCAACGGTCTGTAAAATGTACAATGCAATTTTGTTTTCCTAATGCCAACCCGAAATCTACGATTATGGGATTTACCGACACGGCTCTTGTGTCGGACTTAATTTGAAAATATGAGAATGATAGCTTAATTGCCAACTAAATAAGGCTCTATATCTGCAATAAATTGCAAGCGGGATCCGCCATGTTATTTGTTGGCTGTTTGCTTAATCCCGTAATAGATTGCCTTTTGGCTTTCGCTTGGATAATAAAGCAAAACTATTATACTACGTATTGTAATGGAATGAATCTTACTAATGATACAAATGCGATAGTTTGGATGGATGTTTGTTAGAGTTTGCAGCCTAAACGGCTAAACGGATCTCGATGAAATTTGGCATAGATATAGAGGATATTCTGGAAGAACACATAGTCTACCTTTGATCCCAGAAAAAGTTACGGCACCCAATGATGCCCATGCAAGCAACAGCTAGAGAGATATAAAAGTACTGGATTTCAGAAATATTCGTTTAAAGAAATACGTCTGTAATCAAAAGACGATCGCGGTAAAAAAAAAGAATAATTTTTTCAACTTTTTTTTTTGCCTTAATTTATTTTCTTTTGTTACATTATATTTTATTTATTTCAATTTTCATGGGCTACTTTAACCTAACTATAAAGCTTGTACCGTTCACAAAAGAAACTGTAAATCGTATCGTTTAAGTTTAAACAGAACTCGGTTGCCGCCTACTTCGTGTAGCTGAGACTTGCACCTAAAGCCGTAACTTAACTAAGTTATAAATCAAATGAAAGACCGAATAGGCTAATAAAATGTGAATAGACTACACTGGCGGTACGAGCGCCGTAAAACATTTAGGCACTTTATAAGGTCAAAAAGTTTACCTTTTCTACCAACGGTACTTTATAGATAGGGCTGTCAATATTCAAATATCAAATATTCAAAACTGACAACCCTGTTTAGACGGCCCTGAGGTTTACGTGTTTATAAAAGACAATTTTATATTCATAAAAAATACGGGTCTTGGTGTATAGTTCTAATATAATTACATCATGAAATGTTTACTTATTTATGCAGCAAGTATAGAAAAACATTTAATACCTCCGCCCCCGACTCCGTCCTTAAACTAAGTAGCAAATGTGTTCTTCCAGACTACGCTACATCTATGCCAAATTAATTCGTAATCTGTTCAGCAGTTTAGGCTACAAACTCTTACAAACATCCATCAATCTAAACTTTCCCATTTAAAATAATAGAAAGATTATCAGTATTATTATTATTCTTAAACATAATTAAAAGTTTCCTGTCAAGAGGTAGCATTACAAATTAAATAATGGGCAATTCCGCAATCAATGTCACCATAATACGAACGGACACATTTTAATAACAATAAAGTTTATGTTGTTTACAAAATTTATAGTTACGGCGTCTATTAAGCGTAAAACGGAAAGGATTTTGTTGCAACGAAACAGTAATTGATTTTTTTAATGTCCAAATGAACGGAGAACCATTTTTATAGGTTTGTTTTATTGCTATTTAAAGTTTTAATGAAGTGAATTTATTGAAACTGTTGAACTAAATTAATGTGAACTGCGTTTTAGATCAAAGAAGTTTCTTTAGGTTTTTGTTAGCGCATTTTGGTTTACGTAAAAGTTTTTTTTTATATAATACAAGGTGGCAAAGGAGCAAGCGGCCACCTGAATCCACCGAAATGGAAAGCGACCGCTGCCCATATACATCCGCAATTGCAGATGCGTTGCCTACACTTAATTGGCGGAGGAGGAGACGTACATAAAGAGGATATTTCCCCTTCCTATGCGTCTCCTCCACCGTCAAATCCACTTTTCCTTCCCATCCCTTCCTCTTAAGAAAAGGGTGGAAAGGGAAAGGGACTAAAATTAGGCCTCCGGCACCACACTCATCAGACGAAACGCGGAATTGCTTCCACTTCACGTCTGTTTTTTGTGTGGTCGTGGTATTACACCGGGCGAGCCGGTCCATTCGTGCAAAGATGTTAAAGCGGTCTCTACCACTGTTAAGTTTTTACTCCTCATTCCCTTTTCTTTAAAATATATTATGTGTATGGAGAAAATGATGTGTTAGGAATCCCTTTCCTGTATGTCTTATCCTCTGCATATTTAAAATATATTGTGATCTGCGGTCCTTTAAACATTACTTAACAAAAAGTTTCAAATGACTTTGGAATTATAAAATAAACCATACGAAAGACAATGCCAAAATACTCTAACATGTGTTTAAACTAATTATTTTGAACGGTCATAACAGATGGAATCTACATATATATCAAATAACACGATTCATTTTATTAAATTATAATTTGGGCGTGTACGCTTCGGGCTACTTTGTATTAACTATTCATTTCCCGGTAATAAATACACTGACATGCTCAAACATAACTGTGTTCATTTGTTTTAGCCATTGTCTCGTTTTCAATACAAAAGCATTAGGAAGTTAAAACAATACCTATTTTATCGAGTGTATGTAACATTGATAACTAAACGGTAATAGATAAAGTTTTATTTTGATGATATTTTTACAGAGCACTTTATTATTTACTAGCTTTCGTGAATTTTAAAAAGAAAACAAAAGTAAGTAGCCTATGTGTATTTCCAGATTATCCTCTACATCAATGCCAAATTTTACGGAGATCCGTTTAGCAGTTTAGGCTACAAACTCTAACAAGCATCCATCTATCCATCTAAACTTTCGCATTTATAATATCAGTAAGATAGTAAAGATTTTTAAATAAAAAAAAAAAAAAAATTGGCCGCAATCTGTCCTGGTAAAAAAAAAAAAAGCAAGTAGCCTATGTGCGCTTCAGTAAGAAGTAAGATTTAAAAACTTGCTTCTAAATTCTTATTACATTTTTTGTTAATTTAAACACCTGTATACATATTTTATTAGAATTTCTAATTTGTAACTGCGTATATCAGTGAATCTGACAACATGCAATAAAATACAATCCCCTCACATTTCATTAATAGACAAACTATAATTAAAGAGTCGTGGATGAAGACGTTAAGTTCACGATTGTTATGTTACAATCATAAATTACAATGTGGGCGTGATTTGTGGCCTTTAATAGTAGGTTAGGAGGCGTCTCAGGTAAACTGTTTGATACGCTACTGTACGAAATTAAGATATTATAAATGTTCATGTAAGAAACATAAAGAGCGTTGGTAGCTCAATGGTGGCACTTGACTTGTAATCAACAGGTCCTGGGTTCAAATTCCGCCTTACACCAATTTTATTCGGTTTTCTACTTCGACGTTCTTACGATAATGGAAAACATCGCGATAAAATCTACACATATCAGAGAATACATTCAGAGACATTTATAAAGTCAACCAACATGCAGTAGGCTACCAGGGTTGACTTAGCCACCTTTAAATTAAGAGCTAGAAACATGTTGGTACATACATGAAATGATAGGGACATAAACCAGAAAGTGTTAAGAATGAATGTAGATGGCTACAACGGTAGAGGAAGACCGAAGAAAGTATGGATGCATTGTTTGAAAGAGGATATGCTTAAGAAAGGAGTGGATTCAGATATGACGGCTGATAGAGATGTATGGAAGAGCAGCACATACTGTGATAAGGGCAAGTGAATGATGATGAAACATGTTGGTACAATTGTAAATTATTTAAGAAATACAAAGTAATAAGAAAAATCAATTAAAACACTGACCACGATACTCCTTAATGAGGTTAGATAGAAATATCACACACGTCTAGTAGTAAGTCAAATAAAAAATAAATAAAAATAACTTTGTTTCGAATGTCATTGAGCAGCTGTAAAACTTGTTAGGATGAAAATTAAAACTACATTTTAATGAAATGGCAAAACATTTTCAATTTAATTTTAATCGTTTCAATGATTAAAATTAAAATTGGAAACACAAAATTTCTTCATCTGCGTTGAACGTATAGTTTTAACAAAAACACTATGTATCTCGCTGATTCATTTATCAGATTAATTCAGTCAATACTTTTTAAAGTGTTAAACGTATTTCAAGGAGATAATTCTAAAGTGTCATAAGTGTAGTATACGTGGAACTTAAATGACAAAATGCCCCGGGCAGCTCGAGCCAGAAATTGCCTTCACATTCTTTGCGCTGTTGAGATGAAATTTTCTGTTACGTGTCCAAGACATTTCCTATTGCTCTTTGTTGACGCTTCTTACTTCCAATAAGAGTGTAGCTTTTTGTTCAATGGAACTTAATAATTATTTAATAAACGAAGCTAGATAACGGTTGAAATTAATGGTCAAGACTTAGATATGAAATTATTAATAGCAATGATAAAAATTAGATGACATTTGTTAATGTTTTCTGTTTGTTCAAAATTTCAAAGACGTGGAATAACTCAGGTTTGATTATTGACATGTTAAAAGTTTCAGTAAAATGATTAAAAATAATGGTTTCAATTTAAAATCTAATGAAAATTCAACAATTTATAACAAATATATAATTACGTACAATATACTTTGCAAATTAAATATTTTATAATCTCTATTGCCAAGCAAAATATAACATTAGAAATTTCAAATTAAAATTGCTTTTAATATATCCCTTGCATGTTTTATACTAAACGAGAAAATTTCTCTCAGTCAACAAATATTCAAACGGAAACATACGCTCAGTTTGTAGAGAAAAGAATGTAATCCTAAGTATAGAGCCAAGAAAAGGCGGTTTATTTGAGGAATTCGAAATGCCTGAAATAGTTGAAGATTTTGTCGCTATACGAACGATAGGTCTTATTTCTTCATTTCTCTCTAAACAAGGGAATAGCATATTTACAAGAGACAAAATAGAGTCCAAGTTTGTCTGCAGGTTTAAAAGTAAAAGATGTGGTTGCGCTGTAAACTCAATATATTTGATCTGAATTCGTTCAATTTCAAGACTTTATTCCTGTTTTTACCGGTATATAAAGTTTCGATGTAAATATTTAGTTTTTGAAATGTTATACTTGTCTTGCAAAATATTTTAGCATTTGAAAAGTATTGAAACAAACAAATTCAATTCTGCTCGACTAAGTTTGCTTTTCACAATTCCGTGTTTAGCAGAACATTCAAGACGATATTATTTATACATTACCTAGGTTCAACCCGCGAATCTGTGCGTGTGGTATTAAAAAGAAAAGTAAACTAGGAAACGGCACTCCCGGTGTAATACCACGACCACACAGAAGACAGGCGTGAAATGGAAGCAATTCCGTGTTTCGTCTGATGAGTGTGGTTCCGGAAGCCTAATTTAAGTCCCTTTCTCTTTACCATCCTTTTCTTATAAGGAGAGGTTGGGAAGGAGAAGTGGCATGACGGTGGAGGAGATGCATAGGTACGGGAAATATCCTCTTTATGTGCGTCTTCTCCTCCATCGTATAAGCGTAGGCAACGCATCTGCAATTGCGGATGTCTATGGGCAGCGGTCGCTTCGCCATTTTGACGAATTCTAGTGGCCGCTTGCTCGTTTGCCACCTAATGTTAAAAAAAAAAGAAAAAGAGCCTTTGTGTTCTTTTAGACTATCCTCTACATCTATGCCAACTTTCATCGAGATCCGTTGAGGTGTTTAGTCTACAAATCAAATATATCCATTCCATCCCTTCATCCATTTAAACTTTCGCGTTTATATTATTAGTAAGATAATAATTTTTGAAAATACATTCTATTTCAGTTTTATTTTTAAAATTCTTGGTTAAAAGGTACAAAAGCTGTAACGGGTGCTATATAAATAAGTTAAGCAACCAGCGTTTTACATTCGTTTGAAAATACTCTAACAAGATTTTCCCATATTCTACGTTTGAATATTTTACACCGCGCTTACGGTGAAGGCGTTCTTAGAAGACAAGGATATTTTTATCGACGATGTTTTGAAGAATAAGAATCTACGTATTTATAAGATAATACTTAATATTAATACTTATTTTGTAATGGTAACAACGATTAGAATAGTTTTACTATACGTCAAACTCAAAGAAATTGTCGATACAGCTAGAAAAAGAGCAAAAACATTGGGCACTATTAAATTAAAATGCTATTAGAGCTGGCGCACATCTTTAAAGAAGCTATCGCAACAACTGTTTAGTTGTACAACTAAAAATCGAGTAGAGTGCACACCTCTATATAAGCTCATAGGAAGCAAAGCGCTACTAAACAGTTGTTAGAGGTTAGCAGTTAGTCAAAGGTCTGTGAGCGCTCTTAGCGTATTTTCTAATACACGTTCTTTGACTTCAATGAAATTTATTATTTATGTATACTGATATACAACTAAAGCTTTAAAAACGATACCTTTTCCAGTTTGCAGTAACTAAATTAAAGCTATACATTATTTACACGCGGGGTACGGTTTAGAATGCGTTACGGAAACAACGAAAGATGTGAAATATATCGATATTATGATATCGATAATTTAAATTGAAATAAATTTATTTAATTACTTAGATACATTTTTCCTCGAATGTTCTTTCCTTAATTTCCTAATTGTTTTAAAGGCTTTACATTTGGTTTAAAAATACTGTAATATGATGGAAAAAAGACTAATCCTGGTTAATTACAAGTTCATTATTTTGGTCACAAAAACTGGACTGAAGTGGAAAACCAATACTGTTTTAATTTTTTTTTCCAATTAGGCAGACGAATTTAAAAATCTATGATACGTTTAAATATGCTTATATCAAATACGTAATAAGATGAGCACTAAATTAAGTTGAGAAAATGTAATTTTATTTTCATTTTATAACACGTCAGTATCTTTACGTCAGTAAATTATAGCTCGCTATGCGTTATGCTGTAAATAATATATTAAAGCTATAAAAGCTACATTAAGACGCTGCGAGTATAGCTCATAACAGTGACATGTTACATTTTATAACACTGGAGCGTTAACTCAGGGGAAATTAGACGGGAGTTTACAGCTTGCTCGTTACAACTTAGAATTGTTAGTTCGAAATTTAATCGTTCAATACTCGAAGGAGACGGAAAGTTGTGGAATGAATGTGGGAATTGATGTATAATCAATTATCGAGAGATTGAGGAAAATTGGCGACATCTTGTTGGAATTTTGAATAATATATAGAATGTAAACGTTACATTCAAAAGTTAATACTCTCTATTATTAAACATATTAAATTTAAACATACTAATAGAATATCTAAATTCATAATAGAATGTACTTATTAGTAATACTTAAATTAAAAGTTTTTAAATTTCTCTATCAGCTCATTGTTTTATACATTTAATACCAATTTATGGAAAACTAGCTGTTTGCCGCGACTTCGTTCACATGGAATTAAAATAATAACAAATATAATAGCCTATGTTACTGAGCGCTAACGTAGCTATTTAAGGTGGAAGAATTTTTAAAATCGGACCAGTAGTTTTTGAGTTATTTCAATACATACAAAAATCCAAATAAATCTTTCTTCTTTATATTATTAGTATAGATGTACACGTTAAAATAAAATTAACTAATTGATTGTAACTGCAATCGTAGTTAATGAAATAATAATAGGTAATACAAGGAATATAGATATCAACGAAAACTATCGACATGTTAGTACAACACTAAGCTTGGTTGTCGCTACGTGTGCTAACATTTACACTGGCGTGTACCGTATGCATCGTACGTGAACATTGTGTCGCGAGGGCTGGGATATACCGTATTGTTGTTATCGACGATAAGAATGAACGTGACTTTCGCATACTTTCCTTAAACATTGTGTACAAATTATAATGTTTCTTCAGTACAAAATATTTTTAAAAATAAGGAAATGAACATCAACACCCAGGAATTTGGTTCAGAATTTATAATTTTACAAGCTTTCTCCGTCCGTGCGAAAAAAAACATAAGCGAGCCTATGCGTTCTTCCAGACTATACTCTACATCTGTACCAAATATCATCGAAACCCGTTCAGCCGTTAAGGCTACAAACTCTAACAAACATCCATCAAACCATCCATTCATCTAAACTTTCGCATTTACAATATTAGTATGATTAGATGTAAAGTAATATCACTAAAATAAAAAAAAAAAAAACATTGAGACAACCCAGCTAGTGGAGGTGTAGCAAGAAAAGTTGTAAGAAAGTATTGACCGTCTAGCGTAAAGAACGTATGGAAAAAAATAGCGATATGTCTCTTTATCATGGATCCCAAATCGTCATTTAAATATTGTTGTTGTTCAACTACATGATACCACATTTTTAGGGCACTAATAATTGAATTCAATGAGGAATGAATGATAGTAAATGAAAAGGGCTGAATACGAGAACGGTAACTTCACAGAGTAATAGTTTGTAAAGTCAAAACACAGGAGACAGATGAACTTATTTAATTGTCGCCGGACCTCAGAGGATATTCTGTAACTTCCGTTACAAACTAGATTCAATTAAATCCAAGTTTAGAAACTGGCAACTGACTAACTTTGTTCTTGAACTAGGTATCTCGCTTCAATAAATAAATAATTAAATTTAAACTGAAAACACTTTTATCAAGTGATTCTTCTACAAGATCAAGAAGGTAATGCGATTGAATGAACACAGAGATAGTTGAAGATCAAAAAACTATAAATATATTATGTGAAAGATGCTACCTGAGAAGGGAGGAATTTAGATATGACTGACAGTGACAGAGAAAGGATGACAGAGATCTACGAAAGTGTTGTAGTTACATTTGCAGAAGGCAGGAAAAAGGCATTATGATAATCATTGGTCTACGTTCAACCTTAGAAAAGATGTTGTTTTAAAAGAACTTATCCCCATTTCCTGGATAACTACCAGGCTTCTGATAAAATAAACTTTAATAGAATTATAATTACCAAAAAAATTACTTCGTGATAATGTAACCTAATCACAAAAATCAGTTAGAAATAAATCGGTACAGTACTATCAAATAATTACAGATGAATAAAACTGACGCTTCGTATAACACCTCTATTGGTGGGGCCACGAAACAGGAGGTTACTTATTCAAATATTTAAAATGTTCTGAGATATTATGGTATAAGTACTTTTATGTCAGTCTTTGACCACATTTAAATAAACATAATTGTAAACAATTGATCCATTTTTAGGGTTGGTTGAATTTACGTTGGAATAATTATGTTTAAAAATCGAATTACTTTTTCAGTCTGAATTTAATTACAACCATTACAATGCATTTTTTATATTTTTTTAATATTTCAATAGTATTTATTGATTTAATAGCTCAACGAACGTACAGAATGATTGATGTCCGGAATAATCCAACACGGGCGGTGTCGGCGCACGCGCAGAGCTGATACGATCACGTCAATCCGAATTAGAGATGTAATTGTCGAGTATCGTCTGACAGTTCGGACAGTTTTGATACTTGTAAGCGATTTCTGCTTCACTTGTTCTATTATTGTTTAGGTACTTAGATAAATAGAAAAAATCCGTTTGGTAATTCATGAAATAAATGGTCTTTGGTTTATTTTTGTTTGATTGCTTTAAAATTTGCGAGTTTTGTTACCATTATTGTCTTACTATCTAGCATCCAATAATCTAATCATGTCTACGGGTACCTTACGCACACTTAAAGATGCTTCTGTTATTTTAAGACTTTTAATTTCTTGATTCTTGTTACTCAAGAACTATGTTTCATCTTGTCGATGAAGCATTACCAGTCCTCCCTCTTCTGTGTCGTTCTCTATAGCGGCTAATCAGACAGGACCATCACTTTATCGTTCATCTGTTACATATATGTTAATCTTGGTCTTCTCCTATTTTATTTTCCTTCTATAATCGAGGTTATATTGGCAACTATAAGATCGTCGTGTCGTATTTCTACAAATTTATTTAAACTAAAATTGGATTTGATATTCTACTAAAAATGTTATGAGATAAAATCTTTTCATTCATTAATTCTTTAGGCGTAAAATAATAAAAATTGATAAAAAAAAACAAACAACAATCATACCTGCGTATGTTAAAGCGTTCATAAACACGTACGAAACGGGAGAAAGCAGAAACCGAAATAATGCCAATATAAAAAGGATAAAGACAATAAATATATCGCTCGTAAAACATGCAATATTATTAAGCGGCTTTCGTATTATAGCAATATTTTAACGTATATTGTTTTCTCGAATTCGCCGGTGACCATTAAGGGAGATCATAACGCTGCCTTTCGTAAATAAGATTTGCAATGAGATTGCTATCGCGGTTGCCTTAAATGGAATATGCGTTTGTTTTGTTTTAACTAGAATAAAATATCAAATGAAATACATAGTATGTTAACTGCTAATGAAACAACTCAGTTTTTATTAGTTTATGTGATATAGAATGATTTATTACAGTTTTACTTTACTATACTTTACTTTATATTAAACTAGCTGTCGCCCGCGACTCCGTCCGCGAGGAATTTAAAAAAAAACAAAAGTGAGTAGCCTATGTGTTCTTCCAGACTATCCTCTACATCTGTGCCAAATTTCATCGAGATCCGTTCAGCCGTTTAGGCTACAAACTCTAACAAACATCCTTCCATCCATCCATAGATCCATCCATCTAAACTTTCGCATTTATAATATTAGTAAGAAGTAAGATTATATATTTGTTAAAAATTGCAGTGACTTCCAAAGCAACGTCTATATTCCCCTTGTTTGAATATTTTTTCTTAATTAGTATAAGATGTGATATATTTTTGATATTCATAATGTTTTCAAAATATCTGCTTAAATTCAAATTAATCTTCTTATCTTGTCAAAGAATCCATCTCCGTACCAACTGGACCATTCATACATCGACCCCAATATTGAGTGGGCTATTCTACGCGTAAATATTACGGGGCCCGTACCTCAGCCGGCCGTAAACCTAACGTAAACGTGACGTAAACCGAAATCGGGCCCATCGAGCCTCTCGTAGTACATTCGAGGTTTATGGCCCTTGAAGTGCGGTTGGTGCTGGATCAAAGAAGTTTCCTTATAAACCTTTTTTTAATAAGATTAGTTGAGACATACTTGAACAGTGCGAGATTTAACAGCATACTGCATATTATAATCGCGTCTTCAAAAATATTATACTTCAAGAAATTAACACAGAACCAGAAAAATAAGAAATAGAACAAACTGAAATAATTTAAACTTCAAATAATAAAGAGAAGATATTTTCAAAATTCTAACTTATTTTATATTTTGAGGAAGACTGGTAACATTTTTCTTCGATCTATTTAAAGAATCGCAAACCTAGATGGACGATAAATAAAAAGAAACTCAACTGACCTGAATTTCGAAATTCAAACGCAACCGTCGCGTCGACCGGAAATGAAGAAGCTCACAGCTTCTGATACCGATCTGATAGAGCCAACCGAACGCGGTCCACGCCTTTATGACTTCCAATTTCAAATCTCATGCGCTGCTTGACGGTATCTTTGAAATTACGAAATGATATTTCGATACACTACTTACATATATCTGAAAACTATTTTTTTAAAATTAAAACAAGTGGCTATCGGAACTCGCCAATAACAAAGTAACCGCTGCCCATGGATATACCCATTTGTGGTTTCCTGTCAATAATATTCAGAGGATGTAGGATGAATGTAGAAAAAAGATTTTTCCTTGTGTCTTCACTTCCCATTGTTCGTTGCACGGAAAGGAACATTGGAAGGAGACTAAAACTAGGACTGCGGCACGCAAATTCATCAGAGGTAGCGCGGTATTACTACTTGATGCCTTTCTTCTGTGTTGCTGTGAGGGTTTTTTTATTACCTTTCAATGCATTGCATATTTAATAGATTCTTACCTACAGTAAGTCTGCTCTTATGGTATTTATTTAATACTAGCTTTTGCCCGCGACTTTGTCTGCGTGGTATTAAAAAAATAAAAATAAGTACCCTATGTGTTCTTCCATACTCTGCTCTACATCTATGCCAAATTTCATTCAGATCCGTTCAGCCGTTTATGCTACAATCTCTAACAAACATCCATCCATCCATCCATCCATCCATCTAAACTTTCGCATTTATAATATTAGTTAGATTATAAATGGGAATGTTTAGATTGATGGATGGATCTTTGTTAGAGTTTGTAGCGTAAACTGCTGATCAGATCTGGATGATAATTGGCACTGATATATAAAATAGTCTAGATGAACACATGTGCTACTTACTTTTGTTTTTTTTTTAATTACACGCGGACGTAGTCCCGGATGAATTCTAGTAGTTTATATTTCGGGGATACCTCTTCATTTCTGAGACATCACTGATATGTTACAATGTTATACTACCACTGGAAGGAATTTAAACTTTATTGTCAAACTTATAGAATTCACTTTGTAATGCACTATAAGATCGATTCCATTATCGAATACTGGCACTCCAACGATTTTCAATATAGCACTATCTGCTTGTATCATCTTTTAAAATTGAAATAACTTTTAACTTACACTTCTTAAAGTGAAACTTTGTCTATTTCACTTGGCAGTAAACTGTAGTATTTTAAAAACGCAACTATTAACTTAAATGGTTTGAAGAAAACGTTAAGATAAACCAGAAAGTGTTATGATTGAATGTGGATGGCTACAAAGAAAGAGGAAGACCGAAGAAAGTATGGATGGATTGCGTGAAAAAGGATATGCTTAAGGAGTGGATTCAGATATGACGGCTGATAGAGATGTATGGAAGAGCAACACATACTGTGCCGATCCTCCGTTAGAGGTAAGGGCAAGTGAATGATGATGATGGTTAGAAGAAAACGACCCTTCTGAATGTTTGTTGTTTCGTTTTAATAACTACTAGCTATACCCGCGGCTTCGCCTGCGTGAAATTAAGATAATAATAAAAAACATAGCCTATGTTACTCACAGAAAAATGACCTTTCTAATAATGAATTCATGTATTATATAGTAGAGAAATACTAATGTTTTTAGATGTACCGGTACGAACCCTGAGAGAGTCACAGTCTATACTAATAATATAAAGAAAGATTTGTATTTTTGTATGTATTGAAATAACTCAGAAACTAACCGGCCGATTTTAAAAATTCTTTCACCATTATAAAGGTAAGTTATCGGTAAGTAAGATAGGATATGTTTTTTATTATTTTTAATTTCACGTGGACGAAGTCGCGAACAACAGCTAATCATTAATAAAATGTCAAATAGAAGTAATACACTGCTTGATTTAGAGTTAAAAGAAAACTCGTGATAAATTCTTTGAAGAAAAATCAGTAACACATTGAATTGTAGTACACAATTTCGCACACAAGTCCCGAGACACTTCATTGTTGTGACATGTGTAGTTTTGTCAACTTAAAGAACCTTTTTTTGCTACAACTTAAGTGCAGCTAAGCTACGTAAATTAGATTACAGAACGTCTGCAAGGCTTTCACATGGGGCTGTGTGAGCTTATGATGTAACTCGGTACGAATTTTGAGTAACTAAACTGTAGAACGATATCAAAACGTATCAAAATATGTGATCAGTAAGAAAACTTCTTAGAGCAGATGTTTTATAATAATCTACACTTAGGGTGAATTAATACAATTCAATAATCGATTGAGGCAATATGAATTAAAATGTTTTTTTTATGTAGTTTTTAATTTAATCTAAGCTATGTTTGTTCTAACAAATAAATTTAAACGGTGCTATTGTTAAATTTTATATGAAGTGAAAATCCCACAATTATTGTAACGTTTACCAATTACCCAAGATGTGGGCGAGACACCCCGTCATTGTAGCTCGCGGGGCAAATTTAATACGCCACCTGTCCATCCGTAAGTGCCTCAGTTGGATAGAAATATTGGAAATAATAATTGAATCTTACGAAGACGCTCTCTGAATTCGTCGCCGTTAATATTATTGTTTTTAAACCATTCTAGGAACTACCTAAGGTTGTTGTAATTTTAGAGCCCGCACATCTTTATCTTATCGCACAAGTATTTAGTTGCGCTTTGATTTCTATTAGCTTTTATGGAGGTGCGCACTCTATTCCATTTTTAGTTATGCAAATAAACAATTTTGCTGCGAAACAATCGACAATCGCACAACGGTTGTGCGATAGTTTAGTCAAAGGTGT
This sequence comes from Papilio polytes, assembly GCF_000836215.1. Classification (NCBI taxonomy): domain Eukaryota; kingdom Metazoa; phylum Arthropoda; class Insecta; order Lepidoptera; family Papilionidae; genus Papilio; species Papilio polytes. The sequence goes on from NW_013525180.1 coordinate 2,334,146, forward strand.
GGCCGTTGTTAATCCATCCTATTAGCGAATTCAATCCACTAAATATATGCGATATAATTCATTCGTTTTTAATACATTATTTGCGAAGTTTGTCGTGTTTCGCTCGTTAACGCGGCGGTCGCTACATAATTCCATTACTGGAAAACACTGCGTGTGTTTCAATATAAATGCAAACATCCGATGATAATGAAAAACCTATCCGGATAGTGTTATTAATTTGATTGGTGGCTTTTTTAATTATGTTACTTTATTAATAACTGAAATATAACTATGTAGTTCTGTTTATTACGATTTCGATACACTTTTAGTGTAATTCCTATTTAAAAAAGTAGATTATACTCTATCCTAGAGTAATAATAATGCAGTAGCAAATATGATGTAGCGTAGATCCGTTTAAATTCTATTCTTATCGATAGAATTTCGACAACAACAAATCATCGATATCGACACCAACCACAAATCAATAAAACCGTCGCTTTATATCGATAGAACAGTCATTTTATCGACAAAACTATCGCAGATATCGAAAACACGTCGATAACATCGTTTAAAAAGTGTACAGGGCTGCATTGACTACGCACGGGAATAAACAATATGGCGGACTTGCGTGATTTACGCACCGCGCGGATATTGTTGAATTTCGCGTCGATAGCGCTTTTGTTTCGCCGTCTGCCTTCTTATCGCACTCTAGGGATTGGACAGACGATATTTTTATACGATAACCATAATTATACAATACAAATAAATTGTATGTATTCAATTGCGAAACATGGCGTTGTTATTATAATCGCGAGTTGGAAAATTTGCATGTTTTTTTTTTTTAAATGAACGCAAAAGAAAATATTGTCTTTTAAATAATACTTAAAACTAGATAAATATTGAATATGATTTATTTACATAAATCGGCTTTTTAAAACATTGTCACTTCAAAAATTTACATTCACCATTACGAATATTCCTGAAATTTTGTTAAGAACAGAGTTTGGATTTTTGCTTGTTAATTTTATAAATGACAAATTTACCATAGCTGTCAACGGTAATTGTTTGTTTATTATTAGCGAAAAATGTACAATTTTTTCGATACATATTTTTATAGGCACATCCCTAACATTGGACAAACGGCATATACAAGCATGTTACAGCGCGAAAAGGGAAAATGTTAATCGCATTCCACTACGGTGTTGTAAAGGTAAATTTATTGGTTTTAACTTCACGATATCTATAAACACGTGCAGTTTTGTGATGCGGTGATAATACATTGTATGTATGTACATTCACCGGTGTTTTATTAAACTTTATGACAATGTACACTAATCCTTCATATTGTCTATTTTTTTATATTAATACTAGCTGTTGCCTACCACTCCGTTCACGTGGAATTTAATAAAAACAAAAGTGAGTAGCCTATAGGTTCTTCTAGAGTATCCTCTACATCTACACCAGATTTCATCGAAAGCCGTTCCGCCGTTTAGGCTACAATCTCTAACAAACATCTATCCATCCATCTAAACTTTCACATTTATAATATTACTATGATAATGAAGCGTAGCTACACTTCTTTGCTATAAAGGATGGCGGTAATCACATCTTACAACATGCAATTGAAGGGGGTAAGTAAAATGGAAAAAATAGCCCTGTCAGAAATGGGCAAAAACTACAAATGTAAACCAGCAAAGCATCAAGATTACTATGGCATTTATGTAGTTATAGTAAAGTATATTATATACTTACCTTACTTTATTACCTCTGTCATTTTTTATTATGTTTTAGTATTGTAATAATTTATGTGGAATCTTGAGATACCTTGTGTTTACTCGATCGATCCATTTAAAAACATGCTAACGTTCAGTATAAACGCTTAGGTGTAAGTATTAGAAGTTTTTACTTTTGTTTTATGATGTAGGGAACACTAAGAAAGGATGATTGTAAGTTCAACCCTTGGAGGGGTAAAATGCTTTGGCATGGAAAATCGAAAGCACAATTAATCGTTGAAAAAGGGTTGGAATCATAGAAAACAGAGTAAATAGGCAAGGTATTATTTTACACTACTCTTAAGAAAATTTTTATGCTTGATTTGGATTATAGAAATTACTGAGCTGTTTACAAAGTTTCACTTCTAAAGGACAATTTTACTAAAAGCTAAAATAGTTTAAATTATTTAGTAAAAAAACTGAATTTGTAGGCTATGTTTTCTTCCAAACTATCCTATACGTCTATACAAAATTTCATCGAATTCCGTTAAGCAGTTTAGTACACAAACTCTAACAATCATTCATCTAAACTTTCGTAATTCAAACATTGGTAAGATTACTACTATTCTATATATGGGTTGCTGGAATAAACATCGATGTTGGAATAAAGAATTGGTTTATTAAAAAACTAGCTGGGAACAGCTCGTGTGTGAACAGTGCGGCTTCATCCACGTGAAATTATAAAAAATGTCAAAATTACCTTGCTTTTATGTTTGAAGCTTGTAGTTTATAGTCCATTTCCACATGAAGTTATATTTCCAATTTATTTACCCCCTAAGTTTAATAGCGTGTAAATGTACAGCCTAAAGCGTGTCGTAAGTGTAGGGCTTTTTATTAAAGAAAGAATTATTCAAAAATATGCTGTGATTGTCTGTGTTTACGCTTTATTATATTAGTACAGATAAATATAGATATATTCTACAGTAAAAGTACACCCTGTATTAAGTTAACGACGTCTCAAACAGCAAGGGTCTACGCGTGGATGTTCTATTCTGTGTAATTGTAAATGATTCATTTTTCGCCCTCTTTGAATTTGAAGCGTTCTTAACTCGAGAGACGCGGTAATGACGCTTGGGGCAACAATGACGTCATAATGTGAGAGTAACGCCCTTGAAGACCTCGTTAGACCAAAGGGTTATTTGGTATGGTTTTAATAAAATCAAGAAGGGAAGGGAATGACGAAATTGGATGAAACAAACTTTTGGATTCCCTAGGATTGAATCTTAGGAGCGAAGTTAGGTAAAGTTAAGTGTTTTATTTGCAGTTATGTTCATGTTGTTTTCTAATTTGTTCATTGTAATGTTATTTTAAATAAATAAAATAAAAATAAAAAATTTATTTATTAATTAATTAATTTATTTATTTATTTTATGTTATTTTACGCTTACATAATTAGTAAACAGGCAATTTTTTTGTACTTTTGTATGCAACGAACAAACTCATCCTAGGTAACAAGGTTGCTGCTTCAGCAATAGCAGCAGTCGCTACTAGGGTCCCTCGGGGGTATTTAAAAAAAAACAAAGCCAACAAACTCAAAAACGACTTGAACGATTTCAAACATTCTTTTACCATTAGAAATCATTGAGTAACACGAACTATTTGACTTTTTTTTTTAAATTACGTATTAAATATTTTACGTCGTACGTCTTTTATGGATTACCAATGTTAAATTTTTACACATGACTGAGTTTCACGCAACATATATTAGTTAATTCCACTGCTATAGGACTTTTATAAGGACATATCGTTGTCCTGCTTATTACAAACTAGCTGTTCCCGTGCTGCTTCATCCGCATTAAATTATAAAAACTTTATTTAATTGTTTATATTCATCAAATTCTTAATTGAAAATGGTAAAATACCAATTACCTTGCTATGGCAATCTTGCTTACTGATGTTGGCAGCTCGTATCGTATGGTCTCTTTCTTACATTAGGGTTTTTATCCCTAAATATTTACCTTAAGTTTAATGGCGTGAAAATATATACTCTAGAGCATGACGTAAGTGTAGGGTTTTTTTTTTATTAAAAAAAGTATTATTCAAAAATATGCTGTAATTGCTAACATCTTAGGCAACAAAGAAGTGTGTGTTTACTCTTTATTATAGTATTGATGAGTCGGAGCAAAATTATATTTTAGCACAAATAATTCGACAGTGGGAGCCCATAGTTATCGCATGCATTTCCCCAGAGATAAGTTTAACGACTTTCCGGATCACAAAATTAAGGTCCCAATTGGGAGTTGAAAATAATTTCTTGAGGCTTAAGTAAAATATTACTAACGCTTGAATGAACTTTATTGCGCTTTCTGTTATTACAACCTTAAGAATTTAAAGAACCTCTTTATTTATTTATTTAATTAATTAATTACAATTACGAAAAGGTTACAATGCCCATTATAGTTTGTCTAAATGAGATAGATTAGTTTGATAAATGATGCATATGAAGCATCGAATTCAATTTGTATGAAGGAAAACGCCATACTTAATAGACAGGTATCGTAGTGACGAAACAAACACGCGTGGGAACCAATTTTGAACTATCGATATTCGGTTCAAATAATTATCAAACTCAACTAAAATTATTATTTTCTTATTCACTAATTTAGAGGACAATTCTATTATTGATTATAGTGTAACGAAATTAGCTATGACGGAAATAATAGCGAAATCCAATAATAACGAAGTAACGGCCCGAGCCGAGACTCCTGAGGGAGCCCTCGAGCCTAGTTACTCATAAAAGAGGTTTAGGCTAAGCGCCATCCGCGCTGGGCCACCTCAAGCCCGGTGAATCTGTAAATGCCTCTTCAAGGCAAACAGTGACAAATCAGTCACAAAAAAAAATCGATTACGTACGGCTGTAGTAGTAATAAACATTAATTTACTCTCACTGATTGTTATGGTCATTATTAATTTGAGAAAACAGAGTATTTTTTAATTTTTTTAATTTCATTAATTATAACAATAAATCTAACGATTCCAACTTCTATAATAAAAATCGAAAATTGATAAGATTCATGACTGATTTTACACAACCTATCCCTACTAAATTTGAAATGAATTGTCAAACTAATCTAAATTATTTAGACACACTATATTTTTTAAGTTAATTCAATACGTACAAAAAATACAAAAGATACAAGTGTAGATCTTATTAGTATAGATCATAAAAAAACAAGCTTTGTTTCTATTATTTCCATTACATTAATATTACTGGCGGGCTTAAGGCGATATTATCGTTAAAAGATAAACTTTCCTAAGCCCTGTCCAGTGAACCACGGTCTTAATAAGAAAAGATATTAAAAAGTCCGTACCGTGTCATGAAAATGTACCAAAATGGAAATTTAATGAATACTGTCTTTTTACGACTCTATTACTTGGGCTTATTTTTACCTAATCCTTAATTATACACAGACTCTTTGGTTTTATACAATAATAAGCCTCTACTAAATATTTTTTCATTACTAATTCTATCAATTCAATTACAATCAATCTGCTCTAAAACATTTCATAAATAAAAAGTTGTATTAAATAATGTAATAAAGAATAATTAATAATTTTTGCCATTAGTTTTTTTTTATACCATAAAGAGGCAAATGAGAAAGCGGCCACCTGAATCCAAAATGGGGAAGCCACCTTTGCCCGTAGACATCCACAATTGTAGATGCGTTGCCTACCTACGTTAGTTAGGGACTCCTTTTTTAAAGTGAAGGTAAACGATTTATTGATCGTACGCCCATGGAAACCAACTATTTAGTTTACTATACCACTAAAAGTAAAAGATATTTTACATTCGCGTGATTTAAATTTATCATCACAATAGTGCATATAAACAAAGATAAACTCCGTTCGGAGACGCTTCTATTGTAATTCGTGCTAAATTCAAAATATCTAGTCGCAATCAATGTTAATACATAAACAAGCGGCTGTCGCGACACCAATATCGTTAATAGTGGTTACTGATACGAAAGCTGCAATGTACAAGCTATAAACTGATAGCGGATTAGAATAATTTAACATTAAAATACATTACCTTATTTAAAAATTTTCTTTGTTTAGCTAAATATTAAAACAAAAGAAACGTGTTTAAAATATTGCTATAATTTTTGTTTATTACATTGATTATTTTTTTAACACAAAATTTAAAAATTGTCTCCATGTACAGCCAATTACTGGAACAGAAAAAAAGAATTTAAACAAAGCAAGTATCAATGATTAAACGTAATAATGAGAGACAGGAAGTGGGCGAAATAGCAAGAACACATTATCAAGGTATTATACAATCATATCTAGCTTTAAAATCATCTTAATTAATCAATACTAAACATAAAGTAATCTATCTCGTAAGCATTAACTACTGGGTTTTTTTATGAAACTTGTAAATTTACAAAAATATAAAAATAATTGAAGACGTATAAGACACGAGGCGAATTTTTATCAAAACGCTCAATTCTCCTAACTTGCGACATCGATTTATCGCGATATCCAGAGACAATAGCGCCATTATTCGAAGCCAAGCTAGTTAACAATGAACCAAACGCTGATTAAGCAGTTCCCTTAGGATCGTAAATTATTATGTTCCTAAGCAGCCTGCGGACAATCTTGAGTGCTGCCAACGAAAGCTGGTGATCAAAATGATTTAGTTACCTAACCACTTATTGTTTTATCAGTTCTATTTGTCCGGGAGATATTACTCATTGATAATGTAAGACAAATATAATTAAGAGCAGGCCACCTTTGACTAAACTATCTCACATTTGTTTAGTTGCGCTTTGTTTCCTATGAGCTTATATGGAGGTGTGCACACTACCCTTTTTTAGTTGAATTTGCTGCAAAACAAGTGACAATCGCACAATAGTTATGCGATAGTTTATCCAGAGGTGTGCGTCCGCTCTAAGAGTACAGTCAGCTGCAAAATATGTAGACATTTTAAGTAATATCACAAAGGATTGTGAAAATGAAACAACATTTTTACGAGACTGTGAAGATAACTAAACTTTTTGTTCTTTCAAAATTGCTGCTGTTTAAAAAAAGTGTTGATTTAAAAATACTTACAAAAGTAAAATGTGTAGCTGTTTGCTAAACTCGTTTTAATTCATATCTTAGCTCCAAAGAACTCTCACGAATATTAAAAATAAATGACAAACAACAAAAAACATAATAATATGTAACTAGCACTCTACTATACTGTTCGTACTTTAATAGCTTTTTCATGTTGGCTATGAAATGTAAACTTTTTATCAAAATTAAGCAAGAAGGCTGTTCTTCCAAACTATGCTCTATACCTATGATTTTCATTGAGAACCGTTTAGCAGTTTAGGCAACAAACTCTAACAAACATCTATCCAGCCATCTGAACTTTCACTTTTATAATATTAGTATTATTGTGGTTATTACCTAGATAGCTTAGTTTTTTTGGTACCTTAAAGATCAAAGTCCCATCATAGCTACGCCCTTATGGCCGTTTAATAATTTTAAATGATATTTGCATAAAAATTAGTAATAGTTTGATACTTGTAAACTTTCAAAACACTAAATATTATCATTTCACGCGTAAATCATGTTGTGACTGGCGACATCACATAAGCAATTTATAGTCATAAAACAGTTGTAAGTTCCCGGTCGGCGCAGCGGCGGACAGGCCGCGGAAACATGAGCGTATGTTGATTTATGCTGGGACCTCCAATACGCGAACGCCACGCTGTATTAAATCATCGGTATTCACTTTTATGTATGTATTGATACTAATTTTATCATAAACAAAATTACGAATATTGTAGAACCTCGATAACTCAAACCTCGCTAACTTAAAAACCTCTATAACTTCAAAAAATAATATTTTCCCTTCCCATCAGAGCTCAAAACCTCTACAACATAGACCCTTGATAATAAAGTATTCTGTGTTTCCCTTGGGCTAACTTATCGAGGTTCTACTGTACTTTTACGTCGAACGGTATTAACCCGATTTATAATTAAGACATTTCAAAAAGTTTGTTGATTTCTTCTTGCTAAAATTACAATATTTAAAGGCTAAGCTATGCTTTTTGTAAAACATCTCGAAGGTTTTGCAAGCCTCAGTTTTCCTATCGCTCGTTTATTCCCCTCCCGTATGAAAAACAAAAATATATAGACCATAATCAATCATAAATAGCATGTCATTGTTAGTCACTTATAATATTTTAATGAATACTCCATCATTGTAATTATTTTATCTTTCACAGACAAGATTAGATTCGTAGCCGTCGATTATGATTATAACTCAATAAAACTTGCAAATTTATAGTAACCTTCATATAGATAGGTCTTTAAAATATTTCACAATGTTTTTAAAAATAACTATTGTTTTATTAGTAACTACTTTTGTAAATACTAGTAAAATTACTTTTAACGGTCATAGAGTGTACAAAGTAATTCCAAATAATGAAAACGAGAGAGAAATTGTGAAGAGTATACAAACGCAAGGAATTGGTGAATTTTGGTTGGATCAGTTCGATGTAAGTGATGGAGTTCGGATAACAGTAGCACCGGAAAAATATCAGCAGTTTGAAGATACTATGAAGAGAAACGATATTAAGTATAAAGAAATTATAGCTGATTTACAGCGGTAAGTACTTTCTTATTATATTTTTATTGCACCAAACAATGTTATTGTAAAAGAACAACTTATCTGTAATTCTTCTGATCTAACAAATAATTAAAACTACATAAGCTAACGCATATTTTAATGGTTTTAATTCTTCAAGGGTTATAGATGATCAACTGAAACCAGCAAGTCGTTCAGATAGAAGCACCAGTTTTCTATCATTCAATTGGGATAGATACCATACACTCGAAGAAATATACAACTGGCTTGATCAACTACAAGTTAGTTATCCCAATATTGTGACAACCGTAGTGATGGGACGATCTGTTGAAAACCGAGAAATTAAAGGAGTCAAGATCAATTATAACTCGAATAGAAATAATTCATTAATCGGTATGATAGAAGGTACACTTCATGCGAGAGAGTGGATAGTACCAGCTACTGCGACATGGATTATAAAAGAATTTTTAACTAGTACCGATCCTGAAATGCGAGCGTTAGCTGAAAATATTGAATGGCATATTTTCCCAGTTGTCAATCCTGATGGATATGTTTATACTTTTACAACGGTAAGAAATCATTGTTATAAAGTATACAAAATGAAATGAATGCCTATAAAAATTATAGCGTTTTTAAGCAGGATCATGCATAGAATGATAGTAAAATTATGATTGTATGTTCAGCAGTTTCACAACCGCTGTATTAGGAGTCATAACATCTATATGTTGGTTATATTTTGGCATTTATACTTCATTTTTTAAAATATCATTTTCAGCATAGAATGTGGAGAAAGAATCGCAGTACACGAAACTTCACCTCGTGCGCTTCAACCGGTGTGGATGACGATATGAGTAATGGAGTCGATCTCAATAGAAACTTTGATTTCGCATGGATGGGTAAATTCAAAAAGCTTTACAAATAGTATTGAATTAAATAATTCAATTTAGTATTACATTTTATCAAGGTATTTAATTTTATTGTAAGAATAGCGTATAATACTTGTTTTCTTTAATTCAGAAATCGGAGCGTCTGACAACCCTTGCACCAATACATTTGCTGGACCATCTCCGTTCTCAGAACCAGAGGCTAGGGCTGTCGCTGATTATGTAATGACGCTAAACAATCAAGGAAGACTTATTTATTACTTCGGTCTTCATTCATTTACTCAATTGATTGTAGTCCCGTACAGTCACATTACTGCTGAAGAATCTGCTAACTTAACAAATTATGCAGATATGGTTAGTACAAACAATTTGATGGATGTCTATTTAATAAAAGCACAGAGTACAATTTTGAGAGCCTATATTACGAAAATAATGACATGTAGGTTTGAAATAACCATCAGCTGGGAGATTTGGACTGTATCTACAAAAATCTATTTAATAACAACCATAGAATGAGTATGGCATATCACAATTGTTTTTTTTTAACTTACAGTACGAAATTGCAGTGAGAGGTGCTGAAAAATTAAAGGAAAGATTTGGAACAGTATACAGAGTTGGAGTTTCCGCTGACATCATGTGTAAGTATACTTATTAGTAGTTAAAAATAAAACAAAAAGGACAATTTGAAGATCTGCATTGGAAAGACAAAAGAAAAAAAGATGCACATAATAAAGACAGGAGTAATAATAGAATTTGAGTTCAGTTTGCAGTCACAAGTCCCATATGTATTTTTCTTAATTGTTATTCTCTTTTTAGATCCAATGAGTGGTACAAGCTTTGATTGGGTAAAGAACGTAACAGATGTTCCAGTTTCATTTCTCATCGAGTTGAGGGACCTCGGCGAGTATGGATTTCTTCTACCAGCAAGTCAAATTATCCCTAATAATCTAGAAATTATGGACGCTCTATTAGAAATTGATAGAACGACTAGGAGATTGGGTTATTATTATTCAGGGACTAATACCCTGATTTCTTCACTATCTTTAATTGTATTATCATTTTTTGTTAAATTATTTGTAAATTAAAAATTAACTAAGATAACTCGTTTCCTTCTTTTTATTTTCTTATTTTGATTTTTATAAAACAAGCTGTTTTGCAAATGTTAGTTCATCTGATTCTTCTTCTTCGAGTGCCATCTGCTATCGGAGGTTAGAAACCATTATGGCACCCTGAACCTTCGATACTGCTGCTTTAAATTAGGAACGTGTGCTTTTATTATACTACTGGCACAAAATTTTTAAGCCAAGATGTATGTCTTCTTCCTGGATTCCTTTTTCCTTTTATCTTCCCCTATATAATCAACTGTAATAATTTACATCTTTTTTTATCTGTTCATCTGAATTCATATTGTTCATTTTGTACATCTGATATCAATGTAATTAATCCATGTCTTTGATACTAGATGGCGTTAGCAAACAGTGTGTAGGCTATGAGGCCTTAATTTATGAAAGAGTAATTAAGTAATCAAAAGGATTTGACCTTTATAGATTTCGGTGCACTAGTTGTAGATAATTCTATCCATATTTAATACCTTAGATTATAATCCATAGATTAAATTTATTACGTATCACAAATATATTTTAGATAACAAATAATCTTCAATGCTTTTGATAAGATATGATACAATTTCTATATTTTTGTTTATGATTGTTTTAATATAGTGCACGCGTAGCTAAAATGAGGTTAAGTTGTTTATTAATATTATGTGGTTGCGTAATTGTTAGTTCATATAAGAGTTATGAAAACTATAAAGTGTATAATGTAGTTCCAACAACCGATTTCCATGTTCAGATTTTAAGTGATTTAAGAAAGGATGGATATGAATACTGGACGGATGTTATTGCTGTTGGTAGCAACGTCAGGATTATGGTGCCACCAAATAAGGACGATGAATTCGTAGGTTACTGCAAGACAGTCGGATTGAATCCAGTTGTCAGCATTAGCAATGTACAAAAGTAAGTCACTCTTTAATTTCTCTAATTGCAAGTTATGAAGATTTGAAGTCAGGGTTAAGCTATTTGAGTTCCCAGTCTCATTTAGATATTGTCTATAAGGCATATGAAATAAGTTGACATGTCTGATGATCGACTAGATGTTATGCTTGAAGCGACAGTAGAATACGGATAGAAAACAATACAGTTGACTAAATTACATTTACATTAAATTAACTAGGAATTTTCATTTTTAGATTAATCGACGACCAATTAAAACCTCATGGACAGATCGATCGTAGCAACAGTCTCGGGTCTCTTAGCTGGACAAGATATCACACACTACAAGAAATCCACAGCTGGCTCGATGAGCTAGCAGAGAGCTACCCTAATATTGTCACTCCAGCTTCGATAGGATTTTCAACAGAAAGACGTCAAATCAAAGGTGTTATAATCGATTTTAAACCTGGTCAACGAGGAGACGCACCACTTATTGCGATGATAGAAGGTGGTATACACTCTCGTGAATGGATTTCCCCGGCTACGGTCACTTGGATTATTAAAGAATTCTTAACCAGCACCAACACTGATGTGCGAAATTTAGCAGAAACATTTGTTTGGCATATATTTCCGGTCGTAAACCCTGATGGATATGTTTACACCTTTTCAGATGTAAGTATTTTAGTTTTAATGTTAATAACACAAAAGAGGTTCTTAATATAAATTTTATATTTCTGTTAACAGGACCGAATGTGGAGAAAGAACCGGAACACAGTTAACTATGTAAATTGTACGAATGTTGCCAATGACTTGAGCAATGGCATAGACCTCAACCGGAATTTTAATTTCCTTTGGATGAGTAAGTACTTCTTTTTTGTCACAAAAAGGTTAACTTAATGGGAATTTTTTCTATGAATAATGCCAATCATATGGAATCGAATTCTATGAACACTATTTGAGTTAGCAAAGATCGGATTCTAGCGGGTTCGTTATAGCCTAACAATATATCAATCAGTTATTCAGACGATTACAGATTAATACTATACATACATTATTTAGATTATAGATACATTGTCGGACGCGACTACGTTCTCGTGGAAATAAAAAAAAGTAACTAACCGATGTGTTCCTCTATAATCTATGCCAAATTTCCTCGATATCCGTTCAGCATTTTAAGCTACAATCACTAATAATTATCCTTTTGTATAAACTTTCGCATTTATAATATAAATACGATTGTAGATACAATTTTTTTTTATTTCAGCCACCGGTGCTTCTTCTGATCCATGCATGCAGACATTCGCCGGTCCCTCAGCGGGATCTGAATCTGAGACACAAGCGATATCCAACTACGTTCTTACTCTAAAGCAGACTGGAAACTTCATTTACTATTTCGCTTTCCATTCTTATTCTCAAATGGTCCTTGTTCCCTATAGCCATGCTTCTGGTAGCCAGGTCCTAGAAGCAGAAAATTACGCGGACATGGTAAGAAAGGAAAACAATCGTATTGTCAATTATTTTAAATATTTCGCCTCGCTTAATACATTTACGGAAATCATTAGGAGTTGCTCCAACATTATAATCATAAATCTCGAGTATTATAATGATATTTTCAATAGTAATACATCAAATTTTAAATTGTTGCAGTTCGAAATTGCTATCCGTGGTGCTGACAAGCTAACTGAAAGACACGGTACACGGTATACCGTTGGAACATCAGCTGATATTTTATGTAAGTGTTTTTATTTACATTTCGTCAATCAAGGATCTGCAAATTAAAGTTTGAATATTTTCCTGATTTTTGTATTGTGTTAGGTGAATTAATTCTTCGGGACTTTACCCGTTAGACTGATGTCAAGGCAATTTGTACATATCTTGTATGTAAATCATTTTGTAATCGTGGATTACATTTACTAACATTCAATATTGTTTCATAAATTCGGAGTCTTTATAGATTAAAATTTATCTATATTTTTTAATATGGATTTATATAATCTATGTTTTGTCGGGACGGATAATAATGACCTTCGATGATATATCATTACTATTAGACAAGGTAACTCAATAGAATTAGTGACGACCATGTGTAGCATATCCAGTAACTATGTCCAATGTAAGATGGTAACAATATCTTCGTAAAAAAACTTCAATTTAGACACAAAACTCATAATTTTCCTATCGTGACAATAATTAAAATATCAAAGACTTTGAATTTGAATTGCATATCAAATATTTCAGACGAAGTCAGCGGTTCGAGTTTCGATTGGGTTAAAGGCGTTGCTAAGATACCAATAGTGTATCTGTTTGAATTACGAGATGTCGGTGAATACGGATTCCTGCTACCCGCTGAGCAAATCATTCCTAACAATGAGGAAATTGTCGACTGTCTACTTGAAATGGATAGAACGACGAGACGAATTGGATACTATTCCAGTGCCGGTTCTATGACTAGTTCTATAATTATAGTATTATTAAGCACAGCGATACTTATTGTGAAGTAAATATTAATTATAATTAATAAACACACTTTTAAATTGTTAGAATTTCATTTAAACCTGATGTTATCCCTTGAAGAGTTTAACTATTTTGGTTTCAATTGGATTTATTTCTAACTAACTTTAGCCCGCGACTCCGTCCGCGGGGAATTAAAAAAAAACAAAATTGAGTAGCCTATGTGTTCTTCCAAACTATCCTGTACATCTATGCGAAATTCCATCAAGATCCGTTCAGCCGTTTAGGCTACAAACGCTAACAAACATTCATCCATCCATCTAAACTTTCGCATTTATGATAATACTAAGACTAAGACTAAGATTAAGGCTAAGACTAAGATAGACAATTCCACAACTTAACATAGTTAAATCCTTACCTATATTTATGGCATGTCAACCAACGAGGTGGTATGAATGGTATTTGCAATATATTAATGTTGATCAGTAAGAAGATGCAACAATCATAAACACTAAACAAAGTTCTTGTTAGTATACAGTAAAAGGCAAATAGATGATATCTTTAGAAGAATCATTACTAGACATTTAATTAGTAGCAAAGTTATGATAACAAAGTCAATATAGTATTGAAAGTTTAATTTAGAACTCGTGTTTAAAAATGTACATATTCTGGAAAGAAATTCTTTAAAAACGGGCACCAAGCAATAATTCTCAGGACAGAATGTTTCAGTAATTAACAGAGGTGATTTAGCAATGCAGACAACATTTACTGCCCCCATGAGACTTACAGTAAGGGATCATTTATTTTTACTGACACGACATCATACAAGCTACTTACATTCTCTTGCTCAACAAGAACTTAAAAATATACAAGTAACATTGTTTTTCTTTGAATAATTCATCTAAAACTTTAATTGACTTCTCAATGAATAGGTACACTAGTTTCAAATTTTCTATTTCTAAACCAAGTAATCTTGCTGTTGTTATACTGGCCAATAAATAAAATACACTATGAGATAGTTTTAAAACAATAAAAATCAAATAACAATAAACGTATATAAAATTAGCTAAAAACAACTTCGTAATGGGGCACCGGATGATGTGAGTACGGTTGACAGTAAATGGTAAATAATAATAAATTACGTCCACCCCCAAAAACGTGACGCGTCACTGAAATCAGACGTCACGGCGGGTCTACAAATCATAACACACCTACTGGCACTTCGAACAGGATGAGGGGAGGACTCGTATTTTACTAAAAATATTTTAAAACTATTTATAAACTGATATGTATTTGAAAATTAATGTGTACTTTTGTGTTACCATAAAGACATGGTTATTTTCAAAATTTTAAACTGCAGTATCAGCATATGGTTGTTGAGACGTCATTATTTTCGTTAACTATAGACAACTGCAACAATGGTATAGGTTGTGACTAAACAAGTATACATGTATACAGCACTTATGGCTGAGCGAGGGCCCAATACTGTCAGCATTGCAACGCTAATTTTAAATATTTCTTTTTCTTTTTTTTCATTTCATTAGTTACGTTTCTCATTATTTTGTGTTTAATATTTTTTTTTCATAATTGTAGTGTTGACAAGGATTAAACATTATTTTTTTTTATTTTTAGATATAGATTAGGTGACTAGGTAGGTACGTGTTTTGGTAAATTTGTTTTTCCAAAGAATATTACCTCTAGTTAAATTAAATAAGAAATATTGTTATCACAATAATTCATAATAAAACTATAATATATCAATAGAAAGCGACTCTATTCTTGTCTCTGTTACAAGATTTTTTCAATTTGTATAGTAATGTTTGGTAATGATTCTTTTCATGTATCTATTTTAAGATTTCTCATAATTATTACGACGTGAAAAAGGATTCATAAATATTGTAATGCTCGATATGAAACTTCTAACTTCATACAAACACGTGCTGTGATTTACAAACCGTAACATTCAAAAGGTTCAATCATGCCAATTTCAATCTTATTACTATAAATGCGAAAGTTTAGATTGATAGATTAATGATGTTAGAGTTTACAGCCTAAACTGCTCTCGATGAAAGGCATACATGTAGATGATATTCTGGAAGAACAAATAAGCTACTTCATTACACGCGGACGGAGTCGCGGGCGAAAGCTAGTTTAAAAATATTTAAATTATTATGTAGTTAATTACTCATCAACATATGTAATTAACATCAAATATTTCATGAAGTAATAATATATTAATTAACCTAATTATCAATTTTGAGTTAATTACATTAAAATTATTTCATAACTTTAATCTTTAGTTAAGCTTTTATCGAATTCATTTAATTTTAAAATGATAGATAACGTATTAATAGTCACAAAGTGTACTTCAAAGAGAATTAGCAAGAAGTATACAGACTACATATTTGTATTATCTATGGTTAAGAAATAAATCTTACAAATAAGGTATTGGAAAATGCAACAGAATTTTCTCAACTAATGAAACCTAAGACCAATATTATAACAATCAAATATAACACCCTACAAATATCTTAGTGGCTCAAGGTGCGGTGCCTCCCCTTGCAATGTCCCGCTACACCTAAAATTGTGTTCTACGTTGAAGAGCGGTCAAGATATATGAAAACTATTATATTGTAATTGTTATGGTGTTTTAACAGAGTTAGAGCTCGTTTACCATCTTAGCATTGCAGGGCCGGCTCGCCCGGTAACACGACAACACAGAAGACAGGCTTGAAGTGGGAGCAATTCCGCAGTTCGTCTGGTGAGTGTGGTGCCGGAAGGTCACCTTTAGTCCCTTTGCCTTCCCACTCTTTTTGAAATTGACAGTGGAGGAGACGCATTGGAAGGGGAAATATCCTCTTCGTGTGATTCAGGTGGCCGCTAGCTCGTTTGCCACCTAATGATAATAAAAAATCTTAAGCATAGTAAGTACTTTAAGTTACTCGTTATTCAAAATTGTCAACAATAAAGTATTCATCCGTAGCGTAACTAAACTCTTTTTCAACATTTAAACCATCTTCAACACCATCCATCATTCTAAAGTCGTTAATGAGCTAAAACTAAATATTTTCTTTAAAGTAATTTACCCTTGCACCAATATATCAAGACCTACCATTATTGATATTTATTGCGAGCTCCCAGGTCCGAAGATAGTTGGATGACCAATTTACAATGGACCGGTCTGTTGATATTTTTCTTTTAATTCTCGGATCATATTTATTGGTCGATTCACTCTATATTTAACATCGACACGTTTAAGTTTTAAACTATTATAAAAGCCATAAACAAGTGGCATAGTCGTTCATCGAAGCTTTAAAATTTTATACACGAAGTTATTTTGGACAAAGCGGATGCTTATTTGTATCAATTAGTTGTGATCCTCAAAGGAGTTTATTTTTTGTACCTGTCATTAAATTATGACGGAGAAATTTTATTTCGATATAAAAGTAGACAAATGTTTTCACTGGCATGTTTTAGTTGTAATAAAATACTCTTTTTTTAAAAAAAACTGTTCCCTTATCATAGAGCTATATAAACACGCATTTTTTTTTATCAGGATTCGAAATTTGAATTTTTTTTTTTAAACTCATAATAGGATTTATTTCTCGACAGTAATATTAACTGTTTAATATCACGTTCATCTAATAGCGCAATTCTATTAAAAAGTTACAAAGTTTTCCTTTCAAGTATCAACATAATCGTTATGTTATTTGATGAAAACTTTGAGTGGTGGTAATTTGTACTGAATTATTGCAGTCATAAAATGTAGTAGATCTCTAAACACGTGGACTAATTATTTGTTAAAATATTTGGGTCGTTACTCAAAACCACCATTCCACATTTTACAAGTCAACACAATTATTAGGTTGTGTACATAGTGACATGAATTTTAAAATTTTTTTATGATTACACAAAAAAAATCTTTAAATGTTAAGTATCTGAATTGTACTGCACGATTGTTTATAAGTACAATTTTAAAGTAAGTTTCCACTGAATAAACAATAGCTAAACAAGATTGAAGTCCTTCACGCGACAAAAAAATCGAGTTAACAATTTGTTTTTAAACACACAGTTTATTTTTTCCACAAACAAAGTTAACCATTTAACTAGATTGAAACATAAAGAACGAGCGATAAAAGTCGAAACTGTTACCTTAGAAACTGTGTCTTGGCAGTTTGCCGAGACACAGTTTCTGCAGATAACACTAGCGGAATGGAAAAATAGTCAACTTGTCTTTTAATACGATAACACGTTATGATAAAATAAAAAATATCCTAGTTCATGCCAAACACACCTAAGGAAATGTAATTTTATTGAGAGAATTGAAAAGAAAATATCATGAATCGCCTCGCTTACCGCTTCAGCTTATTAATAAAACCGCAGCTTTTTATCTGAGAACCAATAGTAGTCAATTTTTTTACGCAGCCACATTCTTTGCGCGCCCGGGGACCACTAAACGCCGTTTCTGGTAATTATGTGAAAGTTTGTGACTTCCTTTTGAATTCTCTTAAAACGTATTTTTTGTGACTTTTAAATATTCTGCATCAATTCCCTATCCGTTAATTATTTCGACTAAACTAAATTGAAGTAATCACATATTACGACTTAGATGGTACAATATTCGGAGATTAAATAAACGTATTTTCAACATTATTAAATGTTATAAGAACTTTTTAATTGTGTTCTACAGCTATTGCATCAGGTAAAGTCAGTGTTGGCAGTGACTGGATTTACTATAGCAAATACAATCAAATCAGTTGTGTAATATAACTAGCCGGTTCCATGAGGATTCATCCGCATGAAATTAAAAATTTTATTTTATTGTTTACATTTGTCAAATTGTCAAAATGACATGACATGATGACAACCTTGCTTCCTTGATGTTGGCAGCAACTTATGGTCTTTGTTCCACATTAGGGCTTTTATCCAAAATATTTACCCCCTAAGTATAATGGTGTTAAAATATATAGCCTAAAGCGTGACGTAAGTGTAGGGCTTTTTATTATAAAAATAATTTTTCAAAAACATGCTGTTATTGCTAACATCTTATGCAACAAAGTCTGTGTTTACGCTTTATTATAATAAAATAGATAGTCATTAAACTGTTTTAACATTTGTTTTGACACATTTAACGTGTTAATTTCTGTTTCTGAACTCTTCATACCTGGCGAGCAGCTGTGGGCCATTAACGACCAAGCGCGTCAGCCGAACCAGACACACCTATTCTGGAACCGGAAAGCGATCTTACTCACAGTAACACGAACCGTCAAAGAAACAAAACTAACAAACGCTACGGATAATTGATGGGGAAACGACGTCCCATTTCGTCAGCTGTCTACCGACGATGACATCCGAGATGACATTACTAATTTTAAACCTCACGACACGATATCGTTATGATGTCGTTAAATCCATAATAAGGATACGTAATAAATAAACTGAAGATTATCTTCGAAAATCCAATGGAAAAATAAAATTAAATTGAAACTGCTGGAAAGATGCAGTAGACTGACAGTTTTTGTTCAGAAAAAAAATCACAATCTTAAAGAATAGTGTTAAAATCCAAGATGCTCCTAGAAGTTAAAAGATGGATGGGATAGCCTCTTGAAAAGTGGCTAGCCGTGTGGATTCAGCATAAAGTATTGAAATAAGTAGTAGTGAATTTTTTTGTAGATGTTTTCATCCACGATTTAACAAAAATCGTGTAAACTAAATAGGATTTGTAATAACTTATGACAGTTGAAATGTTCACTGATATTTGTTGTGAAAGCTTTTAGTCTTAGAACTTCAAAAGTATACAAATAGTTAATCTGTATTTAGTTCTGTGTCAAAATATTAAAATTGAAAAGGACAGTCTAGCAACCGAAAATGCAGAAGTTACCAATATAGATTTATACATCGCCGAAGCTACTATCTTCTTACTAATATTATAAATGCGAAAGTTTAGATAGATGGATGTTTGTTACAGCTTGTAGCCTAAACTGCTTAACATATTACGATAAAATTTAGCATAGATGTAGAGGATAGTCTAGAAGACCATATAGACTAGTTTTAATCCTGGAAGTAATTACGGTTTTCTTGGAAAATATCAATTTAATTTTTTCAAGTTTACACGAAAATTCCGCAACGGTTTAACATATCCTTATGAAATTTGGCATAGATATGAAAACGTCTTGAGTAAGACATAGGATATAGTTCAATATATACAAACAGCCATAGACTTTTGTATTATGTTTATATTTACTAGATCATACGGTGGCAAACGAACAAGCTGCCACCTAAATTCGTCATAATAGCGAAGCGCCCACTACTCAAAGTCATAGATACTAAGAAACACAGATGTGTGACCTACATTTTATTGGTACTTACAGTAGGTTCGTATTTCTCCGGAGTTTTACACCGCATCTGGGTAATTAAATAAAAGTGCTTATGGCCACTTAAAGAATAATAGACTAAACAATTATGAAAGAAAATTGCAGAAGTATTCGTTTCTTTTGCATAAATTTAAAAGCAATTTCTTTTGAGCATTCAGAAAAAATTTTCTGTTAGATGCATACTTTAAGATGGATCATATTCCTTAGTGGCTAATTGAAACAAAGCTCGGTTTATAAAAGAGAAAAATTGCTTTGATTCGAGCCAGTGCTTTACAAAGGGAATTATATTCAACTTCAGTAGCTTTCGCTTTGAGGTATAATATTAAAAGAAAATATTCTAAAGGTGCATTTGATGCAATAATGCTTTGAATGTATTTAATACTAGCCAGGATTGCTAGAGTAATTTTAAATATATTAAATCCTGTACTAGCTATCGCCCGTGACATCGATCACGCAGAATTAGAAAAGGAAACTGAATGAGTAGCCTGTGCATACTACGGACTATGTTCGACATCTGTTCCAAATTTAAGCAAGATCTGTTAACTATGAAAAACAAAAGCTATACATCAGTTCTTCATGTATTACTCCAGAATTTGTTTTTTTCTGATCCAAATTTCAATAAGATATGAACCATTTCAGAGAGTATGAAGTATGACGTAGGTAGTACATGGAGAAAAAATAGTTCTAAAGCAGAGGAATATTAATAAAAGTGAAGTGTATTTAAAATTTTTACAGGTTAAAAATAAAAGTACAAAAATAAGAAAAATACAATTTGGAATAAACAAATGCTTGCTAACTTGTACACTTGTTGTATAGAGATTTAAAAATGTACCACAACATAGTAAAGGAAGTTACGGATGTTATGTGTATGGTCAGTGGAGGAAATCCTTTAGCTGACGACGTCCGCACTATTGAAACGAATGTTTTACGTTTAAAGAACATAAAAGCGAGAAACTAGAACATCTTTAAACAAGACTTAAATGTTGTAGTGTAGATTTTATGATACTCTTAATTTCTGTATATTAGAGAGGGCGCACCTTTGAGCAAATTATCACAAAACTGTTCAGCGATTGTCGATTGTTTCGGAACAATTCAACTATTTAGTTGCATAACTAACAATCAAGTAGTATACACACCTACACTGAAGCTCATAGGAATCAAAGCGAGACTAAGCAGTTGTGCGATAGTTTAGTTTGGATGTACGCATGCTTTTATAGTTGTTTACATATGTACACAAACAAATCAACGGTAATACTCCATTACCGAGTCATGTCAAGTCACTCCAGCCTATTGACAGATGATGCCATTTCTGCCGAGAATCGAAGTCGGCCCACCGTTGGGGGAGCGAACCTAACGATCCGTATGATTTATTACTGTCATTTTCCCCTATTCGGGAATCTAAAAGGGAAATATTCCTAAGCTATACCATTCGAATTCAGTCTATTTATGTTACCAATAAATTATAATTTCAGTCACTTCTGTAGATGTCGGTTATTCCCTTTCGATTGGGAGATGGTAAAGAATAGGATCTTATACTTGGTTCGTAATTGCGTTTTTGAACAATTCACTCCCCCACGTAATAAACTTTTCTTGTGCAATTGTTTTATTGTTACCAGTAATTATGAATGATATTCCGTGGTGTTTGTTAAAATTAACTAATGAAATGTTTTTTTGAATTAACAAGTTCTTAGTTTTAATTTAATGTAAAGGAAAACCACAATCTTGTACTTTTGTATACACAAGTTTATTTTTAAAAATTGTTCTGTGACAATAGTTAAATAATTTACAGCCGAAATGGCTTTCGCTTCGATTTATTTGCCATTAAATATTCACAACCTCGTTGTTCATGTTATGGTGCATCAAAAAGGTTGTAAAATATTTTTATTGTATGTATTCGATATCACGAGATCAAACATTTGTGGTGCTGATGACAGAAAGTTGTGATTTATAAAATAGTAGCTGTTCCCGTGCAGCTTTGTCCTCATAAAATTATAAAAACTTTTATGTTTACATTTTTCAAATTCTTACTTGGAAATATCAAATTTACCGTTACCATAATAACCTTGCTTCTATATTTTTGCATTTTGTAGTTTATGTTCCCTTTCAATTTAATTACCTTCTAAGTTTAATAGCGTGAAAATATATAAACTAAAGAATGTCGTAAGTGCAGGGCTTATTACTAAAGAGAGTATTATTCAAAAACATGCTGTGATTGCTGACATACTACGCCAGGAAGTAGTGTGTTTACGCTTTATTATATATGTACTATGTATAACATAGTATAGATAATTAAAAAATAATTAAATAAGCTATGCAAACAAACCCTTGACCAATCCTCAAAGTTGTTACCAAATAAAATTTCCATGTAACCAATTTGAGCATCAATCGTGGAACAAAGTATTACATTAATTTGATACTAAGCTACAATATTCGCCGTGAACACCGCTGCCAAAATTTATGTGGCAACTTTGAAAACATAATTAATTGGCACTTTAAACAAAGTTCGTAACTCTGTCAACAATTTATACACAAAGACATCTGAGATAAAACCCCAAGTATCTTTTCGTTCCATAATTAATTTTCACAGAGATTATTAATAAATTATTATTATAAACAAAGTTTGTCGTGCCTCCGTCGATCCTTTTGTTTTTGTTGGCTGTTTTTTATACGGTATTATGATACTGAGGCTTTTCTTTCCTTTAATGTTAAGGCGATAATGAAATCTGATTACGTGATAACTTTTTTATTTTATTTTTTTATCTCAAGGCTAACTTTTTCATGATGAAATTGATATGAATAAATAAAAAGGGCTTTTAATAATTTCAGTTCTAAATAATATTTATTGTATGAAATATGTAACAACATCGATGTTTGAAAACAATTTTAGTCACATCTTGAAAAGCATTACAAAACAAGCATTGAAATATGAAACGTTCTTTTCATTGTTAGTTCGGACTTTCGAAAATGTCAAGCAGTATTCGCTTTTCATTTCTATGGCTCATTGTACCGCACAGAGTAATGAATAAAAATTTTATGTATATCGAGTTCAATGTAATTTTATTGTCATTTAATAGTACGAGTATTTAAATAAAAAAATACTATAGTCTTGATCATTCAATTTACTTTTTTTTTGTGTTTGTGTGTTTCATTTATAATTTGTATTTAAAGTTCCAACAGGTGTAGTTTAACAGTCTATATATTTTTGTATTTAATAACACGAATCTTTTGAAAAAGATGCTACAAGCAGACAAAACGACGCCGCCCATGTTCGCTAGTAGTACAATATTTATTAAAATAATATCTCTGTTTTTAAGTACTCTGTGGGAATGACTTTTAGTTTGAAAGTTGCGAAGCGTGGGTGATTGTTCTGCGGAAACTTATGAGGGGCTTGTATGAGAAATGTTTTGTCTTATAACTTGTTTATTTCTTTCGGACCGAGTTATCTGTTATGACATTACTGTTATGAATCCCAAAAGCGCGCACACCTTTCTAAATCGTACAACTGTTTAGTCGCGCTTTGATTTCTATGAACTTATAAGGAGGAGCGACTGGATGTTTACTTGTGCAACTAAACAGTTGAATTGGCTGCGAAACAATCGACAATCGCACAATAGTTGTACTATAGTTACTCAACGATGTGTCTCCGCTATAACTTGTAGCCATCGGTTGTCATGATGTTGACATTTTCCATGACTCCATGTCCCGATTTTTGAACTCAATAAACAAAAAAGATCTCGGCTTATATTATCACCAGTAACACTTTTGTATTTTCTTTTATTGTTTTTGTTTAATATGTGTACCCTAATTTTTATTAGTTGTAATTAACGTGATTCAACGTTTGTTATTAAAAAGTAAAATATAATTTTTTTGTGAGCGCTGTGTACGCCTGTCATCTGTATGAAGAACATACAGATGCTTCTTTGTTTTTCATTGTATACGGTATATTAATTTGTGTACCTTTCCAATAAATAAATAAATAACTGTTGAATTCCATTCAAGTGAGATTTTGGTTACACTTTTGTCAAAAGCAGTTTAAAAATTGACGTACGGTAACAACATTTTACGAAAGTGTCGGAAGAGTCGCGGACAAAAGCTAGTTTTCATATAAGGTGATGGTGCAATTCGAAGGTGAGCAAGGTGTGGAAGAGTGTGGTGAGAGCAAGGAGTTCTTCCAGCTCATTGTAGAGGAGATATTCAACCCAGATTACGGCATGTTAACGCAGCAACCGGACTCGCATATTGTCTGGTATTACAAAAAGAAACTGTTTAATATCAGCCGCAAGGGAGTTATTTTCAAGTCAATAAAACAGTTTAGCCTAAGTCGGTCAAATAGTTTGGTATAAGTCGGTAAACAGCTTAGCAGAAGTATCCATAAATGTACAGATAGTCTGCCTCTAGACATCGAAAGCTTTTCGAGTAAAATATGATTATTACAAAAAAAAAACTTAAATTACGGTATGACATGGCTAAAATATCAGCGTGGGTGACATGATAAATTTAACGAGGGGTAAAATATTTTATGTAAGTAAAAACTATAGTTCCGCCCTTATTAATGTCACTCCTATGTTGCCAGTTTGCGTGAAATGAAATTATTGTGACAAGGCAATTTTTGGAAACAGGTACTTTAGAGGGTCAGGAAAAAGCCAATAATAAATGTTGACGTATTAGCAATCGCATTTTCTCTTCTGAGAAATGTACTTCTATACTTAGGGCTTGTCCCTCTGGCTAATAGAATCTCAGATAGCGTAGAAATGACGTTACTGTAAGATAAGGGAACAAAATCCCGTATTTCCATTACATATTTTACACCTTACATTGCTATCAGACAATTTACTATTTGGTGGGGCACGCCCTTTATCTTACTAATAAGTGCGAAAGTTTAGATGGTTGTATGGATTATAGTTTGTAGTCTAAACGGCTGAACGGATTTCGATGAAATTTGGTAAAGATGTAGAGGATACTCTCGATGAACACATAGGCTACTTAATTTTTTTTTTTAATTTCACGCAGACGAAGTCGCGTGCGAAAGTTTGTAATATTATAAATGCAAAAAATTTGATAGATGCATACGTATTACAGATATTGACGAATATATGCGTATATTTTTTACAAGTTTGAAAGCTGGGGTTAGCACATATTTATGTAGCTGACAGTACAAGGCCGGCAACGCATCTGTAGTTCCTCTGGTGTTGCGGATGTCCATGGGCGTCGTGGACGACCTCGGTGTTCTCGCCGTTCGTTTGCTCCCTTTTATTATTTATAAATAATCTTATTATGCGTATATTTTAAGTTAATATTAAATATCGTAGCATTGTTTATTCAAGTATGATTAATGTCATTAATTTCCCGTTTAATGTGCCTACAATGTTACTATTTATTGCCAAATGGGGGACCTCACTCCTCAATTTAGGGGCGCGTCTGACATGACGTATTGCGTTAATTCGTCACATTGTGTTCACTTATAGAGTACGTCATATTGTTATTGTTTTAGTCGTAGAGATTCAAAATATATATAGAAGAGGCATAGACATTTTACTTAAGATATTTTTCACGATCATCACTAACGATATATATTGAGAGCCTCAAACCAACTGTCAATATAATTAATAAAATTATTTAAACTTTCGTGAGACATTTTATAATTAATTGTTTAACGGCTTACTCACGACATACTTTTTTCCGGTGCCGTCACCGGATTAAATAATTAATAATGTAATTAAATTGTTTTAAAATTAAGAGCCAATAGGTTTCGTTGAGTAATATTTAAATGTTTACAATTGACTTTGTAACCGGTGTTGATTTTATTACGAGGTGGCGTACTAAACTTGACAACCGATATAGTACCTTTCACAGAAAGTACCGGTGAAGAAATTTTGTTTACTATGCCTCGTCTAGATGTTATTAAATGTCTTTAGTTTTGTTATATTAACCATGTAATGCTCGAAAATAAGTTGATTACACATTTAAGCCTATTTAGTAAAATAAAGGCTTTTTAATAGGATATAGAAGAGTTTTCTGTTACAAAGACAATTAACATGTAAGTATCACAGATGACAGCATGAACAAAATAAGTGAAAATTCCAATGACTGTAAAATAAATGTCGAGTCCGATGACATCAAAAGTTTTCGCATTAAAAAGGTACATTTTTATTTAACTTCTTAATCTCCTGTCCTATTGTTAGTTGACAGCTACTTAATGGGATCGAGAACTTTCGCTATTAAATGTACAATTTGAAAAATAAGACGCTATTAGATATTTATTCCGCTTGTTTTTATTAAATAACTAGATTTCGCTCGCGACACCATCCGCGTAATGGAAAAAAAACAAAAGTGAATAGCGTATGTGTTCCTCCAGACTATTCTCTACATCTATGCCAAATTTCGTTCAGCCGTTTAGGCTACAAAATCTAAACAAACATCCATCTATCCATCCATCCATCTTAACTTTCACATTTATACTGTAAGATAGTAAGATTAGTAAGATTATAAGAAGAACGTTAGTTGTGAGTGTGGAGGTACATCGGTAGAGGTAGACTTAAAAAGAGATGGATGAATTGCGTGAAATGTGACATGATCAAGAAGGGAGTGATGACTGAGATGACAGATGATAGAGTTATGTGGAGGACAAAAACTTGTCGCGCCGACCCTACGAGAGAAGGAAATAGAAGAGATTGATTTTGTTACTTATTACTTAATTGTTTCATTTCATGTTTTATAAATCAGTGTAGTAAATATGATTTTGTTTTGCAGTGAAACGTGGCAAACTATCAAACGATCAAAATTCGCTAAAACAGCGAAGTAACCATTATAACATATAAGTTTCTTGTACACCATTTTCACTTATATTACTATTGATAATCTTGGTTGATTTACATAATTTTCTCATTATCTAATCTAAATTCAAACGGAAATCCCTTTGAGATAGTTCTGATAAAACCATTTTTTATTTTACGTTCATAATCGTTATATATACAACATATTTATAAATGTATATTTGTAGATACAATATTCTATTTTCAAAAATAGAATAATATATTTTTGTACCAATAGCTTTCGCCTGCGTCTCCGTCCGCGTGGTATTCAAAAAAACAAAAATAAGTAGCCTATGAATTCTTCCAGACTATCCTCTACATCTATGCCAAATTTTATTGAGATCCGTTCAGCAGTTTAGACTACAAACTTTAACAAACATCCATCCATCTTTTCTTTCGCATTTATAATATTAGTAAGACTAATAATTTTTAAATGTAATAAATGAAAGTATTCGTTAAATTTGATCCTCATTTAAAAGCAAGACTGTATTAAATTGCCTTCTCAAGTATCAATATCGGATATTAAATGCAAAGTTTGCGGGATTTTGAGCAAGTCGAAGCTAAGGAACTCTTATCGAGTGATTGCGGTTATTCAAGGGCCACTTAAAACCTAATTTAGCAAATAGAATTTATGTTAATAGTGAAATAAGCTTTTAATATGGTAATAACTAGGGTTATAAGAATTTATTTATGGTTGTTAATGATGTTTAGTTGGTAAGGTAAATTTACAGTTTGTTTTATTTTATATTTCAGACCGGTTCTTAAGTTTCCGTTCCATCATCATCATCGTTCTCCTTATCGTACTCCTGTAGGGTTGGCGCAACTAGTTTTTGTCCTCCACATAACTCTATCATACGTCATGACTCCCTTTTTGATCATGTCACTTTACGCAATCTATCCATCTCTTTGTAGTCAATACTATAAGATTTATATGAAAATTTAGATCGGTTAAAACATTGCTTAATGACATAGAAATGTTTTCTGTTGAAGAGATAATATATTTTTCAACAAACGAGCAAGCAATCATTATAAGTGTCCAAAACAGCGAAGCGACCTCTGTTGATCCTAACTTTAAAATTTAGAGACACACAGGGGACATATTTATATTCTATTTCCAAATTTTTTCCTACTGAATCTTATAAGTAAATAGCTATCACTTGTTTGTTATTTTTACCTTTAAAGTTAAAATGATTAATTTGTATTTGTCAATATTTATTACAATACAATATCCATTACAACAAAAAAATATTTAAAAATACAGCACTCTCATTAAAAGTTTAGTCGAAGGAAAATATCGAGAGAAATGTGACTGTCTACAGTAAAGTTCTAATGAATAATACGAGAAGTTGGACCAAAGATGGCTACATAAGTTCCAATCTGCAGCAACAATTCTCTCTTTTTAATTAACCAAAACTTCCCCTTTATAAAGAAGAAAATTGATTTTTATTGAAAACTGTACATTTGAAATGGAATATAAGTGATAAAGAAACAACTGATCTAATGTAATTTCATACTTTATCCCAAATGTTTGTAATTGTATTTGGTTGGGCATATTATGCGGCGACACGTTGAAGATATACACATGAAAGCATTAAGATTGAACGTGGATGGCTACAAAAGGTAGACGAAGACCGAAGAAAGTATGGAATTGTATGAAACAATATGCTTAAGAAGGTAGTAAATTGAAACATGACAGCTAATAAAGATTTATGGAAGAGCAGCACAGTTTTCCGACCATCCTTAGGTACAAGGACATGTTGGTGATGATGAGGTTGTTTTTCGGATTTCGCTGAAATGTCAAATGCGACCTATAAAATTGATCCAACTGTAGTGTTGAGATGCAAATAAACAAACCAGAACAAAACTTATTGGACACATTTTCTGTCGAGAAGTAAATTAATCAGTTAACATTTTAACGTCAAAGTCATCATCTGTCAGCGATTTGGGTCCTAAAATTTTTTGTGTTGTTAAAATTATGAAATCATACTGTCTAAATCTTTTAATTTTGTTTACGATCTTTAAACTATGCATAAGTCGAAGATATGACAATTTCACACTGTTCAGTGCCACACCTACAGAAGAATATCATTTGAATTTCTTACAAAATTTGGTATCAGAAAAATATATAGATGTTATATTCTGGAAGAAACCATCTAAATTGTACAACGATGTACATTTTATAGTCAATCCTATGGACTTGGAAATATTCAGAGAGAGAACCCGTCATTTTAAATTGGAAACACAAGTGTTATTACGAGATGTACAAAGGTAACAAGTGTTGTTATTACAAAGTAGTTACGTTTTTTTCAAAACTTTTACATGGAGGTAAACAAAGGTTTTTAAATTAAAGACATCTAAACAACTAAAGTATAAGTAAGTTTAGATGTATGCATGGATGTTTGTTAAAGTTTGTAACCTAAATGGATCTCGATGAAATTTGGCATAGAATTAGACGAGAGTGTGTCGGAGAGGTTTTTACATTTTTTAAAATTTTTTATCTACAAATACAAAATACTATTTTTACTCGTATCGTGTTTTAGAACCTTCGATCTCAAATAATTGTATCAAAATAATACAATACTATTTTTCAGTGCGTTCGATTCCCAAAACATGAAAAAGTATGTAACACCAAAAGTAGATTCATTCACTTGGGAGTACTATCATAGTTTAGAAGATATTTACCAATGGATATCTGACATAGCTGTCCAAAATCCCGAGCGAGTCGAACTTCGTACTATCGGACAGTCTGCTGAAGGCAGAGATATTCAAGCAGTTTTAATTAAGAAAGATAAGGGTAAAGCTAACGTGATTGTTGATGGAGGCATACATGGAAATGAATGGATATCCACCATCTTTGTAACATTTTTAATAAAAAGTCTAGTATATGCTAAAGGCGAGGATGATATATTGTATGACCTGGCGAATAAATACCACTGGTATTTAATACCGGTAGTAAATCCTGATGGTTTCGACTACAGTATTAAAAATGTAAGTATATTTTGTAATGTAAACCCTAATAACAATATTTTTTTCAGTCCCAGAAAATATTTACGAGATACCTGTCGATTTGAAATGAAAAGGGTTCGGTCTGCATGGAACGCACCTATATCTACAAATGTCTATCACATGTAGTTTAAAAAGTAAAATGTTTGAAACTCCTAACGAAAATATGTCTTTTAGGATCGTCTATGGCGCAAAAATAGAAGAATATTCAGTGAGGGCGAAGGAGTTGATTTAAATCGAAACTTTGAACATAATTTTGGAAGTAAGTTTAAATTTAAATAAAATATTTTTGATACTGGTGAAGTTTTAGAAATACACTGAAGGGGAAATTAAAAACCATAATCAGCAGTAAAAATTTAATTAAAAGTTAGAATCATATTTTATTAATTACACAGAATACGGAACTAGTACCCATGCGAAAGACGATAACTATGGTGGCACTGAACCTTTCTCGGAGCCAGAATCCAAAGCTTTAGCCGGATTTATTACAAGTAAACGAGATCGTTTGAAATTCTACATCTCGTTTCACTCATATGGACAAAAAATTATTATACCCTACGACGATAGAGTGCAACACGTTGAAAATTTTTCGGAAATGGTAACAATTTTCTGATTTTTTTTGACAAAGATATATGGAAAGAAGAATTTAGTTTAGACTTATTGATGAGTAATAAGAAGGTTGAAGATGAAATTTGTGAAGCTATGGAGGAAACAACAATCTTCATATTGTTTTATAAAATCTAGATTAAATAATTTGAAAGACTGTTTGTGATTCATCTTGTTAAGTTATTAACGGTTTAGACGTTAATTAGGAGGCCCCGAGCTTCTAAGACTAAACAGTCCCCCGAGAGTAAGATCAGATCAAGCTGTAGTGTGCACGCCAGCCCGACTAAACAGGCGGGTTGGTTTGGGATAGACAAACAATCATTTTGACTTTTAAACCGAGCGGTCGTCTAGACATAGGATACATTATATATCATTTAGGCGTGTTCCAAAATTCATTAACCGTGTGATAGTTTAGTCCGTGATATGCGGGGTCTCTAAGACTTTATTTTTCAGGATAACTATGCAAAGCAAGCCATATTGCGAATGTATAGATTGAATGGAGTAAAATACAGCGTTGGCACAACATATGACACCTTAGGTCTGGATAATATTTACCTAAAATGAAGTTAAAAAATATTTATTCTTGTTTGCTTTATGCTTTATCATAATTACATTTTAGGTTTACGTGCCTCTGGAAGTAGTACAACTTGGGTAAAGAAAAACTTTAAAACAAAGTAAGAGTTTTACTTGATTTGTACTTAAAAGTAACTTCGATAAAATGTTTACAAGTTTTGTAGCATCACTGGTTCAATGTATCTATAGATTCTTCTAAGATCTAATCAGTTTCATGGCTCATAATCATCACCTCCCCTACCTTATCGTACTAGTTAATGTAAAAAATAACATGCTTTAGACAAGTTTGGTTTTAGGTATGTGATAACGTTTATATTACGTGACAATGGGAGTTACGGGTACGCGCTACCCAACGACCAGATAAAGCCGACCTGCGAGGAGGCCTTGCAAGGCCTTGTTGAGCTGATGACAGCTCGTCCCAGACGTATACGTTCTGATTTGTTTAATGCGGCCCAGAAACCTAAACTAGCAATCATGATGTTAACAGTGATTTATTTTTTGATATGTTTTATTGTGTTTTGTTAATGTAATGTTTTTATTTTTTATAAAAATGTGTATTAAAGCTTTAAATAGAATTTGCTTGTTATTGTAAAAATAACTTCATAGCTTTTAAAGTCTTTAAGTTGGAATAATAAAATGTTGCAATGGTCAGATTGTTGAAAACCCACGATGTCACAATATAATCTTGAAGTAGATTTTGTAAATGATCGTTATGGTTTACCTAAGCTCAAATATTCTCTTTGCATCTCTCATTTCTGTAGATCAGGAGTATAGAACAAAGACCTTATTATATTTACACGAGCTCTTTGACCTGGGTCATAACATCGAACTATAGATAACTAGCTTTCGCTCGCGGACTCCGTTCGCGTGGAATTAAATAAAACAAAAGTGAGTAGCCTATGTATTCTTCCAGACTATCCTCTACATCTTTACCAAATTTCATCGATATCCGTTCAGCCGCTTAGGCTACAAACTCTAATAAACATCCATCCATCTAAACTTTCGCATTTATAATATTAGTACGAAGAGTATGATTTAAAAAGTTGCAATGTCTTGATAATAATCTGTGATAAAATCCATAGACACAATTTGATGCTCATCAAAATAAAATTGAAGTACAGACGTCAATCTGACAAATCGAAAATACAAATAATAAATTATATAATCGTATTTAAAAATATAGTAGTTTTCTAGAATAATGTTAATAGCATTTCGTGTTGTCATTGTTTATTTTGTGACAATATTCCCATTTGATGAATGTGCGCAGAAAAAATACCACAACCACACTCTCTATCGAGCAATACCGATGAGCGAAAAACATCTAAAATTCTTCAAAGATCTGAACCAATTTTATGACGTAAACTATTGGAGACCACCCGGTAAAATCAGCAAATCAGTAGAGTTTATAATATCACCTGAAGACAAGCCTGCGTTTACGAAAGATGCCGAACATTTGGGCATATACTTGGTGACAATCATGGATAACGTACAGAGGTATTGGTTATTATATTATATGTAAGATTTAAAGAAGAAAATATTGGAATACACAATTTTTTTTAATATAACTTTAAATAGTTAAAGATTTAGTGACGTAATAAACTGTTCGGATTTTAGGGCATTTGATGGACAAACCGTGCGAAGTTACGTTAGGAGAAAAATGGAACAGTTTGATTGGCGGAGTTATTTCAAAACAAACGATATTTACAAATGGTTGTTTGATCTTGGGAATGAATATCCTCAGGAGGTTTACTTAGAGAGTATTGGAAAAACTTTGGAGAACCGAGATATTATTGCAGTTAGAATTCTTCTAGGCACCGGCAAAAGAAGGTAACTTATTAAATATCACACAGCCTAGTGTAAATTGACAAAATTTAGTTATAGTACGGAGATTAGTCTGACGAATTGTTTGTATCGATTTATGCTATGCCGAGTTTCGTCATCGGATAATACGGCTGACCAGGTACCCCACCATTTCGATGCTGCCAATCGACAACAGTGAGATTTTCGAGAAACTGACAAAGCCGCATAGTGATAATACTACAACTCATAGACATCTGCAAACAGATTCATTGCCTACATGTATTGCACAGCGAAGAGGATAAACAAAAGTTTCTTTTTAATATTTTGCTTCTCCGTTATCGAGTACATCTTCCTTCCCATCATTTCCTTGCTATATACTTACTTCCCGCCTGTCTTCTGTATGATTGTGGAGTAAGAACAGAGACTAGTGTTAAATAAAACATCAAGATCTGTATGTTCTCAGACCTAAGGTGATAGTTGAAGGTGGTATACATGCTCGGGAGTGGATATCACCGGCTTTCGTCACGTATATGATGAATCAAATCCTCCACGCGCCAAAATCAAATAATACAGTACTGAAGGAGATCGCCTTTGCATACGAATGGTATTTCGTGCCAATCTTAAATCCGGACGGCTACGAAATAACTCATACTTCAGTAAGTTGATTAAGACTACAGTTTTTTATGATAATTTGTACTGTACAGAATCATTTTTAATTAGGACTTAATTAATCAATGCTTGACATTCTATTTGTTAATATATTTCCAGGATCGTTTATGGAGGAAAAATGGTCGAGGCGTTGATCTAAACAGAAATTTTGGAATCGCATTTGGAAGTAAAATTTCTTACATTTACTACTTACATTCTTAATGTATTTACTAAACTAGTTTTCAATTTAAAATATAATTTCAGCTGTCGGAGTCAGTTTTAGTTCATGGGATAATTCATATTGTGGTGATCATGCATTTTCTGAACGAGAAAGTTCTTCTATGGCTTCTTTCGTGCGTTCCAAAAGCGAAGACTTGGAATATTATCTTGCATTTCATTCATATGGCCAATATATGATTATACCTTACACATTCACGAGAAAACATTTAGAAAATTTCGATGAAGTGGTAAATCAATTTTGAGACATCTTTTTCCAAACTTGAAACTAAGGCAATCGACAATGATAATGAAGATATCATTTGCTTCGATTTACTTGATTTGTATATAAAACATTTGTTTTTATTTCAGTACACAATGGGTAAGAAAGCAGCACTAAGGATTGCTGATAAGCATGGTACCGGATATACTGTAGGAACGGCTTTCGATACTGTCGGTAATGTGGAATTTCATGTAAAATTTAAAATTTCGAAACAAGCTAACTAAAAATTCTCAATATTTCAATAGGCTATCTGTACTATAAAAACATTTCTAAGTTCAATAGAATCAACCTTCGAATAGAACGTCGGTGGCTCAGCGGTTTAAGCACTTGATTTGTAATCTACAGGTCTTGGGTTCGAATCCCGCCATGTACCAATGTGATTTTCCGTTTTTGCGAATTTTCATATGTACATAATTTACCCGACGTTCTTACGGTGAAGTAAAACATTGTTTTTTTTTTTTTATAGCATAAGGTGGCAAACGAGCAAGCGGTGCGCCGCCAAAATGGCGAAGCGACCGCTGCCCATAGACATCCGCAATTGCAGATGCGTTGCCTACCCTTATACGACGGAGGAGGAGACGCACATAAAGAGCATATTTCCCCTTTCTATGCATCTCCTCCACCGTCAAATCCACTTCCCCTTCCCTTATAAGAAAAGGGTGGTAAAGAGAAAGGGACTTAAATTCAGCCTCCGGCACCACACTCATCAAACGAAACACGGAATTGCTTCCATTTCACGCCTGTCTTCTGTGTGGTCGTGGTATTACACCGGGCGTGCCGGCCCATTCGTGCTAAGATGTTAAAGCGGGCACTACCACTGTCAAATGCAAATGTCATTGTGATGCAACCTGCACATATCGGCGAAGAAATTCAAAGATATGTGTGAAGTCAACCAACCCGCACTGGGCCAGCGTGGTTGACTATGGCCTAGTCACCCCTTACTCAGGGTAGGATCTGAGCGACTCGGTGGGGACGTCTAGTGAGCTGGTGATGATGATGACAAAGAACCTTTAATCATCAAATTAAATATTTTTATTTTAATTACTCCATTGTTATTGAAGCTAAGGACTTTTACACAAAACTTATGTCGTAATCTTAACATGCTAACAAAATTAATATAATTTTAGGCTATTTGACATCGGGAGTTAGCGGATGTTGGGTCAAGAAGACGTTTAAAGTCCCGTAAGTTTATTTATAAAGATATTCAATATCAGTAGAAAGGACAGTATGAACTAAATTGTCTATCTACGGCGATGTCTGAAATGCGAGCATATTTAGACCTATAAGAATGATATGGCAGGCGGCAATTTTTTTAACCAACAATGTCATACTGAGAGAGTCATATTTTGACCAATGAGCGGCAACTGACCGGCAGAATGTCGCTATTTATATAGTATACTCATATAGTTAGCGAAATACAGTTTCATTATGTTATAGTCAAGGAAGAATTTCGATAGAAGTGGGCAAAGTTTACTCTAAAAACTAGGTCTATAAAGTGAAATTTGCGCTTCTGACTTATCTAAAGTATTTATAGGAAATTCCTTTGAATGTCCGCTCTAAATCATATTTAATGTTTAATATCTCTGGTGTTATCCCATTCAATTTTTAATTATTGCTTGTTAGATATGTGATGACATTCGAGCTTCGAGATGAAGGTTACTACGGTTTCGCACTCCCTCCGGCAGACATTTTGCCGACATGCGAGGAAACGATGGACGGTGTTCTATCCTTGCTTTCACCAACACAACGAAAATTGTCGGGAACAAAGAGCGGCCAGGGCTACAACGTTTTGGATAGATTAGTCACAGCTTGGAATATATTTTTATTCATATTAGTACGTTACGGTTAGATGTCTATTGAAGACTATATATTTTTGTATTATTCTCTACGCCTGTGTTTTGTAAAGTCCATGTATGCGTTATTGCGATTGTATTAAAAAATCTTACTTTGATATATTTGTTTTTACTTCGTCGAAAGAATTGAATTGTAAAATACAAACTTTTTTTACATCAAACGAGCAAGCGGCCACCTGAAACCGCAGGAATGGCAAAGCGACCGCTGCCTAAAGACATCAGCAATTGCAAATGCGTTGCCTACCCTTAATCAACGGAGAAGATGCACATAAAGAGGATATTTCCCCTTCCTATGCGTCTTCTCCACCGTCAAATCAACTTTTCTTTCCCATACTCTTAAGAAAGGAAAAGGGACTAATATTAAGAGACTAGCTTCTTATATTTCGTATTATAAACCTTTGCTATCTCTATCCTAATGTATACTGTTATTTCTTGCCATAATTGACCAGAATTACAAATTCATAGTACCGAACAAAATGCCCCCAGCATTATTACCTAGGAAAATTAATGAATGTGTTTTAGCGTGCGCAGTTGCATTATTTTACCAATGAATACGTAAACGATGTTATCGTAGGTGGTAATATGACTAATGATCCATGTAATCGTTTAGGCGTCACGACAAATCGTCTGATCACGTGACCTGCACCCATTAATTTTCATTCTAACAACCAAGATACGATGACCTACCTCGAACCCTAGTCTCAAATAAATTGTACGAAATACATGGAACTGCATTCCAACTGAAAGCTCAATTTACAATAGTCGTGTCGTTACATTTATGGCATGAGTGTCGTTTTATTTATTGTAGCGCAATTTCGTACTTTAATATTCGGTTGTTAAAGTTGATTATTCCTTTTTTGCTTGTAATAGGTAGCCCTTTTTACGTCACCTATTTTATTTATCGATATAATAATTTGCAATTTCAAATGCCATCGACTTTTGTTACCTTGATTATAAAAATTAGAATCAGTTTTTTGACAATTTATAACTGCGCTTGGTTCTAAAAACAATAATTGCTTCGAAATAAAACCTATATAATTAAAAAGGTATATTTAATCTAATCTTACTTCTAACGAATATTATAAATCCGAAAGTTTAGATAGATGGATGGATGAATGTTTGTTAGAGTTTGTAGCCTAAACGGCTGAACGGATTTCGATGAAATTTGGTAAAGATGTAGAGAACACATAGGCTTTGTTTTTTTCAAATCCACTCGGACAGACTCGTGGGCGAAAGCTAGTATTAAATAAATGAAATAAAATGATACAATTGCAGAACAGACTGAAACGAATCCACGAGTAGTAAAACGAAACTACGGGAACATTCTCTCGTTAACTTTAATAATCACTGGAGGATACTCTAGATTAAGCGGGAAATTTAAAGATACAGCGAAATTCTTGCCAGCACTCAAGTGGCCCTTCAATGCACTACAGTCTTTGTCTCCGCTGACTGTACGAACTGGGACACTGCACAATTTATTTTATGGTTTTCAGACAATTTTCTCCGTTATGTCCGTGGCGTGTTACTTGAATAAATTCCTGTCTATTGTAATTCGCACATTTATTACTTCTCTGTGAATAGATGGGGGTCGTTAAGATCCTCTTTGAGTCTTACAGAGGTTATGATACGTAAATGGTAAAAATTTGAGAAAATTTTGTTTTCAACAAAATATATTCCGTAAGTAGAGCAAATTGAAACTATTGTGTTTCTTTAGTTGTTTTTTCGTCTTGTTCCTTAAGATATCGCTTAGAACATTTATTAGAAGACTAGCTTTCGTACGCGACTCCGTCCGCGTAGAGTAAAAAAAAACACAATTGTGTAGCCTATGTGTTCTTCCAGACTATCCTCTACATCTGTACCAAACTTCATTATAATCCGTTCAACAGTTTAGGATAAAACTCTAACAAACATCCATCCATACATCTAAACTTTCGCATTTATAATATTAGTACGATGTTACACTTGAAAGTTGCTAGAAACTCAAGTAATCTGAGATTAAGTACAGGTTTTTTTTTGTTTTTTTTTTGAGTTGTGTTTGAGTAATCGACTAAAACCATTGGCATAGCGAACTGGAGTAAAACCGTTGGCATAGCGAACTGGAGGACCGTGGCCAGAGATAGGCCGAAATGGAAATAATTGCTGGACCAAGTCAAGGCTCACAAAGAAGCTACAGAAGAAGAAGAAGAGTAATCGTCTGGTTTTATTTTCGTTTATTGATTCTTTTTAATCTTTATCTCTTCTATTAAGAAACCTTGGAGAAGGATTTCTTATCATACTAGAATAGTTTCAATGTCTTTCTTGAATTCAAAAGCATCAGATCTCACGCCAGATATAGTTCACATTCCTTAATTAGTTTGCTTTTTACCCGCTGACTGTGGTGGTTCACTGTGGGCATTGTTTGCTCAAACAACGGCCGCTCCTGGCAGGATTCCAGGCTTAGGGATTAATTAATTGGGACACCGGGACACTTCCCGACCGTCTTAGTAGACTTTAGAGCTGTTTAATTCCCGGAGTGCATTAGATGTTACTATTTGTTACGAATAATTCAGTTGCAGTAACCGTTTTAACTGAATTTGTTGATACAACTGCATTTACACACTATATATATAAACGTGATTTGAAAGAAATGTCTTATGTCGTGCTATTTAAATCGAAATTTATTCGATTATTAGCTGTTTCCCGCGACTTCGTACATACAAACATACTAATATTATAAATGCGAAAGTTTAGATGGATGTTTTTTAGAGTTTGTAGCCCAAACGGCTGAATGGATCTCTATGAAATTTGGTATAGATGTAGAGGATATTCTGGAAGAACACATAGGGTACTTAATTTTGTTTTTTTTTAAATACCACACGGACGGAGTCGCGAGCGAAAGCTAGTATTAAGATTAAAAAGTAGCCTATAATATTCCCGTCGACATCAGCTACCCTTCAGTGCAAGTCCGATCGATCTAGCCGTATTCCGACACGCGGGCTGCCCAGGACAAACGCGGCTTGGTGACGAACAGACAGACAGAACTCTATTTTAAATGAGATTTTCGTTATCAGCAACGCAAATACATCATCTTTCAGAAATCTGGAATTTTTCTTTTGAAATTACAGACACTCCAATGTTATTATATGTATAGATTTATTCTTTTGATGTAGAATTTACATAGTTCAAAGTAACACGTTGCAATACTTGCAAATATTATTATAATACCAATCCTAAGCATGGAATATTAATGAAAATTTGATTAATGCCATTTATTTTTGCTTTCATTCATATTTTCACCAGAAATATTCATTCGGGGTGCATATAAAGTGGTCTGCTTGAAATTCTAAATATCACTTGATGTGATGACAACTCTGAGTTTTCTATTTGAATTAAAATTGGTTGAAGACAGACGAAAGGCATTAATTTTAAATTGGATGGGTTATTTTTGCTTCTTTATATTCATCGGTGGAATTTGTACCTTGTGTTAGCTTTTTAACTACTTTGACGTATTCTGTATTCTTGAAGATTATTAGTCTGTGCTATAAATCAATACCATTTGTCATAATTTGAAATAACGATATAAGCTTTGTAATTGTGATCCAAAACATTATTTAAAATATTTATGTCATGGTTTTAAAATGTCGTAATTGTGCTTGTTATATTAATAATCGGATAGTAGTCGGATGTCAAAATAAGGGTGTTGCATTAGCTCGACGACACGACGGCCATATTGGTAAGGTATGCTGTGCAAATTGGAAGAAAACATAAGAGGTAATGAAGACTATATTTTATTAAACCTTAACATGGCTGTGACGCCCATACTTGTAACACGTGTACTTTATTTTAATACAAATCAAATGAATGAATGATTATAATGTAAAATCTCAATGCATTAGTTTAAAAGGCAATTTACGAATATTTCTACGACTTAAATATTGCGAGAATATTGATGTTATTCAATGTTCGAAGGAACACGTGCACATCTTTGACTATAGCTCAACTGTTTAGTCGCGCTTTGATTCCTATGAGCTTATATGGAGGTGCGCACACTACTCGATTATTAGTTATGCAACTAAACAGTTGAATTCAAATCCACTTCCCCTTCCCATCCTCTCCTTATAAGAAAAGGGTGATAAAGAGAAAGGGAATAAAATTAGGCCTCCGGCACCACACTCATCAGACGAAACACGGAATTGCTTCCATTTCACGCCTGTCTTTCACACCGGGCGTGCCGGCCCATTCGTGCTAAGATGTTAAAGCGGGCACTACCACTGTTAAAACATAAGCTGCTGTATTCGATGTTAGACAAAGATGTAGAGGATAGTCTGGTAGAACACATAGCGTACTTAATTTTGTTTATTTAATTACACGAGGATAGAGTCGCGACTCAAAACTAGTCGATAATAAAACCATTCAATGAACATTTAAAAACATCCTATTCAGCTACAGTATTAAAGTGACAAAACGAAAGAATAAATACAATGAAAAATCAAATGTTACGAATTTCCAAACTTTTGGCAAATATTAAAAATAAACAACACAAATCAATAGCCGAACATGAGTTCAAAGCAAACGTCGACCGATACAATTAGATAACATCTGGCATCATTCCAAGTTGCAATTTGTCCCTAGCAATCAGTATAACGCTTCCATAAATTTTAACCTTTTGTTTCTCCATTCGGTTTGTTTACGGAGTTGGAAAAAACAAGTTCCCCTATCTCCTAATTATTTAATTAAAAAAGTTACTGGAGTAAAAAGTTTTTACATCTTTAACTCACTTTAGTAAGACATGAATTAATTTTAAGTTTAGTATAATTTCTTTGTTTTTATTTAGATTTCTTTATCATACTTATATTATAAATACGAAAGTTTAGATGGATGGATGGATGTTTGTTAGAGTTTGTAGCTTAAACGGCTGAACGGTTTTTGATGAAATTTCGTACAGATGTAGAGAATAGTCTGCAAGAATACATGGACTACTCACTTTTGTATTATCTATTACCACGCGGACGGAGTCGCGGGCGAAAGCTAGTATATTATAAAAGCAAAAGTTTAGATGGATGGATGGATGTTTGTTAGAGTTTGTAGCTTAAACGGCTGAACGGATTTTGATGAAATTTCGTATAGGTGTAGATAGTCTGCAAGAACACATGGGTTACTGATTTTTGTGTTTTTTAATTTCACGCGGACGAAGTCGCGGTCGAAAGCTAGTTTTAAATAAAGTTTTGGTAGAGAAGACTTGGTTTTCATAAAAAGTTTCAGTAGTTATATTTGCATTTGTTTTTATTTATTATGACTTTTGAAATTGTTTGATCATTGAGATTACAAGCAGATTCAACAACTTAGCTTGCATTTGGTTCTGGATTAAAAATTACGTTGTATTTTTGGACTTCAGTCTAATTAAAGCCTACTTGTACGGCCACAGATTTAATTAGAAACCCGAAAGCTGAAAGTTCGACCTCTTACCTTCATTAATGTTACATTATTTCCCTTAATTTCAAACCACCAACGTTACATAAATCTTGAAATGCGTCAAATTTATTTTTTTCATTTTTCCATCTCTAACAAAGTTTCCAACTTGGCCAATTAATGAATTCGCAACGATCCAAAAAGCTTTTAATTGAGTTACAGAGTTGGATTTATTCTCTTTTTTTCTCCCTTTATTAAATGTTACTGCAACTTTTAGTGAAATTTTAATCAAGATAAAAGCTCTCTAACAGATCGTTTGAAAATATGTTTTAAGAAGTTTAATTGGTTTGATCGTATTTGTTCGCGTTATTTTATCGTTAAGATTTAAAAAAGAAAAGTTGTTAAGTAAAAATAATTACTTGAACTACTAACTTATTGACTACCAATAAAAGTTTTGTTTGTTTTCGTTAATCCAGTATCATAAGACCAATTTAAAGTTAGAGCTTCTTAAATAATTTTTAAACACAAAGAGTTGCCATAAGATAGTTTTAAATACTTAACTGACAAGAGATATTGATTTTCCAGTAACAAAGATACACTTTTAACTCTCATGTATGTCTAGAGAGTAGTGTTGCAAAATAGAGTACCTGAAAACTTCTAAACGGATCATGAGAGCGGGCGCACACCTTTGTCTAAACTATCGCAGAACTGTTGTGATTGTCGATTATTTTGCAGTTAAGTCAACTGTTTAGTTGCATTACTAAAAATCGAGTAATGTGCACCATATAAGCATACAGGAATCAAAGCTCAGTTGTGCGATCGTTCCAGGTGTGTACTCTAAAGCGAAGCGATAAAATAGTACATTAATAAATCGATTAAAGGATGTAACAATAGAACGATGTATCGGGGGATTCGAATCACAATCGTTCCTCTGGCACGACGCCATCGGCATGCTTAAAACAACTGTAGTACAGCTACGTCTGAATTAATGCGCCTGTTTGATGGATTGCATTGCAGAGACGTGCTCGCTTCAGATATATGATGTTATTACTTCGATTGGCAAACATATCTATTTACGTTGGCCCGTTTGTACAAACATTTGATTTTGTGCCTGCCAGTTGGGTGTTTGTTTTGAATTAAAACGTTTTAGGTT
The DNA here is from genome assembly GCF_000836215.1 of Papilio polytes. Taxonomy (NCBI): domain Eukaryota; kingdom Metazoa; phylum Arthropoda; class Insecta; order Lepidoptera; family Papilionidae; genus Papilio; species Papilio polytes. The sequence goes on from NW_013525180.1 coordinate 2,376,512, forward strand.
TGCGTGTTCTAATAAATTGGTTTGGTATTTTAATTATTTGCTAGCAACTAATGTCGGTTTATTTTGGATTTGATAAATAAACAGTTATAGTACTGATATTTCTATTGTAAGTTGTGGAGTTTACAAATATGTATTCGATGTTGGGGTTTAATAATATAGTTTTTAAATATTTATGTAATACTAGCTGTAACCCGACTTTGTCCACGCAATATTAAGACAAAAAAAGTGGCCTATAAGATGCGTCTATGTCAGCTACCCTTCAATGAAATTCCAGTCGAAGTCGGACCAGCCGTTTCGGAAATTACCCGAAACAAACGCGGCTTGCGGACAGACAGACAGCCAGACAAAAAAATTTAAATGCGATTTTCGTTACCAGCAACGCAAATACATCATCTTCGAACGAAAGTGCTCTAATGAGAGTAGTGTTTTATTCAGTTTTTTATAGAATTTTACTATAGTTGTATGAAAAATTTTATCTTCAAAAATAAATCCTTAGAAACAACTAAATCTCATCATTACCAGCTCACTATATGTACCCACCGAGGGGCTCGGAGCCTACCCTAATATGGGGTGACTAGGCCATAGTCAACCACGCTGGCAAGTGCGGGTTGGTTGACTTCACACATATATTTGAATTTCTTCGCCGATATGTGCAGGTTGCATCACGATGTTTTCCTTCACCGTAAGAACGTCGGGCAAATTATGTACATATGAAAATTCGAAAAATCGAACATCACATTGGTACATGGCGGGATTCGAATCCAAGACCTGTAGATTACAAGTCAAGTGTTCAAACCACTGAGCCACCGACGCTCTTTTAAATCTAGTTTAAAATTATTATAATTCAAATTTAATAAAACAGTATATCTTTATTTTAACTCTATTTCTAAGAATTTCGATCATTATTTATTTAGTCTAACGACCTCCAATTACCAGATTATTCAAAATATCCTATAACTTCAAAATCTCTGGTCACAAACTCATGAATAATTTTCCAATTTAGCTGGTACTAGTATTTGTGAAGCTGCATACTTTAATTAACATTGTACGGGGATTACAGAACGGAGTTTATTTTGCGTTAACATATTGGTATGCTAAAGCCAAACTTTATCGCCTTAATCCTTACCGAGATAATATTGCGATCATAAATAATTCTATAAAACTTTTTCTTGTACGAATTTATATGCTAACCGCGTGGAATTAAAAAAAATACTGAGTAGCCGCATATTGTCGCATGTTGGCCATAAGCTGAACTCAAAGAGTGACAAACGAGGAGGTTCTGCGACGAGTCCACCAAAAAAGGGAACTTTTGCAGACCATCAAGATGAGAAAAGTATCGTATCTCGGCCACGTGCTCAGGCATGACAGATGTGATCTCCTCCAACTCCTTTTGATGGGAAAAGTTGCCGGCAAAAGAAGTGTTGGTCGTCGTAAGAAATCGTGGTTACGCAATATCCGATAACAAGACCTGTAAGAGCAATTAAAACAAAATTAAAAATACAAGACAGTTGATTACAGAATGTTTAGCAGAACCACTGTTGCATATTTCCAATAACTTTCAATAGTGGAGACATTTTCAACTTCTGGAGCAAATCTTTCTAAACTATCATACTGTAGATAAGAGTGTTTTAACTTAGTTAACAATACGACAGTCAATATGTTTATTTCCGACAAGTACACATCCAGCAATTTCGATGATCTCATTCATTACAGCAACACGCATTAGCGACTGCAAGCGAACGGCGTAGACGACGTCCCCTGATTTATCGGACCACCTCCTGCCCTTAACGACACGCCGTGATGTACGGCTGATGTTGGATGGTCTAATGCAGAATATGAAGTGGGTTTAAGAACTCTTTGTCTTAAAGCAAAATTACCTACAAAAAAAGCAATCAATTAAAGAAACAATAAGCCTCGACTAGATTTACCAGTGGATCGATGAGAAACATTAATATAACCATAAGGTACTCTTCCAAAATTATCTATCCGTTTGCTTATGCAGTAGGAAGTTGCAGAAAAGGGTAATCCCTTCATAAGTGATAGTTTCTAAATTATCGGATTATGTATCAACTAAAAAACTACCATATGCGGCATTGGCGTTCTTTGTCCGATGACTGCGAAGTAAATTGTCGCATTCTTATGGTTGTCTTCCAAAATCGCTACCTCTTATAAATTGAGCATCGAATATAAACGGTAACGGCCGACTGCAAAGAACAAAGAGAATTATTCGAAGATGAAGTCAACCACATTATTGCGGTAAGAACGGACGCGAGTGATTAATGTGGGGCGTAATTTACACTCACTTTTCTGTCCATACAAATACCGTTTTATTGTCAACTCACCGATCTGTAACTTAAGGAACTCGCAAGAATTGTTGAGTATCATGTGAATACAAAGACATTTAAAAATAATTGGTTCATATTAATATCTGACATTGCATGAGAAATTATTGTAGTAGTCAAGCAAGTCATAGTAATAAATTGGACTTAACAGGTATGGATGTGTTTATCGGGTGACTACTTACATTATCTGGCAACGGTCCACAACTATAATACCTTCTGAAGGAATTCTGACTTTTCCAATTTCACTTGAATTCTTGATTTTTCTTCTATAAAAAACAAAAGACTATTCTGTATTATTATTTTAAAGGTCTTTCGCTTTTTGTTGAAAGAAAAATGATGTAATTCCAAATTTTTGTAACTATAATACTTTTGGAGAATTTTTAATTTAAAATTATACTACTTTTTGACATTAAGTTAATATCACTTTTGGTATTAAAATGTATTCACTACAAAAGTTAGAGGTATCAAAGAAATATAAATCCAAAATCAGAAGCCAACAAATCTGTGGAGATATTTGATTTTAATTAATTCACACCAGAATCCCCGCGTTCTATTCCTCTCATAAATATTGAGAACTATAAAAGCCCTCCCGCTTCACCAGAAAATAATTTCAATAAAATGATTCGCTCCTTTTTACGCGCACTCTCATATTCTTCGAGATGAGATTATTTGATTATGGTGGGGATTGAGGTCGCGGAGTTTTGACTACGTTTTGTGAACGTGTTTGAGGAAAGGCGTCGGATTTTCTGTTGGTATTACCTTTTTTTAATATACCCTCTTCGAGACTCACTTATGTAAATTTTATGAAAGTAAGTGTGAAAAGGGAGCGTACAATTTGAATGATGTGATATTATTGTTAAAATGTGTTTGGAAGTTAGAACTTTTGATAGATGAAATTGAAGTTATTAAAAAAAAACACTTACTCTCTTACTTAAAGAAATAAGTAAAATAAAACAAAAGCAGAAAGATTATTAGACAGATGTAATTTGACCTGGTAGAGGTACCGGGAGATTAGACACAAATTCAACATTATTGTGGCATCTTAAATATAACCAGTCCCCTTAGTCCAAATAACATTCCAGCTTGAGCATTTTAACAAAACAACAATCTTTTTCTTCAAAACATTTACAAACATATTAACGCTGCACGTAAAACCGCATTATTGCGACAATTTCGATGTTAATTTTGTTCTGAATCGTGTTCGTTCATTTATTTCGTGTTTAGATCACATTAGTTTAATTTTAGCGTTCGAATCGTGCGGTGGGCTGTAATGACGCGGTTCACTCGGTGGATTTAGCCTTAGTGCGGCTAATGATGGATATAAACTGACGATTTAAGTATTGTTATAATCCATATCATAGAAATAGGACTACAAGCTTATAAACCATGGTGTGATTCCACATGATCTCGATCTGATATGCTATCAGCTGTTGTCAATTTCTTTCTAATCGACACAAAAGAAAAGAATCGATTAGAAAGAATTATACAAAATAGTAGTTTCATAAATAACTAGCTGTTCGCGTGCGACTTCATCCGCATGGAATTATGAACATTTTATTTTATTTTTGATTTTTGTCAAATTAAAAATTTCAAAATTACATGACATAATGACAACCTTTCTTCCTTAATGTTGGCAGCAACTTATGGTCTCTTTCCCACATCAGGGTTTTTATCCAAAATATTTATCCCCTAAGTTTAATGACGTTAAAATATATAGTCTAAAGCGTGACGCAAGTTTAGGGCTTTTTATTATAAAAAGAATTATTTCAAAATATTCTGTTAGTGCTGACATCTTAGGCAACAAAGAAGTGTGTGTTTACGCTTTATTATAATAGTATAGATAAATAAAAAAGTTGTATTTTAATAGATACCGAATTATGAAACAAATTTTAAACAGTTTTAAAATTATCATCAAAAATACTTCGGATAATATATCGGATTTGAATAACAGCAATAGACAAAACATTAAAATGCTTATGTAAATTTCGCATGAATTAGTAACAGCAAACATTCAGAGGAAACCAAAAAAAGGACGGACTGTTATATTTTTGAATAGTCGCCCGTTTGTAGCGAGTCCGGAATAAGAGTGAGAAATAAACAGTCTGTCGTGATGGCAGCAAAACGATGACTTCGCGACGAATGCGCAGTCATTAATCACAATTAGCGGCACGGCAATGGTCGTAAGTTGTGTGCACTGAAAAGTACCTCTTTGAAACGCTTCAGTTTTATAAATAGTCGACTAAAATTCATTAAAAGACTCTTCTTATAATGTTCTATTGATCCATAACCAAGTTAACATGAGTATAATAGTCAGATAACCAAAACGAGATCTATCGTTGTTAATTGTAAATCTTGTTATAGAGGAAAGATATACCAATCATTGAATTTATGAATTCAACGTATCATCTCACTAAATTTTTGATGGTTTCTGATGATAAGGGAGTTAAAAATTTGTACTTATTTTTTTTTAAATAGAGTATGTGTTTTTTTTTTATAATACGAGGTGGCAAACGAGCAAGCGTGACCTGAATCCACCGAAATGGAAAGCGACCGCTGCCCATAAACATCCGCTATTGTAGATGCGTTGCCTACTCTAATTGACGGAGGAGGAGACGCATATAAAGAGGACATTTCCCCTTCTTATTCATCTCCTTCACCGTCCAATCCACTTTTTCCTCCCATCCTTTCCTCTTAAGAAAAGGTTGGAACGGAAAGGGATTAAAATTAGGCCTCCGGCACCACACTCATCAGACGAAACGCGGAGTTGCTTCCACTTCACGCCTGTTTTCTGTGTGTATGTGTAACTAAAGTAGTAAATTATTTATAAAATATTACATTAAACAGAGAATGAACCCTAATTGATAGTTCCACTAGCATTGCCAATAAGTTTTTTTTTTATCTACGCAATTAGACCGCAAAGAGACCATAATCTACGAGCTGCCAACATCAAGGAAGATTGTCACTTATGCATTTGAATATTGACATTTCACAAATGTAAACAATAAAATGAAGTTTTTATAATTTCATGCGGATGAAGCCGCACGGGAACAGCTAGTGGGAGATAAAGTTGGAAAGACAGCGCTGATCATTTAAGTAAAAGTCATTTACTAGAATCTTCTAACGGCCAAAATCAGTTGACGATAAATTAGATTATGTTAGAATTCAAACAGAAATATTTTTACTAAACAAAACAATTCGGAAAACACTTCGGTTTACTTATTTTCAAACGTAAGAATAATCAAATATGATATTTAACTATTGTAATATCAGATTTTATAAAGATGGATTAAACCATTGTCTGATAAATTGCTAGCAAATTGTATAAAGCGACACGAAATCGCAATTGATATTTGTGGAACCTGAAAATAATCAGCATTTATTATAAAAGGGTTAATATGAATCAGCAATTAAGCTTGTAGTCGCTGAGCGTAGTGACAATTTGTACTGATGCTCTGGACGAATTTACAAGATTGATTGCCGGTAGGTAATTAGCCACGGATCGGTGGTTAAGCGCGGGCCTCTTTGCAGTTCATTTTTAACTGTCGACATTTTGACAGGTGAGCTGCGGTCGTATTTATTTTACAAACGGAAATTAATGCTGCTGAAAGAGTTGAGCTTTTGCTTTTCGAGCAATTAGGCGCCTTGTGATGAATTCGAAATTCAGTCCGAATTGACGGTTTCGAACGTCGAATCTTTTTACCCGACGTTCTTACGGTGAAGGAAAACATCGTGATGCAACCTGCACATATCGGTGAAGAAATTTATTGATATGTGAAGTCAACCAACCCGCATTTAGGTACGCTCCAAGCCCCTCGGTGGAGACGTACAGTGAGCTGGTGATGAACGCCGAATCTCAAAGATGAAGTGTAAACATTATTTAACATAATTTTAAATCAACTACGCATAAAACAAAAAAAAAACTAGAAACAAATAGTTTTTTTATTAATGATAATAGAAGAAACAGGTTCAAAAACCAGAAGAAATACGAAAAAGATTTACCTCAATAGAACTTCTATGTATGCTATCAGAAGAAGGTACATCAAAAAAGTACTGTAAATAATACCTAGATTATATTTGTAAGATGTAAGTTATCGAATTGATATCAAATTGTAATTATTAGATATATTTTATCAACGTAACTACTTTGATATTGTTAATCTTGATGTAAATAATATACTCAAATAAATACTTACCAAATCTAGATTAAAACGAATATTACAAGCGCGATACGTAGTCGATAATTGTTACACTACCATGATATATAAAAGAGAACTTTAAACTGTTAACAATTAGGTTCAATTTAGAATAAATCATTATGAAAGTATAGTAAAGATAAGTATTACGATTATATTTCATTTAGTGTTAGTTGAAGAAACCTTACACATTAATATGTTAAAATTACTAATTTTGTGTTTGTGTTGTGTATTGACATTGTCAGAAAAAGTTCGTTATGATAATTACACATTGTACAATGTACAACCGGCAACAAAAGAACATTTACAGTATTTAAAGGAACTGTATAAAGCGAATGAATTGCTTGATTTCTGGAGTGTACCTACGACAGTTGAAAATCATGTCAGTGTTGTTTCTCAACCGAAATGTAGGGAAGAATTTGAAAAAGCACTCGAGAAACATGGAATCAGTTATAATATTGTATTGGAAGATATTCAAAGGTATGTAATTTTTTTTACCAGCTTTAGTAATATAAAATATCTGTAAATTTTGCAGAATGGCTTGCAGCTGTAAATTTGAAATGACTGGAATTATATGTTCCTACGTAAAAGACCAAAATTCTACTCAAAAACCAATCTTATCAAATCTTATTTCTGTTATTTTGTTTTTGAAGCCCCGTGTTAACAATTTAATTTATATTTCAGAGTATTTGATGACCAAGCACGGAGTAGAAGGAAACGTGACCATGGAATGTATTGGACCAACTATCAAACTATAGATGAAATTTACGAATGGTTACACGAGCTTGCAAGAACTCATAATAATGTTGTTACTTTGATTGAAGCTGGAAAAACACACGAAGGTAAAAATGATTTGCTAAGATAGATTCGTTTAAATATTAATTGTAGACAAACTTGGTACACATGTAACTGAAATTATTAAAGGTGAAATAACACAGAAGTTTCTAAAACATTTTTATTATATAGGTAGAAATATAACTGGGGTTAGAATATCACGTCGTTCTGGAAGAAAGGCTTTCTTTATCGATGGCGGTCAGGTCGGCGCGGATTGGCTATCACCTACAGTTGTCACGTATTTAATAAATCAGTTGGTGACCGGAGATGATCCTGAAGCTAGATCGGCGTCTGAGGATTTCGAATGGCATATCTTCCCGATTGTGAATCCTGATGGACACCAATTCTCTCAAGATTCTGTAAGTATGGAAGTTAATTAACTATTCTAGGATATAATTTTAAACTATATTTTTGTGTGTGTTCTTGGAGACTATTCTCTACAACTATGTCTCTCATCGATATCCGTTCAGCTGTTTAGGCTACAAACTCTAACAACGATTCATCCATCTAAACTTTCGCATTTTTTTAATAAGTAACGTAACTTTCTATTGCAGGTAAGACTTTGGATGAAAAATCGTAGACCTACACGTAGTTCTGCTATAGGAGTTGATCTATCTAAAAACTGGAATTCACAATGGGCTGGTAAAATATTTGTTACCTAATATAATTTTTGTCTTTGCTAACGCATTTAACTAATCTACAATACTATTAATAATTACAGTAAGCGGAGGCAGCTTCAATCCCTCTGATAGTAATTACGTAGGTCTAGGCCCGTTCTCCGAGCCTGAGACGAGATATGTATCTCGTTATATTGATACAATAGGTACCAATCTTGCCGGATTATTGTCCTTTAGAGCATTTGGTCAAAGGCTACTGATACCATTCGCCCACACCACAGATCCAATGTACAACTATCGGGATATGGTAAGATGCAATTATTTACTATAGCTACATTGTTTATGCATTCACATAAATAATGACCTTTTCAGTTTTTCGATTATCAATAAGGTTTTATTTTCATTCTTAAGTAAGATTTAGCAGTTACTATTAATAGTTACTCGCTTACCGGAAAAGTAGTCTTAATAATTGTTACTTTATTATAGTTGACGATTGGTAGACGAGCTATGGGATCATTAGCTGTTAAGTACAATACACAGTATCTTGTAGGAACATCGAAGGAAGTGCATGGTAAGTAAACGGACTCCTATATCTAACTAATAATATAAATGCAGAAGTTTAGACAGATGTAGGATAGATGTAGGATCTCGATGAAATTTGGCATAGATTTAATTTAGACTACTTGGTTTTTTTTTAATTTCATGGAGATGGAGTCACGGTCGAAAGCTAAATCAAATTAAAGAAAATATTAATTTCTCATATACCCGGTAAAGAAATGTTTATTCCAGATGGTTCTACCGGAACTATCGCTGATTGGGTAAAACACCGCTTCAACCCACCTGTTGTGGCGACATACCAGCTGAGGGATAGATCATGGGGCTACACGTTACCTGTGAACCAAGTTCTACCTTCATGTGAAGAAACATACGATTCCGTTATGGCTATAATCAGAGAGGCCAAGTTTTTAAATGTATTATAGAGAGTCGAAATATCAAAGCCTTTAAAAAATAAATATTTTAAGTATCTGTATTTTATTCTGTGTTCTTTTCTATGTTCTTACAAAAAATCATAATCGTTCGGGAGTAAAATATGATGTCAAATACAAATGTCGAAATTATATTAGTAGACGATTTTGTATTGATAATTATTAAGTACTTTGTAAGTATCCTGCTATCTTCAGGTTTAACATCGACAATTGATAAACGTAGATAATGTAATTGAATATTTCCATTCGTAAATATCATTTCTTCTCTGTCCATAACAGCATCAGATAACGCATTTTCATTTGTTTCTGTGTACAATAAAACTGTCGATAAAATGGTAGTGTGCTTAGCTTAAGTCAAAGTGCATGGCTTAAATCTTAAGACTAAGTAATATATAGTAGTCTGGAATTGAGCCAAGATGTGAAAACAGTTTATAGACAGAACGACGATAAGCGTAAAGTATATCAAAGTATATTTGTAACATATAAATCTGAACACAAAATGGTGGAACGATTTAATTTGGAAGACAAATTAAGAATTCGTTTATACTCGTATTTACATTGTAAGATGGCAAACTAGCAAAAGTCGAACACATATGTACATATATAGTTACTTCATACTAATATTTTAATGCGAAAGTTTAGATGGATGGATGTTTGTTAGAGTTTGTATCCTAAACGGCTGAATAGAATTCAATGAAATTTGGTATAGGTGTAGATAGTCTAGAAGAACACTTAGGCTACTTGCTTTTGTTTTTTTTTAATTCTACGTATTATGTCGCGAGTGAAAGCTAGATATCTATAGAGGTGTATAAAAATATATCTATAAAATACGTTATTCACAACTGCATCTCATAGACTTCCCCATTTACAGATGAATTGCCTGTTTGATTAACAGAGGGCGCACGCCAGTTCAGTTCTAACACATGTTGCAATTAAACAACACGGGTTTTAAAAGGATGTATTATTATTTAACCTTTGATATCCTTAATAAGGTCATAAACTTTTAAAATCCTTAATCCATTTAAATTATCTTTTATCACAACCTTGAGCGATTTGATATCATTAGTACGCGGTTATTATTAGTAAATTAGTTGTGTCAATCAGAAGTGTATGATGGGAAATATGAAGATACTCGTAATAAAATTTATTTTACTATTAACTGTTGTGTCGAGTGCAAAAGTCAGATTTGATAATTATGCCTTATACAAGATATATCCAGAAAATGAACACCACATCTCAGTACTCCAGGATTTGAAAAACAATGAAGATAAATACGATTTTTGGAAGGACCCTGTAATTAGTTCGGAATATGTAAGCATCCTGTCCAGTCCTGACGATAAGAGTCAGTTGGAAAGTGTACTGAATTACAATAACATTAAATTTGTCATCACACAACCAAATATTCAAGAGTAAGTAATATTCTTAATGTATCACTTATTCAGGATTTTCTAACGTTATGTTGCAACTAAACAGGAATTAAAACATAAAAGTAAGTCGATGATGTGTTCGTCCAGAATACCCTCTACATATATGCCAAATTTCATACAGATCCGTTCAGCTGTTTAGGCTACAAACTCTAACATCCATTCATCTAAACTTTTGCATTTATGATATTCGTAAGATTAGAAATTCAATGAAATTTTGGCTACTTTATGTAGATTTGGAGGTGTTAATTTTATTCTAAATGTTATAGGATAATAGATCAAGAGAATGTCGCAACGTATACAAGAAATAATCTCAGAAACATGACATGGACAAGATATTATGATATGGATAGTATCAACGCTTGGTTAGATGACTTGGTATCCACACATTCTGTTGTAACATCTATAATTGGAGGTAGATCTTTAGAAGGTCGTGATATAAAGGGTATCAAAATATCACATGGATCCGGGAGACGTGCGATAGTTCTAGAAGGCGGTATCCATGCTAGAGAATGGATATCACCGACAGCCGTCTGCTATATTATTGACCAATTACTAAGAAGCAGTGATAGGGAAACCAGAGCAGCTGCTGCTGATTTTGATTGGTACATATTCCCAGTTACAAATCCTGATGGTTATATTTTCAGTCATCAAGTGGTAAGAATTTTCTTGTAGTTTAAGTTACAGTATAACAAGGTATTGATTATCTTTTAAAAATGCTATTAAATGAGTGGTGATTTTAGTATACTGATCCTAAAAAAGTCTTGGTAAATATGTTGATAAAACTACTTAATTTCACGAATTAATTTGTCATGATTTAAGACTTCACGTGTAATTTCTCAATGTTTTTACAGAACAGAATGTGGCGTAAGAATCGTCGACCTATCGGTGCTAATTACGGCGTGGATTTGAATAGAAACTGGAACAACAATTGGCTTGGTAATTTTTTTTTTAATATTCTTAGGTCATATGTTACAATTTCTTTAATATGTCAGACAGACAGTCGTTAGAATTTTAAGTGAAATTATGTTCATGTAGTAATTAAAATTAAAATTAAATCTTCCAGACTACTTGTACTACTAGAAATTTAAATTTTTAATTTGAACAAAATCAAAACAAAGATAGAATAATTATGACTGATAACAAATAACATTCCAAAATTACATAAATTAATTAATTAAAGAAATTCATACTATAATTTGACATTTTTCGATATATCTGAGTGATAAATATTGATAAACTCGGAAACATTTTATTGATTATCAGAGAATAGATAATAGGGACTGACTAAACACATTTTCCAAAGATTAAAAATGTTATATTCTACGGTAAACAATAAAGAAATGAATTAGTGAAGGATGGGATTGTCCAATCGGAGTATAATTCACGTATGCGTTACCATTCACACAATAAACCTTAAAATTTTCTATTCTTACAGTTCACGGAGCAAGTAGCAACCCCGTAAGAGATGACTACGCTGGACTTGGACCTTTCTCGGAACCAGAATCTAGAAGCCTATCTTCATACCTTTTAACACTACAGGGAAATATAGATCTGTACCTTTCCTTCCACTCTTTCGGACATCTTCTTTTGCTGCCTTTCGGAAATACAACAGATCCCCTAGCCAATTATCATGATGCAGTAAGTTACAAGTCTTTTGATGTCAATTTGACTCATTTAGTTCTCCATACTCGAAGCTTTGTGGTGGAAATCGTAATATTACTATTAAAATTAAAAGTGAAAGAAAATTAGCAAACATATGTTTGTAATTTAACCAAGAGATAGTGATTCAGATTTTTGATCAATGCAAGGTCTAAAAAGTAGAATATGCTAACGATGTACATTTATAATTTGACGTTGAATATAGTGTTAAAAATTCTTTTGCTCTAGATGAATATTGGAAGAAGAGCAATGGGAGCCTTGTCAGTAAGGCACGGGACAAAGTACGTCACAGGAAATATCGCTGAAGCTATTTGTAAGTGCATCAATTATATTGAGATCTTCTATTTTGCCTTCTACACATTCTACTTCTTATGGTGAAGGAAAACATCGTTATGCAACCTGCACATATCGGCTAAGAAATTCAAAAGATATGTGTGAAGTCAACCAACCCGCACTTGGCCAGCGTGGTTGACTATGGCCTAGTCACCCCTTATTAGGGTAGGCTCCGAGCCCCTCGGTGGGGACGTATAGTAAGCTGGTGATGATGATGATGATGATGACATTCTACTAAGGAAGATGATGATTTACAATCTCTTTTCTGGCATCTACTTTTAATGACAATAATAAAACTGTAATAATTAAATCAAACCACTTAGGCCACTGGCTTCCGCTAGGATGTCTCGCTATTCCAATACGTCTGAATGACATTGACATTGACTTGTCAGTTAGAGACGGGACATATATGCCAATAATCTAATGTTACGCCAATCCTCCGGCGCAGTACTGATTTTCTTCTTAACACTACTTTCATATTAACTATTATATTTTCAGACCTTGCAACTGGCGGCAGTATTGACTGGGTCAAAGAACATCTTCAGGTACCTCTGGTATATTGCTATGAGTTACGTGATGATGGAACATATGGATTTCTTTTACCTGAAAATCAAATCCTACCCAACAATGAGGAGGTCATGGATTCGGTAATCGAACTGATCCATCAAGCGAAACGATTTGGATACATGAGTAGTGCATCTACTATTAAAGCTAGCTTGTTAATGTTAACAGCTTTAGTTCTAACCTATGTTTGTTAATAAATAAGATTAAGTATGTTAAAATAAATAGTTAATAATTTATTATGCTTATTTCAATGTTATCAACAGATCAAAAGATAGTAGACAATCTAAAGAACTTACAATTACTATATACGATGGACATCATACTAATATTATAAATGCGAATGTTTAGATGAATGGATGGATGTTTGTTAGAGTGTGTAACCTAAACGGACAAACGGATTTCGATGAAATTTGGTACAGATATAGAGGATAGTCTGGAAGAACACATAGGCTATATACTTTTGTTTTCTTTTTTAATTTCACCGGGACAGAGTCGCGCGCAAAAGCTAGTACTAAATAATTACCTACTAAAACAATATCATGTACAAATCATCAAATCTTATATGTACGAAAGATTAGAACTTGGATTAAATTTGAAAAATCTACATTAAAACCTCTATAAAGATTTTTCACGTAAGTATATAGTTATATTTTATAATCATCATAACTATTTAACAGCTAGTATTGAAATCTCATTATTTATCTGCATATGAGTGGAGAGATTCGTAATCGAACACCTTACAATGTGTTATAAAAAGTTGGATAAAAATAAAATTAAAGCACTACAGCCACTTTTGCTATTAAACTTTAAAGGACTTGTATTCACGAAGGCCGCAGCAAAACACCATGTGAAGATTCAGCCGTCGGCCATTAGGCTATATGAGAGCGGTCAACTAGAAAGAAAAGCTTTATGCAGGATGCAGCAATGTTATACCAAAATGTTTGTAGTTCGCATCAAATTTACAATATCTGAAGAAGTTTATAGACATAAATGACTCAGTTTGAATTCTTCTCAGAGCATTGCCCTTTTCTACCAGTGGCTTACCTTATTAAGAATTATCTGGATTTGTTCTGGCCACAGCATTCCAGGCGTAGATTTTCATTTATGTTTTTAAAAAAAATTACACAGTTTTTCTTGAGAATAGCATAACATATCTTTCCGATGGTTCACTTCTGTATACAGCTATTCCCAGGACCACGGCTAGTGGTCGAGTTATCGCGATCACGGCGCTTTGAAGCGCTCGCCCCCGGCCACTCGGAACTACGCACGGATTCCTCGCAAGTTATTTTCAAACAAGTTGGTTACAAACTAAAACTAATGTATCAACGTATTGTACTTTGATCAAATTTTAATGTCTACAACGAACATACTGTGAAATTACAAAAGAAAGTCAGTAAAAACAGACGGAAAAACTGTATATTTTACATAAGAGAAGGATCAAACTGGCGGAATAACCACCGAAAAGATCGACGACGCACATGGACATTTGCAATACCAGTGGAACTATGTGTTGCTGGAAATGGCACGATTGCTTCTAGAGTTAAAATCCTCTAAGTCGTTTTGGTGTGGAAATACCAACGAAGATAGACTATTCTAAACTAGTTTTGAATAGACTATCTACACTTATTATAATAAAGCGTAAACACACACTTATTTGTTGCCTGTCAGCAATTACAATATATTTTTCAATAATCCTTTTTTTAATAAAAAGCCCTACACTTATTTCCATTAAAATTAGGGGGTAAATATTTCGGATAGAAACCCTAATGTGGAAAAGAGACCATAAGTTGCTGCCAACATCAAGAAAGCAAGATAGCCAAGCTATGTCATGTCATGTCATGTCATTTTTACATTTGCAATTGACAATTTATCAAATGTGAACAATAAAATAAAAGTTTCATAATTTCATGCGGATGAAGCCGCACGGGAACAGTTAGTTAAGTTAGTAAAATACCTAGTTGTAGGCTAACTGTTGCAAAAACTGTACTTTTCATTAAAAGTTCATGAACATTCGACTGGTAAATAGCGTAAACGAATTGCTAATAAAGGTAACGCTTAATAATACGAAATAACAATGAGTTGAATTAATAAAGTGTGATTCAGCGTCAGTACACAGTTATTGTTAACCCAACAGTTTCACGGCAGGGCACTCAACGGTAATGGATTTTGTGGAAATTAATTATTTTCACTGCTCGACACACCGGCTTTATTCGTATTTCTACAACTTTTCATGTATAAAATTCGAGTTTTTGTCATGTTAGGATTTAAACTCTATTGACTATAGATCAAAGTACATGTTCGATTGTTTTTGATATGAGATCCAGATTACTATTGTTCTCCGTTGATTGTTTTACTTTTTTTATTAACACCTATTGTTGCGACTGATACCTTAAATTTCGTCTGATTTAAATCCTTCAATTTTGATCAAAATAGACGAATTGTTGTTAACAACGTCCTCTCGCAGCTTCGTAAATTGGAATAAATTTTCTTTTATTTACTTTTTTTTTCAACAACCAAAATTACTACCATTCACTCTTTGTTACGCAGGATGTCAGTAAAGACATCAAATTTTTGAATGACTACGTTTTTAATAAAAGCCCCTGCAATTACAAGCTTTAAGCTCTATATTTATACACTTTTAAACTTAGGGAGTGAATAATATGGAAAAACTGTAAGAATGGGACAAAAACAACTAACCAATACTAGCAAAGAATGAACGTTGCCATGGTTACTTAACTTAGATTGTGACATTTACAATTGAAAGTTTTACGGAATGTAACAAATATAATAAGGTTTTCATAATATCATGCGGATAAAACCACTTATTTGATACTATAGGCCAGCTAAATCAGCACAAAGAAAGTCAATCAAATGTTAGCATTAAAATATTTATCTAAATACGTCATGTCTATGAAGTATTCAACAGTTGTAAATACAAATAATGTAAATTAAGTTGTCAGAGTAACAAAACCATTAATTTCTCGATCAGTTTAACGCCTTATTGACCAGCGTAAAGCGATAGAAAATACGTGGGATGGGATATATTGATATAGTGAGATCGCGTGCTTGCCGCCTACAGAAGGCTTATGCAAGAGTTGAGTAAGAAATAATGGGAATTATTTATAAGATTTCTTAAATAAAAAAACTATTTCTGTTGTCTGACGGATTTTTTATTTACTTTTATTAAGCCTTTTCATTGGCTTAGTATTCTATAGTTAATCAGTGCTTAAATATGATACTTTAAATAGGAAAAAGAAATACATATATTTTGGCAGTTCATGGTAAAATATCGATAACTTTTCGAAAGATATAACAATATATCGATATCTACTTACAGACATCCCTATGACTACTCAAGATTACGTGACGCGTAACCGTGTGGTAGCGACTCAATCGAATCCCTGTTCCGACGTGCACGCAATCGCCACCGCAAACCATTCTCTGGTACTGCTTCCGCGCATAGATTTACAACCTCCAGATGGTGCATACAAATTCGTAAAAGTATATACTATCCTAATATTATAAAGAGGAAGGACTTTTATAAGTATTATAACTCAAAAACTACTGGACCGATTTTAAAAATTATTTCACCGTTAGAAAGATAATTTATCTGTGATTAACATAAGCTATATTTTTGACGCGGGTGAAGTCGCGAGCAACAGCTATAGTACATTTAATCTTTCATTGGTCAACATTATGAATCACGCCTGTAATCTCGAGAAGTAAGCAGAGATCGAGGACAAACAATTGGCACAATTTTCTGTGCTTTTCCATATTAATTAGTAACTAAATATTGTTTGGAATTTAACCTACTATAGAGATATTAATAAAAGGACATTACGCATCGATAGTAATTTTATGTAACTTCACTCTTTTTTTTATATCATAAGGTGGCAAACGACCAAGCGGCCACCTGAATCCGCCAAAATGGCGAAGCGACCGCTGCCCATAGACATCCGCAATTGCAGATGCGTTGAGGACCCTTATCCGATGGTGGATGAGTCGCACATAAAGAAGATATTTCCCCTTCCTATGCATCTCCTCCACTGTCAAATCCACTTCCCCTTCCCATCCTCTCCTTATGAGAAAAGGGTGGTAAAAAGAAAGGGACTTAAATTAGGCCTCCGGCACCACACTCATCAGACGAAACACGAAATTGATTCCATTTCACGCCTGTCTTCTGTGTGGTCGTGGTATTACACCGGGCGTGCTGGCCCATTCGTGCTAAGATGTTAAAGCGGGCACTACCACTCTTTACCGTAGATTAAATATCTCAGATTATGACATCTTTGTTACCGTGTAAACAATATTTTTAAATTTGCTTTGTTTGTGGGAATTGTACCGTATATTGCCAAACGTATTCGCGAACAGAAATTCAATTTCTAGTTTGTTTCGATGCGAATTGGTGCGTGTTTGTTTTTTTTATTCACGTTGCAATTTGTACTAGGGCGATATACAATATTTTACTATACTAGTTATACAAAAGGGTTTTTTATATAGTTAATATGTGATAGAAAACGAGCAAATGGTATAGCAAGAAATTACTGCTCATAGACGGCTGCAAAGTCTAAATTTATCGAGATTGGTTCAGTTGTAGGCGGCAAACTCTAACAAACATCCATCCATTCATCCATCTATACTTTCGCATTTAAGTACAAGAAAAGTAAGAAACAGTGGTAGTGCCCGCTTTAACATCTTAGCACTGCAGGGCCGGCACGCTCGGTTTAATACCACGACACAGAAGACAGGCGTGAAATGGAAGCAATTCCGTGTTTCGTCTGATGAGTGTGGTGCCGGAGGCCTAATTTAAGTCCCTTTCTCTTTACCACTCTTTTCTTATAATGAGAAGTTGGAAAGGGGAAGTGGATTTGACTGTGGATGAGATGCATAGGAAGGGGAAATGTCCTCTTTATGTGCGTGCCCTTCTCCGTCGTATAATGGTAGGCAACGCATCTGCAATTGCGGATGTCTATGGGGAGCGGTCGCTTCGCCATTTTGGCGGTATCAGGTGGCCGCTTGCTCGTTTGCCACCTTATGTTATAAAAAAAAAAACAAGACTATACCATAACAGTAACTTGGTACAATTTATGACGCTGGTAATGAACGAAAATATTTATTGTTACACTAAATATTTAATTATAACATAAATAATCCAAATACAACGACATTTTTATATTTTTCCCGATAATGGAATAAAAAAGTAGAAATATTAATGAACACATACAAGTACTGTAATCAAATCTTTAATTACGTTGCGATTTTGAATAGAAAATAAACAAAATTCTAAAGTTTACATGTATGTATGTTTGTTACAGTTAGCCGTCTAAACTGCTGAATGGATCTCTGACTAGCTTTCGCCCGCGACTCCGTCCGCGTGGTATTAAGGAAAAACAAAAGTAATTAGTCTATGTCTTCTTCAATACTCTGCTCTACATCTATGCCAAATTTCATTCAGATCCGTTCAGCCGTTTAGGCTACAAACTCTAACAAACATCCATCCACCTAAACTTTCGCATTTATAATATTAGTTAGATGTAACGCATAGTCTGAAAGAACACATTTTTTTTAATCTAGCGCGGATAGAGTCGCGGGCAAAAGATAGTCTATTTATAAATACAGATTTTTTTAAAGCGGTCTAGTAATTTCTGAGTTTATTTACACACAAAAATTTAACGACACCAATATTTTAAATTTACATCATTAATATAAATAAGCCATATTTTGAATACAGAAAAAGCTCTATTAAACAAAATATTTTGTTTCACAAATTCAAAATAGTCTCTCCTAAACAACACTTGTTCAAAATTTATAAAAACAAGCTGCAATCACTTCTATTGAACACTAAAATATGTGCCAACTCACGACAGAAAACAAAGATGTTTAAACGATAATTGTTATTAATGGCGTCGGTAACCGTTTACATTCGATCGCTACATAAACATTGGTGTAGTCTGTCCCTTTGTAGATAGCTCTGATTTATTCCATAACCTTAAAACATTGTACAATATTTACATGCTTAAACCACGCCAATTAATTCTCTGGCAAAAATCGGTTTTTTATTTTAGCAAATTTAAGAACAACGCCATCTAGCGATTGTGAAATCAATTGGTTAATTTTACAGGACCTTTTTAGATTACATCTATATTACGTCTTGTCTGTTATAAATGTTGTGTTAATAGTGTTTTAACAATTAAAATAACAATGTAGATATAAAACAAATATAATATTAAAATTAGGTACAACGCCATCTGTGGAATTTAAAAGTAAATAGTTTTATTATTTCGATTTGTCTAATAACAAGATAGTATTTTATAGTGTGTGTCAGAAATTATTCGTTTTTTTATTTTTTTTTACTACAAGTGAAACCGTCAAACTATACTATATTTAGCTGACGTTGCACTTTCAACAAAAAGGTGTAAATAAAATAAAAAGCCCCACCGGCGCGCTGAACCTATCTCCGTATCGATCAATTACATTCGGAATAAGAGCATTTCTTATCAATAATGGATCAATCACTATAGTACAACCTATGATTATTGGCTAGTTTGTATCACAATACAGATTATAACCGACGAGCAACTTGTTAATTGCAGAGACTATAATTTTTTGCGTTAGTTTTTAACTACGAAATCAATTTATTAGCTATAATAATAATAATAATACACATTTAATCAGTTCCAAAACACACTGCAACACAATACAACATAATACACTTGAACAAAAAAAAAATACAAACGAGAAAAACGAAAACCAACCATTAACAATCAAAACTAATGGCAAAGAAAATTGAAGAGGAAAAAAAAATCTATCACTCTAATAACAGCAAATTTTACTAATGCTTCACAACTAAGCTACTCTAATAATACAAAGTAGAAAGATTTGTATTTTTGTATGTATTGAAATAACTCAAAAACTGGGCCGATTTTAAAAATTCTTTCACTGTTACAAACGTAATTTATCTGTGAATAACACAGGCTGTTTTTTGTTATTTTTAATTTCACGTGGAAAAAGTCGCGGGCAACAACTAGTAAATATTAAAAATACAATGACCAATGAGTAAAGTCAGCACTATACCTTGACTATAGCGAATAAATATCATTCAGCGTCCAATCAATCGTTTGAGCGAGCGCCCGCCCCCAGCACGTCCACAGCTAGGTGTCGATGAATGTTTTAAAACTTATTATACTATCATGATACATTTATTTGGACAAAACAATAGTATCGCATTCAAACAAATTCTATTCAAATGTTAAACATCTTACCACAGCATAAAAACTAAGACAGCGTTTCAGATTAGCTTCAACGTAAGTCAACCCTTTTATAACATGACGAATTATATAATACTTTTTTTATAATGTAAGGTGGCAAACGAGCAAGCGGCCACCTGAATACACCAAATCTACCGCTGCCTATAAACATCCGTAATTGCAGATGCGTTGCCTACCCTTAATTGACGGAGGAGTACATTAAGAGGTCATTTTACCTTCCCATGCGTCTCCACCGTCAAATCCACTTTTCCTTTTCATCCCTCTAAGAAAAGGACGGACATGGAAACGGACTAAAATTATGCTAGCTATTGCTCGCGATTTCGTCCCCGAGAAATTAAAAAATAATAAAAGACATAGCCTATGCTACTCACATACAAATTACGTTTCTATTGGTGAAAGAATTTTTGAAATTGAGCCAGTAATTTTGAATTATTTCTATACATAGAAAAAATACAAATCTTTCCTCTTGATAATATTGGAATAGATGAATCTAATATGCATAGGCTTGCGAAATGCGATCTTAACCTATCATACTAATATCATAAATGCGATAATTTAGATGTATGTATGTTTGTTAGAGTTTATAGCCTAAACTGCTGGACGGATCTCGATGAAATTTAGCATAGATGTAGAGGAAAGTGTACAAGAACACATAGACTAGAGAAAGTCGTTAACGAAAGCTAGTAAATAACAAAGTATTGGCATCGAATGCAGTGTGGTAATTACTTTTGGTGAAGAACAACCATGTTTAAACACGTGTCTAACTAAACAGTGTCTAGCTATATTTTATTTAAAAAAAAAACATAGTAAATATGAACGACACAATCTCTATTATTCATAGCAAACAATATTTCCGCTTTCTAATATAAAAATGATTATTGAAATAATAACGTCATATTGTCAGAATTAGGTTTAAGTAAACAATAATAGTTTGCCCAATTATAATCACATTGGCTGAATTCGAATGACCCCGGTCGTTACAGCAACTCATCTACTCCACAATAGATCGGCTCGTCATACAAACTAGTATACACAACGAAGTATAAAATTTGGATACGGTATTTGGATCCGATTTTTTAAATATACTCGTATATCTTCTGTACCTAAATAACAGATTATAAATCTTGTAATTTGAATAAGATGTTGAAGAATTAAAATTAAACAACCAACATCTATTTAAGTTACATAAATGATTATCTGAAGGACGTACATCTGGTAACAAAATATGTCGTCCGCATCAATTAATAATGAAAAAAATGATGCAAACTTAGCCTATGTTACTCACAGCTAAATTACCTTTATAATGGTGAAAGAATTTTTATAATTGGCATAGCAGTTTTTACGTGAATCAAATACATACAAAAATAAAAAAATAGAAATCTTTCCTCATAATATCAATGTAGACATAGATTAAATCTAAGACAATGTTAACAATAGTTTGGTTCTCTGATTTACTGAATACATTCTATTAAGTACTAGCTGTTCCCTTGCGACTTCATTCGCATAAAATTATGGTTTTATTGATTACAACTGTCAAATTCAATTGCAAATGTCGAAATACCATGACGACAAAGTATAGCAATTTTGCTTCCTTGATGTTGGCAGCAACTTATGGTCTCTTTCTCACATTAGGGTTTTTATCCAAAATATTTACCCCCTAAGTTTAATGCGTGAAAATATATAGCCTAAAGCGTGACGTAAGTGTAGGTCTTTTTATTAAAAAAAGAATTATTCAAAAATATGCTGTAATTGCCTTGATCTTAGGCAACAACGAAGTGTGTGTTAACGCTTTATTATAATAGAGATAAAAATTGACTGACAAAAGAAAATCTACATCCATGTACAGTTTGAGGTAAATCAAGTCTAGAAAAAATCCCAAGTGAACGTCGTGGGGCGAACAATAGAAATTTCGTTTGAGCGGCACTCGACTGTTTGGGTCGTTTACCGGCTTCCATTTAATGCTGACCTCCAGAAGTGGATATGTAAGCAGCCATGAAATTAAACGGATTGAATGAATGATTATTCTGTAATTTGATAAGCACAGATCTTTCAATTTAGACGACAAATTTAAATTTGAAAAGTATTAAAATACAAGTTGTACTCAATTTAGAAACAAATACTGGATTCATATTTTGAAATAATTACGTCATACATATTTTATTAACGTTCGTTAGCTTTGAAAAAACATAGATAAGAATAATGTTTGTAACACTACACTACAGTACA
Source organism: Papilio polytes (assembly GCF_000836215.1). Lineage (NCBI taxonomy): Eukaryota > Metazoa > Arthropoda > Insecta > Lepidoptera > Papilionidae > Papilio > Papilio polytes. Next base: position 2,398,961 of record NW_013525180.1, read on the forward strand.
AATTATCTATTATGGTTTAAAAGTTCACTAGTCAAGACATTTTATGGCCGGTTTCCCAGCTCCATTTAACTAATCGTTAGTGTTTTTGATTCGGTAAGTAGTTACGTACTACATAACTTTAGTTTTACTCCGTCGAAACTTAGGTCAAATCCCACATTAATTAATCACTAGGTAATCATACTAATATTATAAATGCGAAAGTTTAGATGGATGTTTGCTAGAGTTTGTAGTCTAAACGGCTGAACAGATTTCGATGAAATTTGGTATAGATGTAGAGGATAGTCTGGAAGAAGACATAGGCTACTCACTTTAGTTTCTTTTAATTCCACGCGGACGGAGTCGCGGGCGAAATCTAGTGATAAAATAAATGAAGACACCAGCAACCCAGCAACAGACACATATGTCGAAGTTTATCCATAATTTTAACTCGACGTTCATTGGTGTTTAAAACTTTATAAAGTAAAACATTAGTTGTAGGAGAAAATAATCTATTAAAAAAAATATAGGCCAGTTAAATTGAGCTTCCGGTTAAAAAGCTCTGCGGTTAATGCGATCTCAATACCATTCAACTCGAAGGAAAACCTAATTGCACGCCCCACAAATCAGCTCTCATACCTAGCAATATCTAGGTCATTCGAGGTTAAGTTCCAATATTCAATTTACCAGTTAGACCGATATCTGCCCTGTGGCGCTCTGCGCCCATCTCAAAATTGCCTAGATCCATCTATAAGATAAGTGACAAGCGAAATTGATTTCTATTTTTTATTATTAAGATTCTGTTTTGCTTGTTAATGATTTCTTTGAGGGCAGGAGCATTTGATTGGATATCCTAGCACGACGTTGCTTACCAATTACTTATACTAAGTGATTGTCTTATATGTAGTACGAAAATCACTGAGTTGAACGCTGATTGCAGCTTAATATTTGTGTAGTTTATTTAAATACATTTTTGTTTCGTGTAATACAGTTAATTAAGAAGACATTGACGTAATAGAAGAAAATGAGCAAGGCGACGAATGACTTAGAGAAAAAATTAAAGGAAATATTGTGAAAAGGAAATAAAAAAAGGTAAATGGCAAACCTTAACCATGTTAAACGGTTTATACTAATATTATAAAGAGGAAAGATTTGTATTTTTGTATGTATTTAAATAACTCAGAAACTACGGGGGCGATTTAAAAAATTCTTTCGCAGTTAAAAAGTTACGTTTTCAGTGTGTAATATTGGCTATGTATTTTTGTTATTTTTAAATTCACATGGGCGAAGTAGCGAGCAAAAACTAGTTCTTGATATTTCCAAATTACTCCGATTTAGGGTCCTACAAAAAACGAGGACATCTTTAAGGCAACGCATCTGTAGTTCCTCTGGGATTACAATCTGTGGCCGACAGTAATCACCTCGGTGTTATCGCTACTCGTTTGCCTAAAAAGAATCATTAATAGGCAATACTCATACATTTTTCATCATCACATCATCACCAGCTCACTATATGACACCACTGAAGGACTCCGAGCCCACTCTAAGTAAGAGGTCACTAGGCCATAGTCAATCACGCTGGCCCAGTGCGGGTTTGTTGACTTCACACCTCTCTTTTTCTTCGCCGATATGTGCAGGCATCACGATGTTTTCCTTAGCCGTAAGAACGTCAAGTAAATTATGTACATATGAAATTCGAAAATCGAAAATAACATTGGTACATAGTGGGATTGGAAGCCAAGACCTGTTGATTACAAGTCAAATGCTTTCTTCAAACCACCGGTTTCTACATTTTTACTTTGGTAAAATTCCAATAGGTTCAAATAAATCATAGCGCTCGGTAAATCTAATGTGATTCCGGCGAGCTTTGAAAACGTTTCCGTGCCATTGGAGTTGCCGATAGAGTTCTATGGTTAATATTTAGCTGGCATTAGCATATGAATGATACGTGCTAAAAATCGCCCCCACGTGGCATCGTCCGAAAGTACTAGAGGCTAGAGGCTATCGCTTTTGATGTGCAGAAGCGTAAAAGAAATATTTCTTTGGTTAGTGAAAACTTAGTGGAATATTTTTTTGTAATAATTTTTTTTATACGTCTATTCTAAAAAAAATAATGTTATTACATCACTAAATTTAATATTCGGAATAGGTATATCACTAAATTCTCTTATTACCAATATTTTTTTCGTTTTGATTGTATTATTATTATTGCTATTAACATTGAAAAGGTCTTATTAAAAAAAACTGATTAAAAAGTGAATTTGCTGTTGATATATTATTATCAATGTATGAGTAAATGTTAAACGAATAAGAATAGAAATACTTTGGCTGTTTTCTATACTAATACTGAATATTATAAGGGTGATGATATGTATTTTTATGTATATAGAAATAACTCAAAAACTACTAGGCCTATTTTAAAAAATCTCTCACCGTTGGATAGGTAATTTACCTGTGTGTAACATAGATTGTATTTTTGCATTTCACGCGGGCGAAGTCGCGAGCAACAGCTAGTATATTACAACTCCGTAAATCCGCTAACATTTTATAGCTTGGAGCTTGCATGGACACTAAAAGACCGAATGCAAAGCACGTTGAAACGGAACGGCGCTGATTTTAGGTTCTTTTTACGTTTTGCAGCGATAGTTAAAGGGTTCTTTTACTACACTAGTATTAGCGTCGTCTCTCAGGACACAGATTATACATACCAGTTTTTTTTTTACTCTTTAAATCAGTGAAATTGAGTCGGAGATTTTTAAACACAAAGTAAGCTTCTACCTTAATCCGCCTTTTACTACCATCCTCTGATTTTCATAAATAATCGTAGATATGAGATCAAAAACCGACAAATGGACTCTGAGTAAGCCGTTTGTACTCTCTGTTAATAATGTAAGTAGTCTATTATTAACACAGACTAATGTAAAACAGAGAAAGCGGACGAAAACATACTTTGTAGACAATATGCCAATTTCTTTGTAGGATTTTATGTGTGGTTCACTAAAACTAAACTTTATTAAAAACAGTTAATTTTATCTTTTACTAAATATTAAACTAATTGTTTCTCGCAACTTCGCCCACGTGAAATTAATAACAGTTTAAATATAGCCTATGTAACTCCCTGATAAAGTAGTTTTCTAATGGTGAAAGATTTTTCGACATCGGTCCAGTAGTTTTTGATTTATTAAAATACATGTAAATCATTCTTCTTTATGATATTAGTATAGATGAATACAATAAACAAACAAATTTCTCTTAAAATAACTACTCTGTATCACAAAAGGCAGCGAGAAACGCAAATAGCATCGTTAATGTGTTTACGAGCTTAGATTTTAAAACACAATATTCAGAGTAAACAAATATTAGAGTATAGTGACGTGTGTGGTAACCTACTACAAATACAATTAAAATTAGACTTAATATGATGAACCGTAGAATATTATAATATTATAAACTAGCTTTAACCCGCGACTCCGCCCGCGTGATGTTAATAAAAACAGACAGACGATTCTCTACATCTATGCCAAATTTCATCCAGATCCGTTCAGTTGTTTAGGCTACAAATTCTAACAAACATCCATCCATTCAAATTTTCGAATGTATAGTATTAGTAAGATAAGGAGCGCACACCGTTGACTAAACTATAGCACAATTGTTTAGTTGTGCTTTGATTCTCATAAGCATAAGAATACGTTAGTGCGCATACTATCTTATTTTTAGTTGTGCAACTAAACAGTTGAATTGGCGGCGAAACAATCGACATTCGCATAACAGTTGTGCGATAGTTTAGTCAAAGGTGTGCGCCCGCTCTAAGAATTGAATTGAATAAAGATGTTAAGGGAATGGCCAACGTACGTATGGCGTCTATAGTGTCAATCAGCGGCACTCAGAGTTGAAACGCATGTTAAACTAAACAGTGTCTGAATATATTTTTGTGGTAAAGACCACGAGGACATAGATAAACTTATAGCAAAGAAAACGTTAAAAAAACGGTAATAAAAACCCTAATTTCACGAAATTACTATCCGATTTCTTGGTGTTCTAATGTTTTTTTTTTAATATTAAAAACTAATTTTCAATTCTATAGTACAAATCCCGCGACTTTGTTCTTCCACATTCAACAACTCCAACCCATTTCAATCACCCCCTCCATATTGTGGAAAATAATTTTAGATACAAACAATGTATAACCTAAAAATGTAATTAAATTGAAAACCCTGAAGCTCGTGAATTATCCCACTAACGTCTTAGTTAAATAAAATAGATTCATTAATCACTACCCACTCGGTATCGACTAGTTTACGAAGGAAACACTTCAACAAATATACGGGCGATGTAATTAAATACAAATTGATTTCTATTTACAACATTTTAACAGTTTTAAAAATAAGGAAATTTTACGAAATTCGGAATAGATGTAGATGTTATTTTGAAAGAAACCATAGACTACTTAAGTTTTTTTTTTTTAATCCAGAGTTAATCGTGGGCAAAATCAACTTAATACATATTGCAGTCACTGTTTTATCAGAGGAAGTGAAAGGGATATCCATATCTTTAAAACAAATTATATGGCTGAAGGATTCTTCTTAATTTATTAACCTCTTATTCTAAATTAATGCTAAAGTTTAGATGGATGGTGATCAAGGAGTTTTTAGACGTTTTTAGAGTTAAGCCATTAGAAAAGAAGAAGAATTTAAATTATTTTAAATTACAACACATTGTCGACGTCATCACTTTTTTTCTGTACATATTTTATCAATACATATGTTTCCGTTTAAAATTGTTTTATTTCTAAATCTTTTACGATATACAGATGGATAGAGATACAGAACAGATATAAATGAAATTTTGTACAAATGTAGCTAATATACTGGAAGAACACATAGGCTACTCATTTTTGTTTTTTAATTCCACGCGGAAAAAGTCGCGGGCAAATTTAAATATGTATTACAATTCAAACAATAAACGTATTCTGTTAAAATATGACATAAATTTTGTCACAAGTACGACTCTGGTTCTAAAAATATTTATGAAAATAAGCGATCACTTTAGGTCTCGTGAATGGAATTAAATAAAATGTTATCAGTACAATTATATCAGACTTAATTACATAGTACATTTCTTTAATGTTTGTATAATGTCTCGAATAAAACACAGACGTTTTCTTAATGTGGTAGTTAGTTGAAGTATTCATCTAAAACAGGTGACTGCCGCCGTAATAACTTATGTTTTAAAAAGTTCTCGAACGTTCGAAAGGTGGTACACGTGTATTCAAAGATTGTTTATTTCATAGAATAATAGAGAATAGATTAGATGGTAGTGTTTGTATTTTATAGTTATACACTTACGTGACCATTCATCATGTAAATCTATACTATTATAATAAAGCGTAAAGACACACTACTTTGTGGCGTAGGATCTCAGATATCACAGCATATTTTTGAACTCTTTCTTTAATTAAAAGCCCTACACTTACGACACGCTTTAGGCTATATATTTCTCGCTATTAAACTTAGAGGGTAAACATTTTGGATAAAAACCCTAATGTGAGAAAGAGACCATAAGTTGCTGCCAACATCAAGGAAGTAAGTTTGTCATCATGTCATGTAATTTTGACATTACAATTGATACTTTGACAAATGTAAACAATAAAATAATTTTATGCTGATGAAATCGCACGGGAACAGCCAGTGTTCAATAATAACGTAAACAAGAAAGTTATGAGATCGAATGTGGCTACAAAGGAAGACATAGGATTTATGGATGGAAAGGGGATATGCTTAAGGAAGTATTTAGATAACGGCTAATAGAAAATTAGTACAAAGTGTGCCGACTTAGAGCGCGCGCACACCTCTGACTAAACTATCGCACAACTGTTTCGTCGCGCTTTGATTCCTATTCTTATAAAGAGGTGCGTACACAACTTGAATTTTAGTTGCGCAAGTATACAGTTGAATGGGCTGCGAAACAATTAACAATCGACTATCGCACAACAGTTCTGCGATAGTTTAGTCAAAAGTGTGCGCCCGCTCTTAGAGACACTGTCCGGTTGATAATTTTTTTTATATGAGAAGGGGACAAACGAGCGGCGGGAACACGAAGGTGGCCAAGGACGCCCATGGACATCTGCACCAGAGGAACTACAGATGCGTTGCCGGCCTTTGAGGAAATTGTAGGCTCGCTTCTTAAAGGACCCTAAGTCGTATTGGTTTGGAAATACCGCCGAGGATGACCGGTAAATATAAAGTAAATTTTGTCTGCTAAATTAATTCTTAACCGAGGCAAAACATAAAATAGAAAATATAAGCTTTGAACAGTAGTTTTTAATAATGGTAATACTGTTGCAGTAGTAAATTACGTACCTCTTTAGTTTCATTCGAAAATGAACCGGTTATTACGTTCTTGGTTTTAATAATTAAAACCAGCATCGCTAGAATTTTAGAGTAAATGTTTTGTGTAACCACATCATACTATCATACTTCATCTCTCTCTCTTTCTCTCTCTCTCTTTCCCGATCGTTTCCTCATTCCTGAGGTTCGCGACCACTCTCCTTGACACTCTCTCATACTTCATACAAATATTGTAAATGCGAAAGTTTAGATGGATGGATGGATGTTTTTAAGGGTTTGTAGCCCAAACAGCTGAACTTCTTTAACAAACAACATAGTTATCATGAAAATTGGTATTGAATTTTACATATCATCATTTATCATACATATCTGTATAAGAAAAATAATATTAAAAAATCCCTTTACAATCACATATTAAAATAAAATATTGATATATTCTCTCTGGTTCCGAGAACTCCATTCATATTCAAGTACCGGCAACTCACTCAAAGCCTTATCGCGGTCCACAAATATACGTATAGTTAACTTCGTCTTACAGATTTGCAAAAATATTCCTCCCTAAACACTGGAGACAGGCGCCAACCTATTCGAACAAGAATTAAGAATATAAATGTAGATGCGGCATATTCCACTTTTTTATTTTAATCTACACGTATTAGTATTTATTATTTTACTATAATAATAGTGTACAGGGGAATGATTTTTATTTGTGTATTTATTGAAATAATTCAAAAACTACTGGGCAAATTTAACAAATTCTTTCACCATTAAAAAGCTACATTATCATAGGACCATGTATGTGCATTATTATTATTTAAATTTTACGACGGGACGAATTTGAGAAACAGCTAGTTATAAACATTTTTTTTATTTGGTTGCCAGAGAAATATTTGGTATACTTTAATACTCTGCTTTGTTTTTTAAAGAAATTGAAACATGTTTTGCGAAATCTGTTAATAATTGTGTTGATGGAAAAGACAAAAAAATAAGAAGTTACATGCAGTTACTTAATTTGTAGTTTCTTTGGTTTATCTACCCTGTCGTCAAAGCAGTGAATTTTCAGAATTCAAAAAATCACCGAACAATATATTACGAGGTATAAAACCGGTGAAAACTACACGAGGCCGCTCCAAATCGATCAGATTTAGCATAGGCACAGAATTAATTCGCAGCAACATCAAACCGATGAGCACTTGGCACGATCATCGACTTCAATATCAATCGTCGAATGTTCAAACATGGCCGCGAGCCAAAGACATTGTGCTAACATTGACCGAAACAATTTAATGGAAATAATTTTTTGATGCAAACGGAAGCAAAATTTTAGATTAATAAAGTGAATAATCATAATAAAATGACTATACATAAACTTTTTTACCGATTTAATATCTTAATTCCCAGTAGTGCAGACAATCCCAGTTCGCCGCCTCGAAAGACATGTCCTAAATAGTCACTTCTAAACTAGTATTTTTATTTTAAACAAGCTGTCGCTCGCGGTTTAATAAGCGCGAAATTAAAAATATAACAAAAAATATAGCCTATGTTACTAACGGATAATGTAACTTTTTAAAGGTGAAACAATTTTTGAAATTGGCCCAGTAGTTTATGAGTTATTTTAATACATACAAAAATACAAATCTTTCCTCTTTATACCATTAGTATAAATATAGATTTAGATAGATAAACTGAACCTAACTTGAATTCTATATAGCGCAGTAACTAAGCTCTACAATAAAAGAAAAGACAATATACCTCGTCCACAGTTTCTTTCCTTGACATCGCGAAATGCCAATGTACACAGAAGCGCGACAAACTTGCGCCTCCGATAGGAAGCTATTTGCATAAGATCTTAAAACAGCAATCGGCTGATCGCTATATTTTAGCCTCCAGTCAACATTGAGGTGTTCACAACTGAAATATTTATTTAAGGAATGTAGTACAAGCAAAATACAGATTAAACTATTTTCAATAAACAAAACTTTATTATTCGATTTCTTAATTTGTAACAATATCCGGAAATATCAAATAAAAAAACTTAAAGAATAGTGCAATCAATAAACTCATTTTCTCATAAATTAATAAGTGTTTAAAAACCGTTGTTATTTTATAATGTATTTATGATTACAAATACATTATACAATCTATGGTAGGTATGAGAGAGAATAATGTTGTCATCATTTTTATTAAATTAGAAGTGATTAATGTTAAAACATTAGTTATACTGTTAAGACGTAGTTGTAAGGTAATTCCTCGTAATTCCTCGGCATCCGAAGCGCTCGACGCGACACCTCACATTCCGTTAGTGCTTACGTTGTTGTTGATTTATGAACAAGAGCCTCCCATTACGCGGCCGCCGTACATTTTGGGTGTTAAATTTCACTACATATTTAGACTGGCTTACGTACCGTACATACACAAGAGGGCGCTGCAGTGCCACGGTTAACATCGACTGTGTATTTACAAAGTGCTTAAAAATATACAAAGTGTAAAAAACTGAGAAAAAAGTGAATAAAGTGATGTTTTATGTGCTAATCTAACTAGTGATATAATAGGACTATTGAATAACTCGAGTGATTAGACAAAAATGGACAAATATTAGACTTGTAAAACCAGTGCTATATTTTCAAAAGTTAACGTATTATGATAACAATAATCAGTGAAAATATTAGAAAAATAGGCAAATACGTTGTTTTCGTATAAAAACAGTGAATAGTGACTTTAAAAATTGACCAGAAAGTGATAACTTTAATTAACAAAACTAAAAATCAGTTACAAGTTTAAAAATCGAAGTCATCGCTGGAAATGTGATGAAAGCGCCACCTAGTAACGTCGTTGACATCAATTAACGATCCGTACTTAGCCGCATGAAGTAAATGAAGTCAAAGGTCACAGGAGGGCGCTAACAGTAGCAGTAATAGAAATAGCGAAACTGTCACCAACGACATCTTTTAACAAGTGACATAAATGTCCATTACGATAAATCATTCTGTCAAACATCGCCAAACATAAATTAAATTCCGTACCACGGCCACTAGAGGGCTCCACCTGTAGGAATAAATACATCTCTTCATTTTATTGCAACCATTTTAAACTTATTTACTTTTAAAAATCTATAACAATGGAAGAAATTATGGTGACCCTACGCTTAATTCAAAAAGAACTAGAAGACCAAAAAACTGCAATAAAAGACAACGGCATAGAAGTTGCAAATACAGTTACGGAAAATGTGAATTTAATTCTAGACGAGAAATTAAATTTTCTCGAACAAAAATACAAAACCTTAGAAGAACAATTTGAAAGACAAGAACAAAGACTAAATATATTAGAGAAACAGGCTAGAAACCGAAATATAGTACTTTTTGGCATTGAAGAACAAAATTCACCATTCTCTTACTTGGATTTAGAAACGGAAATTATCAGTTTCATATCAAAACATCTCAAAATTAAACTAGATCGCAAAGAAATTCAAGAAATCAGAAGAATAGGGAAGAAAACAGAAAATATAAGGCCTATCGTGATGACTCTGACAACTACTGGTAAAAAAATTGAAATTTTTAAACAAAAGAAGCTGCTAAAGGATACAAACTACTACATGAAGGAAGATTACCCACAACACATACTAGAGAAAAGAAGATTATTACAGGAACAAGTAAAGATAGAAAGAGAGAAGGGTAACAAAGCTATAATAAAGTACGACAAATTAGTTATAATAGGAAGACACGAAATAAACAACACATCAGGAAACAACAAACGATCCTTCCCGACATCGCCTCAAGAAACCCATAATCGCTCAGAAGCATCCCTTAGAACTCAACCAAAAAAGAAAAACAAATCTGCACTAACCACCTCACAAAACACAAGTAACTGTTCTGACAACATAGTAAAGCCGGGGATTCTAAATTATATAGTAAACAAAAATCCAATTAATCAAGCTCTGGCAAAAAATAATGTAAATCAATAGCAATCGGCACCCCCTCTCAATAACAAATTAACTAAAAAACTTAACACAGAAAACCATCTTCCAAGCCGGCTGGTCACCGTGGAAGTTGTCGACCACCACCCTCCAAAGAAACAAT